>NC_056551.1:7996500-8337000 GCF_910596095.1 Thunnus maccoyii
CGGTGCTCTCACTCTGACTTTGAGGTCATTTTCACTCTGGCTTACAATACAATGATTTAATTTTGCAGATAGTACATCACCAGCTCATTGTTATGGATAGCAGCTCTTGGAAACTGTTTTAGTGGGGCTCGTTTAATCACAGAAATTCACATTATCTAGACTAGGCTTTTATCTAAATCTAATAGACGTGACCACATTAGACCTTCACCAGCTTTTCCACAGTACACCATGTTGCAAGTAAATTTTTAGAACTGATGTCAAGATTTTACTGATCACCTACAAAGCTTGTTCTCAACTATTCCTGCGCTGTAAATCTGGCCTTTTTATCCCCTTAATCTCAGCTGGGGATCTTCGGACATGGGTTGTTAGTCTTTTCTGATTCCAGACTGAAAAGAAGGGTAATTGGGCCTTCTCAGTATGTGCACCAGTGAAACAACAGTTTCTTTTTGTTTTGTCTTTTGCTTTGGTTTATACAGTCACAAAAACATTTATCAACTTGCTTTTACACACATTCAATTTGTCTTTTTTTTTGTTTGTTTGGAGAAACAATATGTTGCAGATAGAAAGGCCACATTGATGAATAACCTTACAATGTCCTGTTCTTGTCAACTTACAGACTTGCAGTGAGCTGCTCTGAGTGTATTTTCTCTTCTTATCTATAATAGTGTTCATAGTGCAGTAGCTCAAGATTAAAGTTCTTATTAATAAATACAAAAGAGGATAGAAAAGTTTGAAATGATATGACTTTTTTTCTCAGTTGGCATCCAATATTGTAAAGTTTTCGTGTATATCCAATAGTGCCAAAACTATTGACATTTTTTAACCTACTTTTGAAAAAATAACTGGCATAACTTTAAAGCACTGAATCATAAAGAATGAAAAAAAACATTTATAGAAGCCTATTTTTCATCTGCTGAGGGAATGGATTTTTTTTTTTTTTGAATACATGTTGATCAGAATAACATGATAAAGTAAACAGCTGAGCTATGGAGAACTCATAATAAGTGTGAGCCAATCATCTGCTAAATTATCATATGTTTTAGGCGCGGTGCATTCTATTGACATTTTTAAATGTCACAGATGAAAAACAACAACAGCAACAATTATAATGAGACTGGGAGGCAACGCTTCAAGCAGGAGCATCGTTAGAAAGAGGAAGGAGGGAGTCATGTCAGAAATATTAAATCCAGGTAAATTGCTGAGATTGTGAAGACAAAAATATACTATTACTGTGTTTTTTTTTTGTTTTTTTCCTACAATTATTATGTGTGTGTTATTTCATTTAGCTATTTTTAGCTGCGGATCATGAATGAACCATATATTGTACATTTATCAAGATACAGCAGTTGGTTCTCTAAATTTTGATTGCATTGGCCTTTGAATAAATATTGCAGGAAGTAGGCTCCTGAAGGTTTTGTCTTTGTTTTCTCTGCTTTTATTTCTGAGGAGTGTTGTCCTCATGGTGGCTGTTGTACTTGTACGCAGAGGTCAGTGGGGTGTTGTAAATATTTCTATTATCATAACCTCTCATAACAATGCTGCGTCGAGAGCTATTCTACATGATGAAGGGCCTCTGTAGAAGCCGTGGCTCTGCTTCATGTTTGGTCACACCACAGGCCTGAATTTTAATCACACTCTCTTTCCAAGCCATTAAAACTAGAAAGTGACGTTTATGAGACAGCAGAGGAAAATAAACAAGCCCTAATTGGCTCACACCGAGAGCATTGCACTCTCTCCTTGGCCCTTTGTTTGGAGAATAAACCTGCCAGGGAGTGAGGTACAAAGCTCAAAAGCAGACTGACCTTTGGAGGCTCACCACTTTCTTCAAGTGGACCTGCAATGCCATTAATGGCCCCAAGGAGTGGAGAGCTTTTATTTACAAATATGCAGACAACTACTGACATTTCACACCTACTATCCATGTAGGTGTGAAATGGGCCATGTTATGTAACAAATGAAAATGAGATGGAGCACCTCAACAGCTTCCTTTAATTACCTGACTGACCTTGCAGCCCGTAGCCTTGCAATTTCATCAAAATAAAATTTCCAATGCTGTAATTCTTCAGGACTCTTGCAAGGGAAGCTGTGTAAAACATCATTTACTGATAGAGAACCCTCTTAAGAATGCAATTTAAGGACCCTCTGTTCCTGAGTGTGTTACAATCATCTTCACAGTTGTCTTTCATCCTTCGTTTTTCACACCCTCTGTTCCTGAGTGTTACAATCATCTTCACAGTTGTCTTTCATCCTTCGTTTTTCACACTATTAAACACCCGCCTTTGTTAAAAAACACAAATGCCTGTGAGGAGGTAGTACACAACATGCCTTCGGGGAACAATACTCTGCCACAAGGTATTGGGACATTAGAGCCATGTTTGCAAACAGCCAAACACATGAGACAATAATGTATGACACTTGATTGCACTGGAATGAAGTGCTACGATCACACATCAAACATCCCCTGTACCTGATAGCAGC
Source organism: Thunnus maccoyii (assembly GCF_910596095.1). Classification (NCBI taxonomy): domain Eukaryota; kingdom Metazoa; phylum Chordata; class Actinopteri; order Scombriformes; family Scombridae; genus Thunnus; species Thunnus maccoyii. The sequence goes on from NC_056551.1 coordinate 7,998,979, forward strand.
TCAGATGGTTGCATGCTGACAAGTATGATTGTTGGATTATTATCTTCTCAATGTTTTCTCAAGGCGACTGACATATGAAAATTCACCATTCTAAAAGAAAATTAACTCACATGTAGCAGATAATCACTTGGGATTCAGGCTAAGTTGTGTTTTTTACCCAAGGATGTAGTTTGTTTTTAATTCAAACAGATAAAGATAGTAATCGCTTGTTATAACAATATAATTCATCATTTGCATTTGTTTATATCAACCTTGAAATTAACCCCTTTATCACGAAATTGGTTACTGGGTCTTCAGTCTCATAAAAAAAATGCACTAATGCTCCTGAAAACAACATTTCATTTCTTTTTGATAGTGAACTGCAATTCAAAGCAGCTATGATCAACATTTTTTATGTTACCAAAAGATCACATGACTGCTTGCATGTGCAATGTGTCACTCGTCATGATAAACCCTCAGTGGCTTTTAGTGTAAAAGTGCTAAAAACTCACTGTATGCTACCTGCCCAGCACCAAATGGTACAGAGAAAAAGTTAGTGACTAGCTGGTGAACATAATGGTGCACTGAACAGCTAAAGATCCAGATGTTTCCCTCTAGAGTTTGTAGGGATTAAAATAGACTAAAGGAGCGTGAACTTTGGATTTAAATTAGCCACGCAAGTTGTCAGAAACACGACTCCAAATGAACACTAATGCTGCTCCGAATAGTATGGCCAAGATGGCGGACATGTGGCTCGCCCTGGTTCAAACTCTGTTTCTGTATCTCGTGCTTCTGTCTATTTTATGTGTTAAAAACTCAACCTTTCTGTTCATGTATACCCAATGGGAGCTACTATCCCTCAGAGACAATTCAATCCCAGTCTCGGAACTTTCTCAATGTTACCTGTGGAAATACTAGCTACAAACAAAACACCTGGCTACCTGACCTCCTGGAGGCATAAACTGGGTAGGAGAAGACAGCATGCCAGTGTTCTCTCCAGGCTTAGGAAGCGCACATACCAACCACCACTACTGGCACTGCTGCTGTCTAATGTCAGATCTCTCAGAAATAAAATCAATGAACTAGACCTTCTAATCCAGTGTTAAATGTAGACCATTTTATCTTCCGAGAGAGTTTGCTTCAGTTGTCATGGTTGGTGTTTGGTTGGCAATTTTAACCATACCAACCTGTCTACTGAACATGGCCTATCAGAGGATCGAACACACTACCACCACTACTATGTTACAATTAGCAATGCTTACTGTTCTTTCCTGCGGGCTCAGCTGGAAAAGTCTGACCATGCCATACTGCTCCTCATTCTGAAATACAGACACAAAGTCCACCAATACAACATCCAAATCTGTCAAGTCCTGGTCTACAGCAACCATTGAAACTCTGAGAGGCTATTTGGAATGCACTGACTGGGACATATCCAGTACAAGTGCTGACAGCCTCAACAAACTCACTTACACTGTTACGTCATACGTCAATGTTTGTGTGGAACTGTGCATTCCCACCAAAACAGTGAGACCCCACAGCAATAATAAACCCTGGTTCACCAAAGACATTCAACTTTTATGCAAGAAAAGAAAGAAAAGAAGAGACAAAAAAAAGAACTCTGCTTTCATTAGTGGAGACAGTGAACAATACACTATTGCCATATATGAGCTAAGGTCTGCAATCAGGAAAAGTCAAACAACGCCATAAAATTGGAACAACAGATTGCATCTAATGACACAAGACCCATTGGGGAAAAAACTAAAGGTGATGACCAATCACAAAAAAGTCCCTCCTCCACAACTGACATTGATACTAACCTCCCAGACAAAGTCAATGAGTTCTATCAGAGGTTTGAACAGTCTCCAGTCCCACCTCATTCTCCTCCCATCCCCCATACATCCTGTCCATTCTACATTCAGGAGGAGGAGGTGAGGGCTATGTTCAGGAAAATGAACAAGAGGAAAGCAGCAGGCCCAGAAAAGGATCACTCCAGCTGCACTCAACCACTGTGCAGCTCAACTGGCTCCAATGTTTGCTAACATTTTCAACGTCTCCCTCCCCCAGCGTACAGTACCACTGTGCTTCAAGTCCTCAAAGATAATCCTTGAGCCAAAATCAACCAAGATCTCCTGCCTCAATGACTGAAGAACAATTGCCCTAACATCTGTGGTCATGAAGGCATTTGAGTACATCATTCTCTCCTATCTGAAATCCAACACCACCCCTCTGTAACTTACCAGTTTGCTTACTGAGCCAACCAGTCTGTTGAAGATGCTGTTAACTTAGCTCTCTACCACACACTAAAAGTTAGTCATCCAACACCTACACCTGCAACCTTTTCATCGACTTCGGCTTGGCCTTCAATACAATAAACCCGGTCTCTTCAATAAACTGTTGGACACTAATATTGACCCCCCCCCACATGCCACTGGATCTAGAGCTTCCTGTGGAGAAGGCAACAGAGAGTTAATCAATCAATCAAACAATCAATCAATCAGACTTTATCTGTATAGCAATTTTCATACAAACAAAATGTAACGGACAGTGCTACACACAATAAAACAATAACCCAATACAATAAGATGAATAGCCTTTCATCTCGACCTCTGACCCTCAGCACAGGTGCCCCTCAGGGTTGTGTCCTTTCACCCTGGCTCTTGTCCTTCTACACAAACCACTTCACATCCCACCACAGCTAAGTCACCATTCTTAAATATGCATACAACAAAATAATAATTGGATTTATAACCAACAACAACGAAGACAGATACCATTAGCAGGTAGCCCAAGCAATCACTTGGTGCCTTGAAAATAACCTTCAGCTCAACACATTTAAAACACAAGAAGTCATTATAGACTTCAGGCACAACCCCCTCCCCAAAACCCCCATTCAAATCTCTGGAGAACCCATAACCATCACAGACTCATTCAAATTTCTTTTTACACACATCAGCAACACACATAAATACAGATATCAATACAGACCACATTACCAAAAAAGCCCAGCAAAGACTATTTTTTCCTAAGACAGTTCAAAAAATTCAAAACAAAGCCTCCTACTTCAGTTTCACACAGCCATCATTGAGAGCATACTCAACTCATCCATAACAGTTTGGTACAGCAGCATGGACAGTCACACAAGCAAAAAACTACAACGCATAGTCAATAAATCATCCAAGATTATTGGCAACCCCCTCCCATAAGTTGAATCACTACATCACAAACACACAATCAAAAGAGCAAAGAGTACATAAATAAATAATAATCTCTGACCCCTCTCACCTTGCTCACCACCTCTCCCAGCTGATGCCTTCTAGGAGGCGCTATAGGTCCCTGCTCACCAGATCTTTCCATTTTAAAACCAGTTTTTTTCCCCACTGCAATAAGAACACTTCTCACTAACCCTGACAGATGTACCTGCACTTAAAAGTCTTGTTTCCATCTTGTAAATATTGTCTGTGATTTTTGTCTTGTGGTAATTTGTGAAGTCTCTCTGTTGTGATAGCCATGTGTCTAATGTGATATTGATATCTGCCTATGTTTGATGTTACTGATACTATTGAACTGAGCTTACCCACCATGCTGTACCGAAAGCAAATTACACCTCGACCTCCGTTGTGATGTCATTAATAAATGATTGACTGATGATCTGCCAGATTTGTAAATAACATCACCATGTAAACTTACTTATGTCAATGTGTTTACAGCTTGTTTCCTCTGATCTGATTCATTATTGCAGGTTTAAGTCTGTATTTACATTATAAACATAACAATATAAATAATATAAAATATAGCTAAGACTTCAAGACCAAAATATAGTTTCATTTCACCAAAAATCAATTAATTCATTGTCACCAGTAAATACAAATATAAATTTAAGGCTTTTTAAAAATAGCAGAGGAAACTAGAGTAATTTTTTTCATCTCTGAGTGGGGGTTTCTTTGCTCACAAAACTTGAGCTTTGAGCTGAAGGGGATGATCTTATCTGTGTTTTTATTAACTCACATAATTTGGTCATTTGGATCACAGCAGGACCAATTTTCTTTTTCAAATTTTAACTATAAGCTGTTCAACTTGAGGGAACAAAACTGGGATTTTGTAAGATCCCTCTCCCCTGCACAAATTTCTGTGCACTCCTGTTTGTACCAGTTCTTCTTCATATTGTACTTGCAAATGTTTGTGTTGGTGATAAGAAATTTTAGATTCTGTTCTGGGTCTTGTTTGAGAGGTGATTATCAAATGTGAACCTTATCACTGTCTGTCTCTTGCACATCCCCTGCCTACTGCTCACACAGTAAAATACCCTTATACCAATACATCATAACAATAGGCAATCCAGCAGCCATAGCTTTAAGGAATAGCACTATCATGTCCTTATATCCTCTCCCTCTACTTGAAACTAGACATGATGCATAGAGGGGATTGCCACAGTTGACATAAAATTCAGTTTATCAAATAAGCTCAGTGCGGTGGCCCAGCAGCATGTCTCCAGGTAACAGTACTTCAAACGGGTAGAGATGTATCTTACTGATCCTCTGTAAGGCATGAACAGAGATGAAAGAAGATGATTCCTGTTCAGGTAAGTAAGTAAATGTATCATAACTGCCAAAGAGTCCCACGAGAATAAAGGGAGGCATCACTCCTCCCTACTGGAGGACCTTCAAGCTTTGTTAACATTACTGCTTTCTTGTTTTTTTTTTCTTTTTCCTAGTCAAATAGAGCCACAATGACAAGCTGCTCAGTGCATGTATTTTGTTTTATCTGCTTTGAATACGATATCAATGCAGTATTAAATATATTCAGACCAATTTTTGGAAGGGCTCCTGGCTGTCTGCAAGTTTTGCAAATGCATGTCATCGAATCTGTGCTTGTGCTACGTTGATGCAGTCCTATCCTCATATTCCTGACAGATTGTCACCAACTAAAACAAAACAAACACTTGCAGGATAAAATAAAGTCTCAAAACCTCAAACTGGATTGAGGATAAAACATCTTTTGGTGTTAAGACAAGCAAATCCTGGGCTTGTTGATGTTTATTTTACTAGTGTGAAGACATTTTCTCTGTCTCAAACTGACTGTACAAAGCTCATGGTACAAGAACAAATGAAAAAAATGGTTTTGGCTTTGCATGAAATACCAGATATTTAGTGGGTTAAGCATGGAGAATATGTATATTTGAATCATGCTTCAAACCAGAGAGAGGGTTGTTGATTATTGGCAGAGGGAACCTCTCTGGGCCTTCAAGGTATTCAGTGAAGGCCTAAGGAAAAATATTGAAAGAATTTTTCTACTCCTAATAAGTTATTATTATTTTTTTATTTTTTATTCACTGAAATAATAGTGAAAATGACTAGATCATCATTATAAACTTGGAATAATATGTCCTGGCAAACAGTGGATTAATATAATGGAACAGGAAATGGACCAATCACAATTTTTCTTCTGATGGCATCTGGGTGAATCAGCAACTCCTCCTAGCCAGGACCTTCAGTAGTTGTAACAAATGCCTGTGTAATTCAAGTCAGTGTGTTCATGAATCTGATTTTGACAACTGTCCTAGCCAATCATATTTTGTTGAGTTGTGGGCGGGACAGTATCCTAGCAGCTTCCAGACATTTGCGAATACTTAGTGGATAAGCGACCCACGAAAGTAGTCATTGAGTGGGCGAGGGAAAAAAGAGACAGCAGAACAATAACGAACGGTGATTCACTAACCCAGTAACTCCCAGTTCCATTTATCTACTGAATGAGAAACATGAATTTACTTGTTGTCTTATTCTGGGCAAAATTTGACAAGAACACTGCAGTATGTTTGGTTGAAGATGTTTCTGAAAATATATGCTAACTCCAAACTTTCCATGATGGCTTCACTGGCCATAAGGAAGCAGAAAGTCATTGTTGATTGCTTCATGAGCACAAATTGCTGGTTGTTAACTGGTGTGAGCATTGTCAATCTGTGGGCATTTGTATGGTTAAAACTGTAACTGTATTGTCTTTTGTTCAATTTTGTGTCTTATTTTGTGATGTGTTTGAATTTATGTTGGTTATTGCAGTGTTCAGGCACAGAAGTTGGTATGAAATTGATAAATTTGTCATTAATTTTCCTATAACCAGTCTACAGTCAAGACACATTTCAGTGATAAATAAATTTGTTTTATCATTTTTATCATTTGATAATCATAATCGTTTTCTATCCATGTTGTAAGAAGTATACTGCAAACCTACAATTTGCATCTCTAGTTTAATGGCCATGGACATGAAATGGCAATAAATGGCTTAATTACAGTTATAGTACAGCTTAAGAAGAGCTTGTGCCTTTTCTCATTTCACTTCAGGAGCTGTTGGCTGGTCAGTCTGAGACATCTGATATCTCATTTCTCATATCATTTAACTTGTTTGCATGGCATTGCTGCCTTTACTTATGGCAGAGAGATATTAAATCTACATTGAAATTCAAGTATGTCTAAGCTCAAACAAACACAAAAACATTGGATTAGTATTGGATCCATCTTTAGTTGTTGAACAGTAGCTAATGAGTATTCTAGATATTTTACTTTCATTCCAGCTAAAAAGATATATGAAATAAGTTAATGTGATTTGCTTGTTTCATTTATTTTCACAAAATAATATAGGCATAGTTGCCTACATGTCATATTTAAACTTCCTTTTGACATGATTGCCAGCTTTGTGTGGCTGGTTTTCCAAAATCACCTTTGTGTGTTGTGAAGCCAGTTAGGGAAAAGAAACCTTTAATATATTGAACTTCCATGTGACAGGACTCTAGCTATTATTTTTACTCCTATGTTTGATTTTTTTATTGCCACATGTGGTCCTATTGAAGGCACAGGGTCCACGGCCACGGTTCACCACTAATTATTGGATATATTTAAATAAGGCATGTGTTAGCTGATACACCATGGAGTCTAGAATATAGAACCGATTTTCTCATTTTAATACTTGCATGAACACAAACAGTGACATTTGCAGAGATAATATAGCTAATTCTGGTTTAATACAATAATTTTTTCCCAAAGGAACTGTATGCTGTGGCTAAGTCAAACAGAGCTGTTCACTGTACTGGAAGAATATTACTTTTGGAATTGGTGATCCGTTGTATTGTGGGAGCATGTGCATGAGTGTATTTTTAATTTATCTTTGCCATCACTCTATGCCTTTAATAATAAAAGTTTGCACCAATAATTACAAAACTTAGTGAATCAATTACACACTGAAGCAAAAAGAACATGCCACAGTTTATTGGGTTATGGCAAGAGATTTCCCACCATCCTACAAGTACAGAATGTGTGAATAACCTACAGACAAAAATGCTAACCTGAAGTTTTTCCCAATTAGTTTGTGGTTCCCAGTCAACCTTTTGCTTAGTGCCAAAACATAACACCTACTTTTTGTTTTTTTATCATTACAGAGATACATGTGTCTCACTGGGGTAACAAGATTAAATTATGCTATATATAAACTGCACGTGTGGGAGGAGATCATGGGGAGAACATGCTGGAGGTGGGAAATTTCACACCCATAATGGGAAAGCAGTTTGCTAAATGACAATACTGACATGCAAGGGGAGTCTTATTACCCATCAGGACAAATCAGTAGGATATATAAAAGACTAATGTAATAATAATAATAACAATAATAATAATAATAACATTCCTCTCTAATGGCTTTGTTTGAAAACAGTTTTTTTCAAATGAAAGTTTACATGACATCTGACCACTTGTTTCTGTCTTAGTGACTTCTTTTTTCTTCTCTGTGTATTTTGTAGGGACACAAATGACTGCAGGGGAGCACTGTGGATAAATTCCCCTTGTTTCTTTTTTTAGTTCAATGGCAGCAACAGCAGGAAAACAGACTCAGTCCTGAGAATGGTGCATGAACAGAAGAGTTGAGACAATTCCCCACATCCAGTGACAGACGAGTGGGTCACTTAACCTTAAGGCATTGTGCTGTGGCTGCCTGGCTTAGAGAATCTCATCTGCAGAGAGTTCAGCTTCAACAGTGGCATGAGTTCTCAGTGTAATTAATAACATTATGTTCTGTAATTACCTTCTATGTGTCCCACATGGCCCTAGGGAACAGAACTGCAGCTAATGGGAGTAATACTTCAGGTTTACAGAGCAGCCACAGTGACCAAAAGTCTAAGACTGACCCAATTATGTTACTGCTTTGAGAGGAAAAAACTTCACCCGGCAACCACTCAACACCATCATCCTCTTGGTTATATACATAAAAATAATTCTAGATATATAGAAAACAGGTGTGCACCAAGTGTGCATTTATATTGTAACGTGGATTGTGTGAGTGGTAATTAAAATTTACTACCATGGCTCTCAGCCGCAGATAAAGTTCCTCCAGAGGAAGATGCTTAACCCATCAGTTCCTCTCCCAACCACATTTGTCTACCCCCTCCATCTTAATGAAAGGGACACAGATATCCGTGGGACTTTGCCTTCCCCAAGCCTCATCATTAGCACTTCAGTTCAGCCGAGCAGTACAGCAGCCAAAGCAGCACCACCTTCACTTTTTAATTGAACAGACAGATCTTGTCTGTCTTGAAACCCCCCCCCCAATCTCCCCCAACCTCCACCTCGTAATCATGATGGTGTTTATAGCATGAAATCATCTCTGAGATTGTTACTACTTCCAAAAGGTCAAATTAATCCATTTTTTCCTACGTTAAATTAATTAGGCGTTTGAACTACTCTGAGAACAATTGCATAATGAGAAGACTTTATATTTTCTTTTTTAGTAAAGAAAGAGAACATTCAAGGACTAATAACAGAAATGAAACAACTTGCTCTATACCAAAGTGGAGATAACCATTGACCAAAACTGTATTATGGATGTCACATACAATTAACCCCGAGAAAAGTGCTTGGCTACTGGGATCTTTTTCTCAGATTATGGGAGAGCTGAGACAGGCTCCAGCAGGGATACAGTGAGGGCAAGGGTGTCTTTGTTCGAAATTGAATGTATTCAAACTCTTTGGCTGATATCTTAACTCAAAAACTTCAAGGGCCTGTTTTTAGTTCAATCTGTTAGGACAGAGCTCCACAAAAACATTTGTGTGTTTAAAATGTGTGCATTGTGAGGCTGTACTGCAAAGGGTTAAGAGTATATTGAACATAAAATCCAATTAAATAAATAGCCTTCCAACAGGATATTAAGAAGCATTCAGTCAACATGCCAAGTCATTGTACCAGGTCTGCCCTATACCAGATATGCTGTATAAACAGTGTTCGCCGTTCCATTCATTACTGTTCTTATGTTCCATTTGATTTACTGCTAATGGCTTAGCAGTGGAAACCATAGCTCTGTATGACGTTGCCAAGGATGATAATGATAAAACCTGACTTGATCTTTCCGTATTTGTTGGGATGTTTATAGACGGAGTGATGGAAGCACTGTAGACCACCTGGGCCAAAACGAGATGGATGAAAATTGATGATCCCCTGAACCATAAAGCTACTCAAAGGAAACCGAATAGAGCCTCTTGAGCGTGCACAACAAGCACAGCTTTTACGGCTTCCATGTGCTAAGCCTCTTTGGTTACATGCTGCCCTCAGTGTGGGTGTCTGTTTATATGAGGACCTGACTGAGGTGATAACCCTCAACAACAACAACCCTGAATGAATAAAATCAATGAAACCACCTCATTAAAGGGCAGTTTTCGCATTTCTCCTCTAGCCTTGGTCAGGCTGGATCCAATTTAGCCTTGGTTATAGACAATATGTACTGGATTCACTGTGTTAGTTATGTTTTAGAACCAAAGGTTACTTGCATCATTTTAAGTCAATATTCATTTATCCTACAGAGAATGTCCAGGATACAGGCCACAATATGAAGTTTACAAAGTCCTACAGTAAAAAAGAGTGGGAAACAGTCAATGCAGATCTGAGCAGAGAAGAAGCTGGAGAGGATGAGCAACCTGATAAGACAACAACAACGTCACCCAAGTCCAGAAGGCAACAAGAAATTGAGTGCCTAGTCAAGGAGAGAAGGAGGAATGGAGGAAAGGTTCACTAGAGGAGAAGGAGGAAATCAACCTCCTGCAAACAGATCTAAAAGAATGCCTAGCAAGACCACGGAGGGCAGAAAACCTCAGAATTTGATGCAAGAGGAAGGAGAGGGCAAGAACATCATTTTGCAAGGATCTGTTCAGATTTGTGAAATGACTGTTCACAAAAGAAAATAGCGGAGCACTCCAAGTGTCAAAGAGGGAACTTGAAGATCATTTGAACACAATATACACAGACAACCAGAGACATGAACAGATGAACATACCTCCTGACATGCCACCTATTCTTCAATCAGAACATCAGTGTGATGAGAGCCCTCCTAAATGAAGTGAAGTCAAGAAAGCTGTGAGGAGGGCAAGGACCAAATGGAGTTTTCTACTGGCTGTATAAGAATGCATCAGATGTCCTGAGGTTTCTGTGGAGGCTAATGCAAGTGGGGTGGAAGAAGAAAAACATCTCAAAAGCATGGGGAAGAGCATGGCGAGTATTAATCCCCAAAGAGAATAATGCCTAAAATATCAATCAATTCTGGCAAATAAATCATCTCAATGTTGAAGGGAAAATTTTCTTCAGCAATGTTGCAGAAAGGATGACAGCCTACCTGAAAGATAACAACTTGATTGACACCTCAGTATAGAAAGTCGGTATATCAGGTTTTGCAGGATGCTTAGAACATTCAACCATAATATTGCATCTGATTCATGCTTCAAAAATGTAAGGAAGAGATCTTGATGTTACATTCTTCAACCTGGCATGCTTTTGTATCTGTCATGCATACTATGCACCATATCTTGGCAATCCCTGGAAATAGGAATAATGGCAGAATGCACCATCTCCCCACTAGCCTTTACCATGGCCATGGAACTGATCATCAGAGGATCCAAATGGGTGGTAGCATGAGAACACCTGCAGTCCAGACAATGACTACCTCCCATTCTCGCCTATATGGATGACATGACCACAACCATCACATGTACAAAGTGACTCCTGAAAAAACTTCATTCCAACATAACATGGGCACAGATGAAATTTAAGCCCAGCAAGTCCAGGACCATCTCCATTATCAAAGGGAATCTCAAAGACCAGAAATTCCACATTGATGGAACACCCATACCGATGGAATCAGAGATACCAGTCAAGATCTTAGGATAGTGGTACAATGCAAGCCTTAAGGAGTCAGGCCAGAGTAAGCAATTGAAGAAACAAACCATCAAATGCCTTGCTAACATAGACAAGACCCAACTTCCAGAGAAGTTGAAATTTGCTCCCCCATCTGATGTGGCCTCTGATGATCTATGAGGTTCCCATCACCAAAGTTGAGAAGCTGGAGAGAACAGTCAGTACATGCTTCAAGAAATGGCTCAGACTCCCACCATGCATCAGTAATATCAGCTTGTATGGGAACAGGGCTCTGCCTATCACTAGCCTTACTGAAGAATTAGAATGCTAAGGCTGGACATGACCGTGATAGAAACTCAGGATACCACAATAGAGGCGGCAGCTCCCAGAGTGGCAGCAGGCGAAATCCATTCTCAGGAATGGACATATTGCAGGCCAAGTGCAGAATGGAAGAGGCAGCTTTGGGCTAGGTACAAATGACCACATGGCACAGAGCAACACCTGCCCAGAAGAGAGGGCTGTTGGTAAAAGAGATACAGCAGCAGGAGGAGGCAGAACGATATGCAGAAGCAGTCTCACAGGCAAAACAGGGCCAATGGGCAAGATGGGGAAACCTTTTTCACTGGAAGTTGAAATACTCAAATCTAGCAATTGAAGCAGAACTGGACTGGGCTGGAGAACACAGGTGCTCCCTGTGGAGGTTGTCTGCAGGCGTTTTGTGGCCATGTCAACAACCAGGCTGCTGAAAGGGATGGGAGTCCAAGGCCCTCTGACAGGCTATCAAGTCACTGGCAAAGTCTGCCGACCGAAGCAGCAACTGGCTCTGGCTGAAAAGAAATGACAAAAACTGGGCAGCAAGATTGTCATCATCTTGACCACTGCAAATGGTAAATGGACTGCATTTATATAGTGCTTTTCTAGTCTACCAACCACTCAAAGCATGAAAGGTGCCAATCTGCTCATCAGGAGTAATAAATCAGGATCAAATTTCAAATCTTTTTCTCTGTACCTCACTCAACATGCTCATGCCTCACTGGTGGAGAGAATAATATTTAAATCATATCTATAGACCTGGTGTGATGCAACATTCACTTAATCCCCATAATCATTCTGAAAGCATACATACAGAAGTGACATTTCAGATGTTAAAAGAATAATGTACTGATTCATCAAAGCTATCATACTAGTTTTCACTGCACCATCATACAACTGCAGGACCAACAGAAAGGTGACATTATTCACCAGCCATCAGTGGTGCAGGTAACAGGGTAAGGAAGCAGATGTTTCAGTGATTTCTAACATTGAGCAATCTTCTTTACACCCACTCAACACCAAACACAACTTTTGCCACCTACACTACTGATGCCTTATTTGAACATTCCCTAGCATGCACGTTAACCTTTTCCCTGAGCTTGTGGAGTAAATTTCTGCATGTCTCTCTGCGTGTATATCAGCACTGTGTATCAGGGCACACCAAGAGCCACATACAAGCACTGTGTTATCTATTTAAAGTATGCTGTATATTTAAGTTGATATAACAGAGGGGGGACTAGACATGAAAAACAAACTTCATTGTGGGCAGCAGGTACACAAGTGCATCCATTTTGTCTTATCAGGCTGAGGGAGGCAAATGCTTGGCAGTGGACTGCATCACACAGTGGGGTTATATTTTGCCCTGAAAATATATCAAATCAGTGATACTCTGATTGTTCACTTAAATTTGGGGCTTATTGAATTTACATTGTTTTCATATCAAAATCAAAATTGTTTTAATACTGAAGCACAATGAATGTATAAGTGAAATCAACTTGTTGAGATGATACATTTGAGCTAGAATTTTAAGTTTTAGCACAAGAAAAAAAATCCAAGAGAGAAAGAAAATTCTTCCCACTATTTTGTAGAATCTTAAAGCCTTATTACAAAGTGTTTTCATGGTTCTTATGAATTTAGTATGTCTTTAGATATTTGATATTCAATTATTCAACATCCAGTGAAATGTAATCAGAAGTTCCAGAGCTGGAATGTACAATGCACATTTTGTTCTCTTTGTACCTAAAATTGTAGTGTTTCCCTTTTACATAAACTGGATGTACAGCTCACAGTACTATACTATAATGTAGGCAATATAACAAGTGTCAGAAATATCACACATAGTTTTAGGTGAGTAGACGGTATACTGTAGTATATGCTAGTCTGCTGATTTGCAGAATAATTCTTACCATGTTACTAATGATGCAGCCTAAAAAGTATCACACACAAACCAAAAAACAAACAAACAGTGGGCCTTATGCACAAATGTTTTCTTATTTTTCCTCTTATATTTGTTCTTGCACAAAGCAATAAGAAGAAACACAGAAAACATGTTGGTCATGTGACCATGTGGCCATAAAAATCATAAAATCTAAGAAAAATCCTTTTAAATAAATTGGCAGCCATGATGATGAAAATATGGTAAACAGAATATACATTTTGTATTAATATTATATTATTTTTTAATATTATTTTCTTTGCTTATACATTAACTTTTTTTGTTAATTTCGGTATCATGTTTAAACTCAAAATTAATTCAGATTAGGACGTTATAATTGTAAGTCAAACAAGTGTTTCTCCCCTGTGAAGAAAAGCAGAGATGATCTATCCATGACTGCTGCGACAAGTCTGGACCACTTGTCAATTTCTTTCATGCCTAGATAAAATTCTAAGTATGAGAAAACTGATGAATGGCAGAAATGGTCTTAAATCATTTGTATGTGCATTTTAAGAATTAATCTGTTTGTATGAGTGCTTCTTGCATGAGGCCCAATGAGTCATTTAACCAATGAATCAACACAATGACAAATATAAAATCTCCCTGAATGGTGATGAGAATATCTGACGTGGAACAATAATTGCTAATCATTTTGTAACAATTAAAAGGATGAATCAGAAAGTCCATTTATATGAAGTTGTCTCTGATAATAACAAATCTGGGTTCATGCTGTTTGGTTGTGTAATTATTGCCTTTCAGCAGAAGGTTAAGAACAGTCACACATTGGGCTTCTGGCTGATATGGAGAATACATGTCCAGAATCATATCTAGTGTCTTTGTAAAAACACTAAACCAGGTGGCTGTTCTGTAGCTCACCCTGACCCATGGCCACCATAACTGCCCATGCTTCCGATTTTCATGGGAGTCTCCCTATTTTTAACCCTTTCTCCTGCTGTGCTCCTAATTGGTAATTACTCCCATTAATCTCCCGATCTTATTTTTTTTTTTCCTTTTCGTTATCACAACCTGTTTCTGGCACTGGCATGTGTGCAGCTGCTCTCTGCGCAGGCAGTCTTTCATCCTGTCCTCTGTCCTCTGCTGCTGATGTGATTCACTGCCTGCGGGTGCCGCTGGTATAGAGAGAGGAGGTATTGGCTTGTCTCAGCCAGTAACTAAGTTTACGAGAATTTACCAAATGTTAAGATACATGGCAAACTCATATAAACAGTTAGGTTACATACAGACAGCTTTCATTGTGACATGCTGTGGTTGTGTGAAACTTACCGGCGGTGGATGGGACACTGCAGGCAAAGCAGTTGAAAATATAGCTTTTCTACATGTTTATGCTTGTTGAACAGTTGGTTTGATAAGGTACATATTGGCTTTCTACTCTCAAAAGTTTTGTTGCACTTACAGTAACAAGTGTATCGTCACCTCAAGTAAACCAATTTTTTAAACCTAAATGTTGGCAGGTATGGGCCACTCCTCTGCTTAGAGTCAAAATATATCTATATCTATCTATCTATCTATCTATCTATCTATCTATCTATCTATCTATCTATCTATCTATCTATTTATGTATATACACTGTATTGTCCAAAAGTGGTCTCAGACTTCTGGACCTTACTGTATATATAATTATATATTCACTGATTTCAACGTGTTGCTTACCTGACCAGATATGCCCTCATTATTTTTTTATATTGTGCAAGATAACATTATATCTCAATTTATGAGAATGGCCTCAGTGAGTGTTTACAATACAGTGATGGACTGGCCTTGACACAGTTTTGCAGAGATAGAAACATTATTTTGCCACTTCTGCTCAGAGTTGTCCCTTCCCTGGGTTGCCCTTGTATTTTCTGGCTCTAACACTTGCTGACTGATAAATGACCACAGAGGAGCCATCAGACCTGGAAGATACAGGCTGAGCTGAGTTGTTGGGTGTACTTTAATGGCTGTGCTGGGGACATTAATGAGAACACATCCTTACAGCAGTGGCTACAGTCTCTGATCCTCTTAGTAATGTTTCCTTTTCAGCACAACACCTAGATTCATTTTTATACATTACAAAACAACACAAAATAATGATAATAAAATCATTGTCAAACCATGCAGCATGATGCTGCATTTACCAATCCACTGCTCCTAGCTTGAATGTTCATGGGGAAAAGGATGGGTGAGAGTGAAAAATGCTATTGGTATCAGTAAGTAAGCACAACCCATCACATCTGAGAGAACTGAAAATTCTGTGATCCTGAACCATTTCTCTCACTGCTGCCAGCATCCTTTGTAAGGGTGTGGCTGTGATCTCTTCTTGTGCCAAGACTGAGTTTTTCATGACCTTGTTGCTCATCTCCAATAATATCCCCTCCAGCGTCCCCTTTTTATCCCCTTTTTGTTGTTCACTCAATGTTGTGTCCTAGAGTGCCGTACTATGTTGTATTTAATTAGCATAAACTCAAATCAACTTTACATTTAAGGATTAATTGTGCTAAAGATAACCCTATGAAGTCAGTACAGCTATGACAAACAATTAAGAACCTTTGGATGTTTGAAAACAGGCAGTAAAGGCAATGAGGACCAGGGAATATCACAAACATGAACAACATTAACACTAGAACTGCCAAGGGTCATTTTTACCCCCCTGGTGTTTTCAAATGCATACAACATGACCTCTTTCATTCCTCCCTACCATATACCCTTTTCTGGGGAGATAGGGGACCTTTAGGGGGAGATAGCAGGTCAACAGTATATACCACATAGAAGTGGTATACATCATTTGAAAGCTGGGAATCTGAAGATTTATTTGAGATGCAATTCACCACTGTGTGTCAGGTTTTTCTAGGCATAAATCTGTAATAAACATTATGTTTTGGTTAGATATCTATTCAAATTTTCAAAGTTTAGAGTGTATAAAAGCTTAGAACTTTGTGAAGTATATGGTGGCCATTGCCATGCTCACTTATGTCTCATAAGTTGTTGCAGCAATTTTTGGGTTGGTACCATTTGTTATACAGATTTGGTGCAAAATGTAACCATTTTTGGCCACTTGAGAATTGAAAATGGTCAAAAATCCCTCCAAAATACCACAGATTGACACCAAGACCTTGAGGAACACCATATAGAAATGCATGCTTTGATTTGGTAGATGGGAGATTTTTGTAAGAATTGGCGATTGGATGGTGAACAATTCTGTTCTGGAAATTGCTTAGATACCCCCTTATTGTCAGTATATCTTGGGAAGCATACATTCTCTGAATGCCCGAGGTCTCTAGTTTGTGGTTGTAAAGTTTCATGAGGCTGTGATTATCCTAGAGGTTACAATAGGTCATTTTATACAGTGAGGTCAAGTTTAAAAAATGGACTTACTACAATGAAATGGCTACTATGGGGACTAACATCATCTCACATGAATACAATTGGGCTCACTGAATCCACAAGAGTCTCAGTTTTCCAGTCATACCAAATTTATGCAATTCCAAGACTGTTTAGGGACCCCAGTATGCAGAAACACATTTATACTGCATGCAAAAAAACTGCATGGTTTTGGCCCCAACTGCATTCGATTAGCATAAAGTGGGCATGTCTGTGAAGGGGAGACTCGTGGGTACCCATAGAACACATTTTCATTCAGATACCTTGAGGTGAGCGGTCAAGGGACCCCTTTGAAAATGGCCAGTTTTTCCCTCGCCAAAATATAGCCTAACTTTGGAGTGTTATTTAGCCCCCTTCCCAACAAGCTAGCATAGCATGGTTGGATATCAATGGATTCCCTAGGTCACCTAGTTTCATGTGATACCAATACTTTCACTGAGTTTGACTGAAAACGCTATACCCCCGAAAGACAGTAAAGTCATCCGCAAATGCCAGAATCCCCGGGGAGTGGAAGAGGTTAAAATAAAACCCCTATATCTCTCAGTTCAAGACTTTTCCTAAAATTGGTTTATTCATCATCTAGTGAATTATGGGGGGTGTGGGATAAAAAGAAAAAAAAAAAAAGATCATTTATACCTCAAACCGCAGAGGGGTCATATTTACCCCTCATAGAAACTAGTGTATAATGCCGTGCTTAACATTCGTGCCGAGTTGGTTGCTTAGCAACGCCCATTGATTAGACATCTTTTGATAAACAGACTGCCATATCACAAGCTAGCGCTAGCTAGATTTGGTAGACAGGCAGATGGACGGACAGACAGACAGATAGATATGTATTTGGAAACATGAACCGGAGCAGACGAAGGATCAGTGCCCAAGACATTCTAGCTATGGTCCAAGACATGAGTGAGGGATATAAGTTACTGTATATACTGAACATGGCCACAGTGAATGCGTGGGTCTTGCACCGAAACTGCATGGATACAAATCCGACTCAGCGAGTGTTCATCCTAGAGCTCTGCAAGCAGTTATGCAGTGAGCACATCACTAGGCCAACACAAACACTGAATAGGGCTATCTTGCCAACCATGTCCGAAGAGAAGAAGAAGAATTGAGGTGTGAAACGCAAGTGCACAGAAAACAAATCAACAAAAATGTGCATGAAGTGTGTAGACAGTGCACCCAAAAATTCTACAGTGTTTGTGCCGATTGCGATAAGTATGCGTGCGCGTGCATGCGTGTGTGTGTGTGTGTGTGTGCGCGCGTGTGCACGTGTGCACGCATGTGTATTGTATCTTTCTTGTTGAAATGGTGTGAGTGCTCCTTTTCTTTATTCCCAGTGGCATAGCAACACATTATTATCTTCTACAATAATTAAATTATTGAAATGTGTTAATTATTTTGTTGTTTGATAAACTGTAGACTACAACAAACAATGAATTTTGAAATGTATTTGACCTTTTCTATCTGTAATGAAATAGCCTAAAGCAAATGTAAAATTAATAAATCCCATAAACTTAATTTTAAGTAGTCAAGTCTTGCTTATTATTTAAAAAATGATAATGAACAACTTAACTGTTTCAAGAAATTACATATTTAGGATTGCTGATGCTGTTTCAGCAGGGGGTAAAATATATACCCTCCCCCCTGAACAATTCAACAGCACTACAACATGAAAGTTCTCATAAATTCCCTTTACTGTTTCTCTGTCTTTTCATATACTTAAGGTGGTATCAGCAGCAAACACCTGCAGCCCTAAGAAAAAAAGCAGCAAAAAAGAGAGAGGGTCTGCAACTTCAAAAGGGATGAGGGATTTGTGTCAAGGATT
The DNA here is from genome assembly GCF_910596095.1 of Thunnus maccoyii. Lineage (NCBI taxonomy): Eukaryota > Metazoa > Chordata > Actinopteri > Scombriformes > Scombridae > Thunnus > Thunnus maccoyii. The sequence continues at coordinate 8,017,568 of NC_056551.1, forward strand.
CTAATCAAAAACGACGTTATCCTTGCTCCAGGCGCATATCTGTGAACTTGCTTATCAGGAAACGAGCCCACAGCTTAGAAAAACAGGCTGAGGATCCTAACAGGCAATAAGTGAAACTCAATAAAAAATCATTCACAAAACAGTTAAAAATACACAGCTGATGAATTCCATTGACAATTTATTGTCTCTATCATTGTGTTATCATGTTTCTCAATCATGTATTTACAAAATGTACTGTATATGAAATTGTATTCAAGAAAGCACTTTCCAAATTTGTGAATTCAGTATGAATGTTGTCTTTGTACTTACGATAAATATGATGTTTATTACTCTCATTGTAATTACAAATAATTAAGGTAAAATAAGGTAATTATAACCCATATTATTATATTATTTTACTCAGAATAATCAGGCTATAAGTACATGTTAAAAAGAAAAAGGAAACTGAAAACAAGGGATAAATTGGCTGTGATCCAAAACAAAACCAGAGTATGATATAACAATGGCTTATTTGTCATTGTGTCTTTTAAATTTCCATTTCACCGTTTATTTTCAATTCAGGGTCACATTGTTGGCTTGCTAGCTACTCGGACACTTACTTTCTTGATATCTCACTAGCTAAATATTATGTTTTATGCAATACTTAACTTTGGACAAGTTCCAATATTGGTTGAGTTATTCAGGCCAGCTTGTGCCCAGTGAAGCCCTGTGCATTTTTGTCTTGTCTGGAAATGCTTTTTTTTTTACAAGAGTGGACTATGATGTGTTTGTCTTCTGCACTGTTGGGATTCTGAATAAACCAAATGACATCAAAACTGCACACACATCAGGGGATGGAAGTTGCACCATGTCAAAACAACCCAGAAAAGATGATTTGTTGTTTTGGACTGTGTAACAATGAGGGAATTTTGCCATCTACCTTTTCAACCATCAAATAAAATCCGAACTGACTATTTCAAGAAAAGAGCAAGTTGGCCAAAGCCAAAAAAGTCTCTCCAGCCAGACAGCTATGAGCTCCACAAGCCTCACAGGAGGTCCTATGACTACAGGCGAGTCAAAAACCATTCCCCCATAGACCAAGGAAATAGAACACACCCATAAGGGTCAAACAGGAAATCACCTCACGGTATTACACTTTTTGTCACACTGTGTTTGATTGAATTTTAACACATAATGTACAATTTTGAATAAACTTCCAAGCTAAGGAGAGCTAGGACTATAATTGAAGGCATGTGACAGAATTGTGTGCCACTTGACAGAAATACTTAGTGCCTAGACAGTGTGGCTGACAAGTACACCTACACTTCTTGTAAGAGGGACTCATTAATCCCAGCAGTCGATGATGATTTCTCAGCGCAAAAAAATACAGAGAATTTTTTTTGCCACATGGGAAGGTGCAGATTTATGTGACTGTCTTTATGGGCTTGTTAACACTGTCATGCATGACTTTCACCATACAGTGTATGTCTCATTACTGGTGTTGAAATCCTGTCCCACCAAAGATGCTCCCGGCCCAGAGGTGAGGGCACTGATGGAAAAACAAAGCGCCTTGCCCTGCTGAAAACAGGCAAACCAACATCAGATGGAAGCTTGAGTTTTGCCTCGGGGGCCTGCTGGGCTCAGCAGCTGTCAGTCGAGCCGAGGACAGACCGAGGGAAGCCCCGGGTTTCTAAACAAAGACATGAACAAACAAACAATCAGCTGGTGTACTTTTTAACCTAGCAGAGGAAACTTCTGTAAAACATCCATTATGTTTACATTCAAATAATATTTGTTTAGCTATAAGCTTACACGCTTAGCTATAAGTACACAAGCTTGTGAATGCATCGTTTCCTGCAAACAGCATATGGCTAAAACTCACTTTTAGAACAATGTCATATTGATTTTTTTTATAAGTGTGCCTAATTTCAAAGGCTTCCTTTGGATCACAGAACCTAATTTAACTCGCAGTGTTGTAGGTGGTTTTCGGTTTGTGTCCTCTGTTATTTTAGCTTAATAAACACTCAGTGATGCAGATGACATGCCTTTCTGTTAGGACAAGTAGCTGTGAGACCGTCATTTGGACACTGGTAAAGAAACTATGATGAGCCGAAAGGTCTACAAATCCACTTGTAATGGCTATTCACACAGTCAAGACAGGGCTTTAATATTTTTTCTTTCATCCCTTCTCCCTATCAATTCGATATATATATATATATATATATATATATATATATATATATATATATATATATATATATATATATATATATATATATATATATAACCAGGTTATAACAGCAAAATTCAATCATTAAATTATTTACAAATCAAATAATGTATATTAATCAGGCTTAAATAAACCAGATAAATTATAGGCCTAACCAACCAGGTTGACTGATACATACAAATACATAAATAAACAATTAAAAAGAAGTCAATACAGAGTTGTGTTTCTCAGGTTCCACTAGCTGTTTTCAGGTCGTGACATTACTTGGGCATTTCCCTTGGGCAAGTAAAGATGGGAGTTTCTCTATGTCTGTTATGTTTTCAAATTCAGGGTGTATTTTTATTATATTGGGAAAATGTTCATTTCTCAGAGCCTGGTATTTGGGCTATGAGGTGAGGAAGTGTAGTTCTGCCTCTACCTCTTGTCTGTTACCCTGGGAGCAGAGTCTCTCCTCCTCTGGCAGCCAGCTTTGTCTATGCCAACCCTTCTCTACAGCTAGTCTGTGCTCGCTGAGTCTGTACATAGTCAAGGCTTTTCTTAATTTACTCTGTGTCTTAGTTGTTTCCTTTCAATATGTGATATAGTTGTTGTTGGTTGATAATTTGGTTTGGTGTGATTGGGTTAATATTGTGGTCCTGAGGCTATCCGGGGCCTGATAGGTTGTCTGGACTGAGGACCAGCTGGCTGAGGGGACTCTTCTCTGGCTTTAGCTCTTGGTAGATTAGGGCTGTGATATGGTATGTCTGGGGGTCACTAGTTTTTAGATGATTGTGAAATTGAATTGCTCCCTTTTGCATTTTCAAGATTAGGGGGTATTTGCTCTACAGGGGGGAGTTCTGCTCTACAGGTATTGTTTGGTGTCGTTTACTGGACATGCAGCATGCTCTTACAGAACTCTGTGAGGAAAGATTATCTCCTATTCTATTCCTCTTGTATCTCCTCAGTTGGTTTGAGTTTAGCCATTTTGGGAATATGGAAAGCATGAAATATAGGTCTTCAGGTTTTCTGCCCATCCTCTCTCTCAGGGAGCAGTTACTGTGCCAAGCACTGGGTACATTTCTCAATCTTTACGACTCCAACATTAGATTAAGTTTGATTTTTTTTTTTTTTTTTTTATTTCAGTAATTTAGCAAGTAAATGGGAGCCCATAATATCTATCATAATAAACATGAGAAATCAAATTTATTTAACTCAGCTGTGTATGTAATATATTTTCAACCATGCTAATTACTCACAAGACTAAAAGTTACACAGCACAGCTGCTTTCTAGACAGAGCATGTGTGTTCCCCCCCAGCAATCCAGCAGGACGTGGGTTGAAACACATGTTTTCTATACTTATGATTTGCATTTTTCTTTTATTTATCATACAAGTCTTCATACCTATATGAGAAAGTAGGTCATTTGTTGGAGCCTTGAGCATTGTTTTTTTATTCTTCTGCCCATATGGTAAAGGTATTGTTAAGTTTATTCAACTGAAACACACGCAAGAGGTTAGGAAAATGTCATGGTTAAGATTGATGTCACTACTTCCTGCTTTGATGTTGAGCAGAAACATCATAAGCTGTTTGAACAAACTACCAATGTTATCATCAGGGAAAATTTGCCCTAAAATGAATCTTAATAAATACATAAATAAAAGGATGTGACATGCAACCAAAGTCTGAGATCAGCCCCCAGGATGAAAGTGCATCCATGTTGCATGTTGCTCTTCTACTTCAGATGAAGAACACCCTTGTCAAGTTACTTATTCTTCCTGTTGCCTGTCTCCTGATGTGTTCATGTTATGCGAGAATGAAGGCAGTGGTGGGGAAGATTTACATGTCATATTTCACAATTTGAATGTATTCACATCATCAGGCAACGTAAAATGATTCCACTGGTGACGGTTGTATGAGGTTGAATGTGGATGATTAGTATAACACTATAACCATTAAAATTGCATAACCATGAACAATAGACAGTGGCTGACGTGAAGCATGCATGTCTGCTTTTTTAAGCGCTTTATACGTAGGATAAGCTGAGCTTTCATAAATGTCTGAGCTTCTCAGTCGTGATAATGACTTGCATATTGATGTGAATGACACTTACAAAACAGAAAGATGTAATTATGGTACCTCACACATGACATGAACACAGCATTAACTATAACATCTTCAACAAAAAGAGAATAAAATAATAACTCTACATGCAGGTAAGAGGCCAGCTGTTGAATGAAACTGACCATTGTGTTTTCTGTGCACTGTTGCAAACCAGAGACAAAATGAGAGGAAAACGGCTTCAGCTGTGATTTCCCACACTGAAATGTTCTGCTATGTTGAATGTCAGACTGCCTGCTTTGACTGATTATGTTGCCTTTTACTAGACTGTCCCAGTGCCCCATCGCTACCTGGAGGAAGGCATGAATGGAAATATGACGAGCCAGGTGGTCTATGACATCCAGGGATTGTCACTGTCTGTTTGGTTCTGTTGTTTCTGTACTCATCTCCATATTCTACTCTTAGCATAAAGGTTTGCATTTGCTCTATTCCCTCTTCCCCTCCTGCCTCCCCTGCAGACAGACACATGTTTATACAAGGTCTACCTGCTGGGATCAGACAAGCTGAACGTTGCACAGAGAATCCCCCTAAAGACCTCCATTCCCCACCCTTGGGAAAACACCTAGGATGCCTCTGAACTTTTCCACAGTACACTCACACTCAAGCTGTGGAATCTGTGATGAGTCAGTCCTTGTCTGCTCACTACTCTACTGGAGCAAACCTCAGGAGGCCATGCTGCCCTAATAGTTACTCAGCAGCAGTGTTACCCCTCTAGAGGGGTACTCTGCAACTCTGAGTACTCTAACACATACTCAGATTACTTTCTTGTTATAAAGAGTACTGAAAAGTGTTAGTTTTGCAATTCAAGTAATCAGTTATTTGATTATGTTTTCAAATATGCATTCCATTACTGCTAAAATATTAATATATTTCCCTGTTTCTTTTGTTGTCACAAGAAGAATATCCCTAATGCATTTGCACCATTTCTTTTCTGTTTATACACCTATTCCTACTTCTCGGAGGGTAGCTGTACACTAGTGGAAGGTATCCACTCAAGGGTGTTTCTCTACCACCTTACATCTTTATTTGCCCCTGTCAGTGTCAGCAGCCAGTGCACACATTATGTTGAAATGGTCCACCAGTGCCTACACTGGTATTTTTGCTTATTGTGATGTCATTTCCTAGATTATCTTAACACGCTTCATAAAATCTGTACAACCTAAGCTAAAAGGCCATGTAAGTCAATAAACTATAATTACTGATAAAATTATTGAAACTGTGTCAAAAATTTAAAAAAAATACAAAAAACTGGCATGTTTTTCATCAAATTTGAATAAATAAACACACAAACATATTGATCCAAAACAATTCTGAATGTATAAACATGAACAGAATATTTCTCAACACAACCTTATTTGAACTATAGACATTTTTTTAGTTTTTGAGATATGCTCATTTTTATGAGCAGAGTACAAAGGTGTTGTTGATAGTTTAATTCTTGTGCTGTATGTTCACTTGTAGTCATCATGTTCCTGTCAACGATGATACACAGGGGCACTCGGCAAGCCTAGCACATGAATGGTGTGTTTCACTCATACACCTTGCACTTTTTTATTTTTTAAAATTTCCACATGAACTATCGACCTGCTTCTCTGCTCCCCTGGCTCCACTTCACTGCGCCACCATGCACTGTCACCATGTTTTGCACTGCACATTACATAATGACGTCATCAACTTGTGACAAGTTACGAGTACAATGTTATGACACAAAAGACAGAAGCCTTAGCCTTCAGCTGCAATGAGTATGAATGCTCTAGCTATTATGGTTTTTATTTTAGATCAATTTAAACAAGATTATGCAAACAACAAACTCCTGCGGCCAGTCTGGGGCCGCCCGCGGGAGGTCCGTTTTCATAGGGTTAATTACATATGTATATGATGGACTGCTAATTTCAGTGCTGCTCCACAGCTACATCAATTGCTCCCATTGATTGTGCTATAGCCCATGAATAATTCTACATGTTTGCCAGGAGTGTTGTTGTTGGCTCCATAATTTACAGAGGACAACACTGAAAGAGTATGAGAAAATGCACAATGGTAAAGTACACCATGGGTAGCTAATTATAGGCCCAAGGCAGACAGTTAAGGGTACTTACAGTCTCAACAACACAGCAGAGCAAATCATTATGCACTGACTGAACTAGTTCCCTCAGCTAGGGCAACAATTTGATTAGTAGTTGAAACATAAAACCTTATTTTATCTTACCTTGCCTTTAGGTATCCCTAAGGCTTATTAATTTAGTGAATTATTAGTACATTAGTGATAAATTAAGGAGGGTCTAAACAAATGTTCTTATGCTGCATTAAAATTCATAGAGATAACAGCCCATGAGCCAAAGTACATTCAAAACGTAACTTTATTATAGTTACTAAACATTGCTGACATTCCACTAAAGTGATGGCTCCACCGAACAATCTATGAAGGCTTGTGTCTTTGAGGAGACCACGAATGTGTCTTTTAGTAAGGAGAAGTCAATGTGTACAAAAGTGTATAACAATATTGAGTAGTTGTAGCTACTCATTATTATGTAAGGTTTCTTGAGGAGAACATTGTTTTTTTTCCGCAAAAGGCAGCGTGACCAAAGGCTGTATTGCTATATTTTCTTTTTCTTATTCGGTGCTCCATTTTGTCAATCTCCCACTGCAGATGCACTACAAGCCAAAAATAACCATATACTGCTTTGAAGAGCCACATCACCCTAATGCACATACACCCTTCAATTAACTTAATAATAAGGCTGATGTTTAAAAGTAATTTAATGCCTCGTTGGAGAGACAGAGACAGAGACAGAGAGAGAGAGAGAGAGAGAGAGAGAGCCTGCATGGTTCCAGACAGGAGAAGGGAAAACTGAAACTTGACAATTTAATTTAATGCAATCTGTACTAGGCTCTGACAGCCACATTAATTTAATTTGTTTTGTGTTGTAATGGAATTCACCACAAAATAATGAGTGGATTTGTTTTTTTATATTACTTATAAAGTTGTCTTCTATGTGAAGTAGCTTCACTGTTAGTCTACTTTTTCTGAATAGCTTAGCAACACTTCAACAAAAGTGAAGTGTTGCTGTAGCTTACCAAGTAACAATGAAGAGTAGTTTGTAGCCTAAATAGCTACAGTTTTAAAAAGACACTGCATGGAAGTGATGGTGGTAATGGGGAGGTGGTGGGCTGAATAATACTAGGCTTGAGAGATAGAATGACAGGATTTCAATGATATTTAAATAACAGCATCCAAAGACAAAGTGCCTCAAGGAACCCAGGAAGAAAGATCATTGGTGACATACACTATGTTGATGTCAGAATTTGTGAATGAAAGGGATTTTGATTGCATGGAAAGTGGAAGTGATAGAAAAGAAGAAGCAACTTTTTTTTTTTTTTTCATTTTGTTTGTATCTGGTGTCCTACTAACATGAGTTTGCACATACTTCTACGGCAACACATTCCTGACGATGTTTTCATGCTCTCCCACTGGTTAACAGCAGTGCAACAGCAAAGACTGCGAAGGCGATGTAAACATAGATGTATAGAAGTATTTAACAAATCAACTTCGCAGTGGTTTAATGAGGAAGGACATGCATTCTGGGCATAATTGTGTTTGTTTACATTAAAACTCCACAGGTACGTTACAGTTTTTCCTTCCCAGTGAGAATTCACATAAACAAAACTGTAGTTTCTTGGTAACTAGAAATATTTCAGATAGTTTGATATAATGCCTGTCTTTCCTATTCCACCATTCTTTGTGAATAATTTAATCATCCCTCTATTGAAACTAATGGTCTTTTTATTATGCATGTATATTTATTCAATTATTAATATTTTACTGCCTGAGGCAACTGTGTAGGTCCTGCAGGGATGCTTCCCACAATTTCACCTGATGGAGACTGTTCTGTCTGTCATGCTGTGTTTCAGAGCGTCCAATTTAATTCAGACCTACTTTAGCATCGCCAGCCTCTATCTTGCAGAACTGTCCTCCAGAGAGGAAGGTAATGGCTTAGGTCAGGCTCTATCTAAGCATGCATACAGAGTGCACATATAAGCAACCTCAGCACAATGGCTCCTATTTGTCTGGCAATTATGTCTTCTGGGATCAAATATGTCATTGTAAATGACAATACTTTTGGGGAAAGAAAATCAGGAAAAAAAAAAAAAAAAAACGTCTGCTGCCATTTCCATGAGCATAGCAAAGCTCTCAGAGGAAATCAAATGGAGGCCACAAGTTATTGAAATATTGTTTAGAGATATGTCAGTGTGATGTTGTGGAGTAACATACCAATATATAATGTAATACATGCAATGCAATGGGAGCAAGAAATGTTGTACAGCTTGCAAATAAGTTCTGGTTCCACACCCTTTTGTTGTCCCCACTCCTGTGCAATGTTATCAGGGCAGCAATGTATGTGTATTTTCCATACTGAGCTACTTCTCAACCAAAGTTCAGATCATTATGTAGAACTACAAAAAGATAAAATGATGTTTCTCCATTCTCTTTCAAACATGCTTCATACTCTACTGGGGCCCTATAGACTCTATAGACTCATTTCTGCACGTCCACTTACTCAGAATTTGCATATTTGTGGTTATCCAATCAGCATAAGCCTATGATAAGCCTATTCATGCTACTGAGGCTTTACCTACTATACTTACTCCAACCACTTTTCCTCAGGTTTCTATAAAATGAAGATTAATAAATCAGGTTGTGAATGTAACAGTGTAGTCTTGTCCTATGGTATCTCTGCCTCGTTTGTGCTTATTTGGAACATTTCAATAACAGTGAAAGAAAACACAGTGACATACATCTTTTTCACTGGTTAAGATTTGCTTCATGCATGAGGGCACAACACATATACACTGGATGCAGATGGTGGACCTAAAAGGAAAAACAGCATGTTTTCTTCCAACACATCAACTGGTAATATAATACATATAAACACTATCAGCACACCTTCAACACATTGTAAACAACACCTATTACTGTGCCGTCCTGTTGGACGGAAAACCAATCATGCCATTCTCGCATCAACAATCTGGTTGCAGTTGCTTATACCATGGCACTGCATTTGGAACCTCTTGGAAAAAGGCAATATTATTGACCTGTTAACTCAGATCTACTGCTTTTTTCATATATTTCAGTGATTCATAGTTCAAATTGTGTTTTTGGGGCTGGTTTTGGAAGGATGTTAGGGTCTTCCACTTCATACTGTGCTAGTTTCTACTTACAAAACACAATAGTTGTGGTTTAAGTGGCACAGCAAAATCCATCCTTGTGTCCTTGCAGAATATTTGATTCTAGAAGCTTTCTTCATGTAGGGATTACTAACAGGGCTAGTTGGTAAACTGTCGCTGAGCTAACTGCTAACACAATAAACAGCTGGACTAGCGCCAGTCACAATAGCTAACAATCCCTGCTTACTGTCAGTTAGCAAGTTAGTTGGCTTGGTTGCTAATGGGACAATTAATTTGCGTACAATTAATTTGTGCCTCTTTTATTCAAAAGATGTATAAGTGCTATCTGTACCACTGAGTACTCATAACTGTCTACAAGTGCCTCCTCTATTGTGGAACAGTTTATACTCCAACAGAGGAGGTTGGGGATGGTGCAACACAGGATCTGACTCTAATTAGAATTCCATTCCCTAAATGCTCAGGAATGTCATGACAGCTTGCTATTGGTCAACAGTGTGAATCTGTACATCAAAGTTAAACTCAATACAAAGAATTTGTGCAGATTTACTTCAGCCTCACAAATGAATCAGCTGAATTAATTGGTTTTGCTGCAAAAATATCACACTTTCACATGCTGGGGAGGCCATTACCCTCACAGAGTAATATTGTTTCCTTTGGATTAATGTTGCGGCAGTTGTAGTAAGTACAGAGTTAGAAATGCATTAGTGTTCACATCATATTTAAAATATGTCATTTTATAACAAGTTTTCTTTTTGTAGTCTCTGGAACAGTAGTATGTTAATAAGCCCTAAAATAGAAATAACAACAAATAATCTATGCCAAGTGGTTTCATGATAACATATTTGATGTCAAGATCAACAGTGCTGTAATTTTCTTCCATCAATAATGAATTCAGTTCCGTTTAACACTCTTCTGTTTGTATTTGAACATCTACTGATTTTGCAGCTCTCTTTGTCTCTCACTGTCAGTTCACTTACCTGCAATGTCAGGAAACAGGCTGGATGGACAACAGACACAATCAAGTGGGTTGGTCTTCAGGCACTGAGGTGAAACATCAGCAGGGTTCCAACTTTGCACCTGTTTGAGGATGCAGCTGTTGTCTGAAGGGGTTCAAGGATTCAACAGTTTTAGTTTGTCATTGTATACAACTTTCACTTTTGACTTTGCACTCCCCCCCACCTCCTTTCTGCGTGACTTCCATCAGGTCACAGAAAATATGCAGGTCACATAATGTGCAGGTAGACATCTTCTGATAAATGGCAACTTAAGGAAGGTGGTAAACAATTTTGTGATGGCAAAAAATTGTGAGCAGAGAATGCAGACTACAGAGCTCAAATATTCTGTTAAACTAGACTAGGGATTCAAAAACAGATAAAAACCCATTTGCCATGTTTATAATCATGATGGTTATGATGGTGCTATAATTTCTACCAGCCTCAAAATGGTGATGCATGGAGAACTGTGTGACAGCTGATTTAGCCCTATGTCTCCGGCAATGGAGTTATTATCAGTGATACTAGGGAGAGAGTAGAGAGTCCGGTGAGAAAGCAGAGTTAGAGGGAGGGATTGAAGGAAGCTGACAGTGCAGCCTGCGGCAAGGAGGATGTCAAGCTGGGTCAGCAGCTCCACTTGGTGATACAGACTGCTGAATGGAACAGACAGGAAGCTCCTGGTGTTCACACGAAGGAGGGCAATCCTTCTCCTGCAAGGCCTGATACTTGTTTCCCAACTGGAGAACCAAAATGGAAAACCACTGGAGCTGGAATATGGGTTGGATGACTTTGTCTAGTGTTCAGATGGAGAGACAGGTTCAGTTTGAGAGGCAGACTCTGGAGCAAGGACTACACTTAAAGTCTGTGTAAAGGAAAATCTGAGATTTCTTTTGAAATACATTATACATGTCAGAAAATAATTGCTGAAAACATGTGAGAAGACTGTGAACTATGTAGTACTGAATTGTGGAGTTAGACTGTTAAACTGTTTTTCACTATTCCTGTGTTCAGGATTTTTTGGGCGGGCCTGAAATGGTGGATCCATGACATAAGGGGTGACTAGCATGAACCCTTCCCTAACACTATATAAAAACTAGAGTGCCTTGGGATCGACTGGGTGTGTAGTCTGTTGTTTGCTAATGGCAGCATGCAATACTTTCAGTGCAAACTTAGCATTAGCATCCAGGGGAATGTATGCTGCAGTCACAACAGTAGATGTTAACTCTCTGGGCAGATAAAAAGGTTTACACTTAACTCTGAGATATTTTAGGTTAGCAGAACAGTGCCTTTAGATAATGGCATTGTCCATGCACCAAGCTTTGTTAACATAAATGCACAGTCCCCCATGCCCCACCTCTGGTCTTACTGGAGTACTGGAGTCACTAGCTGTTGTGTCTGCCCTAAGAATGTAGCACCCTGGTAGCTCAATGGCACTATCGTTAAGCCATATTTCTATAAAAATCCTAAAGTTGCAGTCTATAATACTTTTATGAGTGATGATCTGTACTTGCAGTCCGTCCATGTTGTTCACCAGAGACTGTACATCGACAAGGAAAATGCTAAGTAGGGATAGCCAATGAAGAGTTAGCCTTAGCTTAGCCCTTAGTCCTCCTGTCTTCCCCCACTTGTTTATGCTCTCTCCTGACCGGCGGAGCCAGGTTGATAGCTGCCAGTGTTAGCTGTTACTAGTGAATGGGGCTATTGTCGGTCAATAGTTGCACTCAAGGACTTAATTCAAACTCAGCTGAAGTGTCTGTTGACGGGTAGAGTCGGTGTTAAAGCTCATGTATATCCAGAGGATATATCTATGTCCCGCTGCTCATGGGGACTGCTGAGGGAGCCGTGCTTGTGTAGCGGCCCTCTCTGCCTCTCTGTCCAGTCTTACCCTTGCTGTCTCGGGCTGTGTTGCAGACGCTACTCCGGTGCCTTTGCCATCTCTACAGACATACTCCTGTAGCTTCTACATCCAGCCCCTTACCGGCACTTTTCAAAGAAGTGAGTAATGACACCAAACTTCATTGAAAAAATGACAGTTCAATATAACAATGATTGGTGATGGATCGCTTGTTAACTACTCTTTTCAGTTACATTTTTACTGAAACAAGTCCACATTTACCTACAAAATATGTGGCGAGTTAAACAGTGGCTCCTAGCGTTACTTTATTTTTGAAATATCATCTTACATCTACAAACAAGGCCTATTTTAAATTTTATATTTTTTAGGGGAGCTCAGCATGAGCATTGTTAAATTCAGAGGCTCTGAGGCTGTTCAGTCAGGCTGGGCTTGTTTCCCCCGAGACAAAGGAATAGCGCCAAAATGCTGCTTACAGACAATGGGAGTCCATTGCAAACTCCATTTCCAAGGATGCTTTGTGATTTTCACACCTCAGCAGGGAACAGTCAACATACAGTTTCTCATTGGCGGAGACACTCCTGCACAGCGGAGCGTCCTGATGATGCAGCCATGACATCACCGCCCCTTTAAAAACTGAACGTGCCCTGAAGCACATGCCTTTCCCATGTCACTGAGCTAGGGGTAACTTCTGTTCCTCTCTGAGTCAGCTTGACTAAAGGGGGGGTACCCCACGCACGTGTTTTCCCCTCATCGAAGACTCGCCTCGCCGGACGAGATGAAACTTCACCCTAACACATTCCTGGATCTAAGAGAGACCGCTGCTGTAACCAGCGTCGTCAAATTCCCTCGAGAAGGAAGAAACAAAGTTTCTTCAGGAAGATGTGGAACTTCTCTGCCCCGCTCATCTTCACTGAGTCGACTCTGCTGTTCTTTCTGCCACGCCACTGAGAGCCAGCTGCCGTGATTTTCCAGACCGTGTGAGAACTAGACTGTTTTGTGTTTGTCCCGTTCGGGACTACTGCTGTGTTTGTGCCACCGTGAGTGAGTAAGTAAGTTGCTTTATCGATCAGAAACCAGACAATGTGCGTTACAGACTGCCGTCCGTATGCATGCTGTCTGTGGACAAAGGAACTGATTCTCACGATCGCTTTCCCTCCTTCTTCTCCCTCTCTTGCGACTAACACACACACACGCGTGTGCGCGCGCACACAGCTACACGCACCAACATCTCTTTGCACATCTGATGGTCAGATAACGTTGGACAAAGCTTTGCTTTGTCTTTGCTTATCCGCCATCAGACATGTGTGCTTTTCACGGAATTGGATGAGTGCAAGACGCCGACCACCAGGCGGCACCATCTTGCTTCTGTCTAACCAAGACACCGCCACACTTCCGCCATCCGGTTCTCGCACGACGTAACTTCTAGTCACGTCTGCATCGCAGACCGACAACGTCATCACATCAGGCCCCGTTGCCATCTTGTCGCACACACACACACACACACACACACACACATGCATTCCCCTGCATGTGTCCAACCCTGTACATAGCTGTTTGTGTTTTGTTTGGTAGAATTAGATTTTAGAATAATTGTTTATTGAATAAAGCATTTGTTAACTTTGTTAATTTTGCTAAGTTTAATAAACACTGTTATATCTTTAAAGAGAAGTTCTTTTGTCATTATTGTGTGTAACATATTGTGAAAAGTGGCTGATTGAAGGAGTCAGAGCTCGAATTCACCCTTCTTTGTTCACCCTCGAATGCTGATATCTCTCAGATATTAACATTCTAGGTGAACTCCCGTTTATGAGACTACCTTGTTTGGTTATTGGTCCTGGTTTCCGGGTGGTACCCCGTATTTGTTAATTCATATCAATAATTTTATTAATTGTCATAATTAGTTAATTATCTTTGATAATTGATAATTATTGCAAATAATCAACTGTGTTCCTCACAGATCCAACAGTTGGTGCCCAAATTATTGATTCAGGTTAACAATATCTTGATTTCATAGATAATTATCATAGATAATTATGAATTATTGCTAATAACCAAACGCACTACTGACCTTCCCAACATTCATTATTGCTTTACACAGACATTAAAAGAACCTGACTGCTGGGAAACTGGGGAGCTGGACCGCCTCATACAGACAGGGGAATGTTTTGTGCTTGGGCTAAAAAAGAGAGACAGGTTAATTCTTAAGCTCAGGCGGAGACTAGTTAAGGGTCAATCTCACGTAGAGAGACAGCATCAGACTTAGACAGAGAGACAGGATCAGCCTTAGATCAAACAGGGTGACAGGTTCAGGCTCAGATATAGAGGTAGGTTCAAACAGAGGAGCAAAAAAAGATTGAGACTGGCTGAGAGTCAACAGTTACAAAGCCCTAATATCTGCTAAAAAGTGCATCAGCAAGTGTAAAGCACAGATTTTTCCATGCCTTTTATTTCAGATCCTGGTCCCGTTTTTTGAAGATTTAACTAATTAATATAAACATGCTGTTTGACCTCTATGTAATTATGAGGAGAGCATCCCTGGAAACAGAGACTGCGGAAGCTCACATATCCTTCCGGCTGATGTGTGATAGCTACAGGTATATAATCAACTGAAAGGAAATGACCTTATTCACTCTACAAGCAGATGTATTTCTAGTAACAATTATCTAACTAATCAGAGACTCTGCCTCAAATGATTTTGATGTACAATTTTGCTAGATAAAAAAGAATCTGGTTTTGAGTGGTGTTATACAAATAGCAGCAGTGGTGTTAGCAGCAACATTAGTAGTAGTAAAGGTGGTTGTGTTGTCTTTGTTTTCTCTCTGTCTCTCTTCTTCCCTGTGGCAGCTGGATATGGCCACTGTTGATAATTAATCAAGACAAGTTCTGGCATGGGCACAGGAGTCTGTTCTGTTAGGGGTGTAGTGTGTAGTGACCCATTGTCTAATAAGGTCCCTTGAGGTGAAACTGCATCAGAGCGTTAGGAGGCCTGAAATTTGAAATCCCACACTCATTTCCACCCTCCCCTGGGAGGAAGTAAAAAGATCCAAAGACTAAAGACTTGCATGTCCATGATTTCATGCGGATAATTTATTTATCTTTCTTTCTTGTATGTCAGTCTAGCTTTGTAGTTGGCTGCTGTCCCTCTGTGTCATGGTATCTATGTCACTAAGGGATGTGAGGTAAGGTGATGAGAACAGGTAGGAAAGCCACTTGAGGTTTGCTGTATACTAACACTATTTTAAAAAATTAAAAAATAAACCTTTAAGCTCACGACTCAAATGCAATATTACAGTGAAATTGCTAAAAAAAAAGAAGAAAAGAAAAACCTTAAGCCCTGCCAAAATTATTATTATTATTGATGCAGACATGGACTCCTTGTTTGATACTTTTTGATTTGATACTGCTTGCCTTTTTAGTGAAATACTTTCAAGCACTTTGGTATTTTATGGTTCCCACTGCAAAGTATTTCATCAGGGTTCCATCATCTAAGGATGAAACACTGATCTTTTCTTTGTTGCATATCATGCCAGAAAACAAAAGTTGCATTTTGCATTCAAACCAAGAGTTGTAAAGACACTGTTCCCCAAGAAAAATGACAGTTCAGTTGTTTCAGCCAACCCACAAAAATGAGATTGGTTTATGTTGAAGTGACAAAGCCCTCTAGCGATCACAGGACTTAGGACTGTTGTCCCCCGGGAGTTAGGGAGGAAGTAGTGTTGGACTTAAACTTGGGAGACCACTGTTCATTACCTGTTTCTTATGGACAGTCAACATTGGTTTCTTTTAAGGTGTCACATGTCTTTATCAGCTATCTGTGCTGTGGTCGGTCTCTCTGGTCTTACCACAGATACATGACCATGTTTTCAAGCTGTCTCTTTTGCGCACCTGACTACTCACCTGCTCAAACATACCGAGCAATATCAGTAAATGTTGTAAGGTTTTGAAATAGAAGAAAGAAGAAAATTAGAAGAAACCATAGTTCTCTGTTTTGATGGCACATAACCAATCATTACTACAAACAAGGACTACTGACTGAAGAAGAATATGAAGAATATGAACAAGAATAAATTACTGTAAGAAACAACCATCACAGCAAAATGTTAACTTATTTCTTCTTGAAACATTATTAGATATGCAATTAATGCCATATGAAAAAAACAAAAACAAAAACAAACAACAAAAAAACATTATTATTTTAGGAAGGTTACAGTTAATTTACATAGTGTGTAAAATCAAAAAATATACTTTTCTTTAATATTAATTCCACCTTTTATCCCCAATGCAGTCTTTTCATAAAGCCTTCAAAATGACTGACAGAGTGCGTAGTGTGTGATACTTTAAATTAGGACCCACTCCAGCAGCAGAGAATAAATCAATATGTTCACTCATACTTATATAAAAAGGGCATTGGTTGCCGGTTAATAAATCTGCCATAGCTTTTCATTATTTTCCCACCATTGGCAGGGTAAGTTCAGGATAAAGGAACGGATCCTTGCACTTGACTCAAACATTTCTTACCCTTGTGCTGCTGGCTCTTTGATGTGTGAGGAGCAGCTGTTTACCAAGGCAATTGTACAAGACTACAAACCCCAGCACGGCATCCACTGACACAGCAGACTTTGATTTCATTTTTGCTCTCTTTCTTCTCTGTCACATGGTTGACTCTGTCACAGCTAATTTGTGTCTTAAAATAGGTCTTTGAAGATCTGAACGGGAAATACTAACATGGAAACCTGATGAACGGATGGAATGACAGATGATTTATGCGCAGTTTTGATCTTTAATATGGATGACACAGGTTCTGAAACAAAGCCTGCAAGGAGAAAGAGGGTTTTTTTATGCATTTCCATATATCCTATCCAAAATATAAAAACTTGAGGTTTAGATTTGATTTGATTGTGATTATTTGATCAGTATCTATATTTTCACTGTAGTAAGTTCAGACAAACTACAAACTAATTTTCTGACCTTCAAAAGATAGGAAATATTGCACATGGCAGAGGAAAAGTTTTAGGGCAGTCATTAAAACAACAAGGCTCCTCAGGAGGATATGGGCAAGGAGAGGCTATCCACAGTACAGATTAGATCGTGCCGCACTGAGCTTATATGGGGGATGAACTGCAGACACAAATCTTAGCATATGTTGGCTTGTGGGCACAAGGGAACAGCAAACTCCTGCCTTTATCCTGGGAGAGGCAGGAAGGAGAAGTCACCTTGATTAAATTAGTTGTATATGAAAATGGGGTTATGCCTATTGGGAGTCCGTGACAAGGGCTTATAAACCTCGCCTTTCACAACCCTGTGAGAATGACTTTTTAATTTCCTCCTTTTTTGTTGCAAGTTATATTTCTCCCTTTGTCTTTTGTCCCACAAGGCTTTGTGTGTCAGGATCAATGTAGAATTCTCATTTGGTTACTGTCCCCTACACTCATTCACATTGTAAAATTCTATTAGCATCCTCCAAAACAGATCTACCCTGGATTATTCAACCCCTTTTCTTCCCTCCCTCTGCCTTTCTCAGCGCATCTATAGCCTGCCTCTCACACAATTTTGCTTTTTGTCCCTTGCTATTGTATGATTTTTCATCAGTCCATTGAAGCCACATAGAAATGCTGCATTTGCCAAAAACTCATTCAAATCTGAAATAGATCAATCCATCCTAGTCAGATGTCATGTTCATGTACCCCAACCTAAGTGATTTCTTCATTTTTCTAACAAATGGAAATGATTACAGATGGCGAATTCTTAAGTGTGACCAAATTATATCCTGACAGTATAACAGATGAATTGCAGCTACGGATAACAGAGGAAAGGATTTTTCTGTCATCTCTGCTCAAGCTGCTGATTAGTGCACTCACATCCCAGCTGTAACATTTTCCTAACAATTTTGGTGTTCTGTTTGAAAAGAGGGATATTTACTAAGCTTGTTGGAAATTACTGTCAGGGACGCGAAAATTTTGTGTCACCATAATTTTTCAATTTGGGCTATTTATTAAGGCTTCTGTAGCTAAATGAGCCCAGCCCTGGTTCATCTGATTTGCCGTTAAATATAATCTGATGCCAGCCTGTTTTGACACATGTTGCGCATGTCTTGAAACCACTGAAAATAAAGTGTTTTATGTTGCTGAACTTTGAATATTGAAGAAGAAGTATATATGACTTGATTGTTTCTGCAAACATAAAAGGAAAGAAAAAAAAAAGAACAGTGTGGCCTACTTAGGTATTACTTGCTGCTTCAGTCATATCGCACTGGACTGGACCTGCTATGAGCCAATAAAAGTCAGGGACAAACAAGCAAGGTGAAACTGCGGGAAACAGAAAGGTAAGTTGTGTAAAAAAGCTCAGGTCTTTATGTCTCTCTCCCTCGCTGTTTTGACCCTGCTAGTCTCTCACTCTCTTTTCTACTTTTCACATATGTTAAATTTTGAATGCAGTTCCCCAGCAGCAGTGGTCAGTCTGCAATGATAAATTAGGTGTTTATTTATATGAATTTGTATTCCCTCCTCCATCTTAAAATTCAATTGCATGAGACCAAACACGGTGCCACTATTTTTTTTTTTCCATTTTGCTGGTGTAAAACCTCAGTGTGGTCCTTTAGTAAACATAGAAAAATGCAATTTGACTTTTTTGAGCCTAATAAAAGGGCAAATTCTTCATAAATATCAATGTTTAGAGTGCTCTCGTATAAGCCGGTTCAACAAATACTGCGTCACCCACTCTGTGGTCTTCCTTCAATGCACATTTTCAAGCAACCTGTCAACAAGTCTGGTCATGTTTGCAAGCCCTTCCCTGTCACTGTCAGCATTCTGCAGCTGAGTTTGTCAGCTATTTGTCATAACATCTGTTGGTAATGTAGTGAGTATTACTATACTTGGAAATTAATAATAAGCACTTGTAAAGTTAATAGGGGAACCACCTCTATTGATTTAATGACCCATTAATTAATTAATTAATCAAAACAAATCAATCAGTCCTATACTTGAAAGTTGTGAACACTGAATAGAGGGACCCCATCTTCTGATATAAAGGAATACACAGATACAACTACCTGGCAATAAATCAAGATATTTATTTAACTACTTAGGGATAGGGATGAACAGGAAACACTAAACATACATATATATATATATATATATATGCACTGTATATACAACTAGAATGACTGAATGAATGAATGGATGCATCACGCTGTGGGTAAATGAAGTTGACAAGTTATTGCAAACAGAATGAATGAATGTCATTAAAAACAAGTCAAAAACGCATCGAGGGGCCAAGACTCTAATTACAGCCAAAAAATTTAAAATTTTTCAACTCTAAAACAGAAGCATGATGGTTTTCCTACTGTTTCCATGGTGATGAATTGGTGAACTTCCCAGAAAGTGCCGAGCAAGGGGAAGCACGCTCGATTATCCTCAGGTCACCATAGTGACAGCCAGATGACCATTGCAGTAGCTTCAGTGAAACAGCTTTGTTCACTACCAGTCTCAGACTAGCTGAGGCCATGTAGTGGACACACACAGCAGGGAGGTGTCCCAGTCTCGGTGCATTCAGTGGCAGGCTGCCGAGTTGGATGCACGGAGCTCTGAACTAATCAGAAGAGTCCTTGAAAAAGTCTTTAAAAAGTTTACACAATATAAATAGGAGATAACAAAAATAATAGATTATTTAAATGGAAACCGGCGTGGCTTGGCTTGTGGCTTAAGCATCATTCCAGTCTTTCTTCTTAATTGAAAGTTCCTTTCTGGAGATTATATCTCTCAGGGAAAAGTGAAAAAGACAAGACTGGACACACAACATGGGCCATCATGGCTGGAAAGAGAAAAAAAACACAGGACACACTGCAGCAGTGGTCACCAAGCAAGCAAAAAGAAAAATACCAACAGCAAAAGCCGAGCCAGACAAAGAGTTGTAAACATTTATAGTCTAGGTGCGTGTTATGGAAGAAAGAGGATCCTTGGCACTCTTTTGAAGGGAATGCCTCGGTTACTAATTCATTTCTTTGTGTGAGGGGAAAAATAGCCATCGACTTGCAACTTGGTATAGTGTAAGAATAATTTTATTATCTTATGATACATAGTGGCAAATTGGATACTCACTCATTCTGTCGTCAATGTTGACACATCACAAGAACCAGTGAGAAAACACTTAGAGGTTGCAATACTGATTAACCCCATAAATTACAGAATAAAATCAATAAACTTTAATTTCCTGATCTGTAATTAAACCTATCAAGAGAACATTATCCTAGCAATCAAACCATAGCTTAATAACACACACTGGTTAATATCAAATAAATCAAATGCAATAATATGTGTGACTTGTAATTAACAAGTTTTGAAGCAGAGTTTGAATTTCCATAATATCAAACTAATTAAATTGTTCTAAAACACAGTAAAAGTTAACATGGGTTAGACAAGACATTTACACATTTAGTGACATTTTCTGACCAATTCAGACACCCATTGTGCATTAAAAAAGAGAAAAAAAGGAGAGGGAACGACTCAAAGGAATGTGGCTTCCTAAAATTTATGACTTAAGAAATAGTGAGCCAGCAGAAGAAGGGAGGATGTTTCATTCAGGTTGGTGGAGTCTGTTTGTATCTGAAAAGACAAAGTCATTAATTCCAACTGTCCAATTTCCTCCCATGGTTGGTGGAGGAAGGGAAAGGTTTTTAGTCCGGTTCATGTCTCCTTGACATCCTAATGCCTTTAGGTCAGAGGTCATTGGGTCCGTGTGTGTGTGTGTGTGTGTGTGTGTGTGTATGTGTGTGTGCGTGCGCTCCTGCACCTACACAGATAGACTGTTAGACCAAAAGAAACCCTAATGTTTCTGAAAGAAATCAACTTTCCTTTTGTTGCTGGATTCGTTCCCCTACAGTAACAATCTCCATTTCAAGGCAGAAGCAGGAGTTTTCATGTCTGTCCCGTTGGCATCTTAGAAACAAGGAGAATCTGTTGAATCCCTGCTTCACTTCACCTAGCCAAGCCAAGTTTTTGCTGCTTGCACTACGGTAAAATGCACGTTATAAGTGAATAGCTGGTATTTCATATTTGCTGGTAGTATGAACTTTTTTAAATAGTGAGATACAGTTCATTCATTCAGGCTAAATTTGTTGCGGGGTTTAGAGGTAATGGTCTAATCATGCTGCTGCATTTACCTTTGTCAGTTATTCGCATTGTTAAGGCTGAGCTTATTTTTCATTTGGCTGTTGTACACATGCAGTACGATGCTGCAGATCTGTTCCACTTGAGTTGGCTCACTGCCTGAACAAGCTTGCATTTATAGTGGATGGTTATACATATAGATTTAGTAGAAAATGCTGTGCTCTTTGAAGGATCACTAAAATTATCTGAGCTGCGATGAGGATTCTGCTGAGAAAGCTAATCTCCCAAAATAAACATACAAGAACATAAACCTTAGTTATATAAACAATATGAGATACCACAGGAGGAGGATGTTGGGGTGGTAGTGGGAGCAGCAGTGGAAAAAGTGTTGGCATGAGTCTAATCAGCAGAGTAAGTGTCAGGTTATAATGTTCACACTGTACTCTTGCATGAATATGACTGGATGTTACTGCCCACACAGCTGTGAATGAAGTATGAAAACATGTAGCCTAAAATTGTAATATTTTTTGCAGTCTTCTCAGGCCTGTTTGGTGACTTTATTTTGTGTTTTGATGAAAACAAGTTGCATGTTGGAGATGTAAAGAGGAATAATAATTATGAAAAGAAAATTGAGGAGCTTGTTTAAAGCTGCAGAACCAATCTATCAAATGCCATTTACAAAATCTTTTATTTTTATCTGTAATTTATTATGCACTGTCAACACATTTTATTCAGCATGTGTGTATGTTATGGTTTAAAAGAACTGCACTGAGTTCTCACTATTGTCATTGTGTTGGGTGTTTCAGGTTTGCAGGAACTAAGTATGCTGCATTCTCCCACAAGAGAATATCAAGAAACGAAGACAAGTACAAGTATGTTTTCTACTCCTCTGTAGACTCAGCTCACCACTGAGACTGAACCCTGAGGGGGAACTTCATTTTCCCTCTCTGAACTGAGATATTCAGCCCTCTTCTTCTTCTCCAGAATTAGAAAATAATTGTAGTTCTTAAACTTTAACTGTCTAATGTAGGACACCATGCTGTTTTTTTTAATTTAATGAGCTAAAACAACCCTTCTTTAATTTCAAATTTAGGAGGTGAGTGAATTCCACAGACACATGACCGAGAGCCTCACCCCTGGACCCCCGAACTGACCTTTTTTCCAAGTGGGGGTCTGACAACATGATACAGACCAAAGTTAAACACTGTGACAAAACGGAGATTGAACAGACCTCAGCAGAGTAAACAGAGGTCACTGCTTTGAAAATAACTTTAACGGTTATGAGACTGATCAATTGACCAAACTGAGAATTAAATTCAAGCTTTAATTTTTCCTCTGGACATTAAAGGTTCCTTATAGGATGTGGTGCCCTGTTCATACAAGGTTACATGTTGATTAATGCCTAATATTCTGACACTAATTTAAGATTTTATTTTGTCCTCCTTTACCATTTAGTTTGTATTCATCTTCTTTGTCAGTGTTTTCACCATCTTGTTATCACCATTTGGGGGTTTTTTTGTTTTGTTTTTTTTCTTCTTTGTTTCCTTTTCTTGCTTTCCTTGTTCCTTCTTCTTCAACTTCTCCTCTATTTTACCTTTGGCCCAGTTCCAATTTCCACTTATAGACACTCACAGACTTTGACAGGTGCATGCTTAAAGTCCACAAGGGCTAAGGACTGTTCCACTGTGAAATTGGCAAGTGGTTGAGGGCTCTCTGGTTGACTTTTAGAATCATTTATGTGCACTTGTTTCTTCTTCTATTTTACCTCTGTTTCCTTCTCCTTTCTTATCCTTCCCCCTTGTTTCTTCTTCTCTTTCGGCTCTTTCTCCTTTTTTTTAAATTCCAGGCTCAGCCCATGTTTGAAAAGTCATGAGGTTGCTATGTTATTAACCTTTTTTTTAAATTCACACAAAACCAGACAGAAATTGTGGACCAAATCTTAAAACAAATACAACCATTTACATTTCTCACCACAGCAAATGACATGACATGAGAATTTCATTTCTTGCTGCCAGTATGGTGGATTTACAAATGTAAAACTTTTAGGTACAACACAGATTTTCAACCTGATTAAAAATATTTATCGTGATGACATACCCATATGTCCACAAGTCCATAATACTTCTCCTCTTCGTCACAATAGCCATTGTCACTGGCACCAGACTAGTCGGGACAATAAGGCTTTTTGTACTCCCACTTTCAGGTGTACTTTCAGGTAATAAAATGATAACATCTAAGCTAATCTAAGTCTTTTGATGTCCCCCAATTCTGTTCTCAACTCTACACGCAGAGTCAAAGTCACCAAAATTACCACCCTTGTTGATGTTCTGGCAGCAGCGGGAGATGCAGCAGGTGTTTTTAGTGAGGTGGACACACTGCTGTGTCTCTACTTCACTGTGCTAATGTCCAATGCCACAGCTGAGTGGAGTTTCTCAAGTCTCGTTTGAAAACATGCATCTGATCTACAATGACAGATAAACAGCTTAACAACCTGCTTTTCATGCACATCCACAAAGACCTGACTGCTGACTTGGACATGAACAAAGTTTTAAATAGCTTTTGCATTGGGAGTGATAGGCGCACTCAGTACTTTGGAAAATAAGCCTAGGGGACTAAACCTTGCTCTGCTGAGGTTTGTACGTTAGTCAGCATATTGGATGTAATTACTCCGTTTTAATAGGACTTGAATTTTGATTCTCTTTTGAACCTTATTAAAAAAAACAAAACATATTCACTGGTTGGTGGTTGGTTGAATGGTTACAGTGTAACAGTTCTCAGAGTGAAAAACATGAGGGTCTGTATCAACAGCAGCCAGGACGCACCTTTGAGCTGAGACCTTTTAGTTGCTTGTTGGCAGACCACTGCACGAAAAAAAAAAAAAAAGCTGCCACCATTTTTATTTGGAAGTACCCTGATGAGAAGAGGAAATGCATTTCTTATCATATTTTAGTTGTACAAACACAGTAGACTAGGCTGAGATTGAAAGGTAGTTGATATGAAAAAGTTCACTAGCCTACTACGTCATCCAAAGCTGGATGTCCCCCCACTTCAAAACACATTCCAGCACCACTGCCAGCCGTAGTGTTCTAGTTTACGTGAGTGAATGGTGGTCAAAATACGAGGAGACTTTAAAGCTTTGTTTTTCTCCTCTCCTCCTTCTTTGGGGAGGCTAGGAGGTGTTCTTTTTGTTGCCGTGCATTATGTTGCAGTGTTTTGTTCAGTTCTTTTTGCTTTCTTACACGTTTGTCAGGCAAGCAGAAATGCTTGCTTTTAGTAGGCGGAAGTGCTAAGGAATTTACACCCAGAAAAACACACCCACTTGTCAAGCTAGGCTGGTCTTGAGATTGTTCTGCTGCATACTGTGGGACAAACACCAAGGAACTCAGAAACAGTTTGTCTTTCACTGTAGTCAAATACAACCAGCACAGATTGAGCATTCAGACAATTAGTGGCAAATCTTTCCATGGATTTTCCTTGTCAAATGAATGCAAACTGTAGATTGATAAACCTTTAGTGTATTTGTGCTGCATTGGGAAAAAGCACTTGGTTGAGTGTATGAAATACAAATGCAGTGGTAGAATTTAACTATTTCCCCACCGTAAAATTGAATTTATTTGCACAAGAGTCAAGATAAACAGTCAAGTTGACCTTATATCTAAGAGGGAAATGAGGTTAGCGGCAGGACCAAAATCAGAATTGAAAAAAGGTTACAATATGCATGATGTCAAAAAAAAACAATCGTGGGCTGAGCAGAACCTATAAGGAACTGTTAGCACTTCAAATTCTTCTGCACATGAAATAAGTGGCAAATGTAATTTGAAATGACCAAAGACACAACCACAGTAGATAAATAATGTGTGCATTTTCTTTTTCTTTTTTTATTTGTGCATTCTTTTTCCATTCTGTGGGTCTCGCTTGCCACAGCCTATCCATGAACCCTGGCAAATGTGATTCTTTGGGCCTTTTAAAATCTCCTGATAGGTGCAGGCATTAACACAAACTGAGAACACAAAGGCCACAGCCTTCTGTATTATCTCCCTCTCACAGAGCGAGGACGCAGGACATTAATCACTGCAAAGTCACACCTCAACACACACACACACACACACACACACACACACACACACATGCATGCACACTCATGCTTTATAGCGAGGGCTGATTCAGTCAAACATATATAACCACTGTCTTGGTCACTATTAGCATTTGTTGAATTGATTTGACCTTCTTGACAGGGCATTATAACAGAAGGCTCTAATGGCTGCTGGTTAAATATACTAAATTAATATTTCAGTGGCTGCGTAATTACTAATGAAACAAGGACAAAGGGCGAGTGCAAAGTCATCAACTCCAGAGGGGGAATCTCTAATGCATGCATTTTAGTTTCCATTTTTTTGAAGACTTTTTTTTATTATTCCCAATTTGTAAATACCACAAATGTCTCACACTGATATGTGTCTGCTCTTTTCAAGATAAAGACAACGGCTTGTTGCATTACAAATGCATGGATTTTGGTGGCCGTGCAGTATTCAAAGCATATTTCACCTAGAAGATGTATGCACCTTTCATAATTTATAACAATTTTACATAATGAGACCATTTCATGTTTAATGCAGTGGAGACAGTTTTTTTTCTCCCTCTCTAATTCTCTGCAGCCACCGTTATTCAGTCACACATCAACTGAGTGATCCTTATTGTGCAAAATAACTCGACAATGGAAAGCAGGCACAGGGTTCCTTGAGATATATTCGCTAAAACCTGGTGTAATTATACAGGCAGACTGCTGACTAGAAGTAAAATGATGAGAAATGAGCTTCTGATGAAGACCTTGCCTGGGGCAGCTTGGTGAATTTATGTCCTCTTCCAGTCCCCCAACCTCCCCTAGTAGAGGTGGGGGAGAGAACAGAGGGAAAACAGGACGAGAAGGAGAGATGAGGGGAGGGAGAAAAAGGACAAACGCACTAGATTTTAATAAGGAGTTGTCATAGCAGATAGTCTGGTCCTATATCAACCATGCAGAAGCTGTGGGAGATCTGCCAATGGGCCTGAACACAGCTCTGCTCCACTGGGGCTCCCTCAGGACCCACAGTCACAAAATAAAACTTCACAGCTGGAATGTACTGTCCTGTACAGCCAAGGCAAGCACTTAATCTCTGCGCTGACCCTGTCCACCATAACTGTCATAATGCTACATGACCTCTGATACCTGACCTTCGCCCCTAAACAAAACCCGCTGACCCTCGCCCCCAAACAAAACCCCTATCTTTTATTGTCAATTTTAGAAATCCTTGGAAATCCCTCATATCTGACGTTTGACAACAAGAGACCCTAATTTTCAAGACTTCAAACTAAACCTTACAATTTTCTTGTGAATTATTTTTTCCACACTTTTATTTTATTCTAGATTTCCTAACTGCTGGGTTTATGTTTATAAGTAACAGACACAGCTTCCTCAGATATCATCCATCAGATATTATTAAATCTGGTGTCATTAAAAATATACCAGGATGAAAACTCTGTCTCAGCTCCTCTGAGAATGATAAATCAAAATGTTTTTTTTATGTTGTTCCACAACAATGTTTAATTAAACAATTCTCATTCCAGCCTCCACACAATACTCAATCAGCTGCCACAAAAACGTTTGTTAACTTACACAATGTCAACATGTACACACATGCACACCATCATCCATACATAACAAATAAGCAAATCACATTAATAGCTTGATTAAAGCTGCTGTAGAAGATTTTTCAAATTAAACAGGGATTTTAAAGTATGCACACACACACATACACACACCAAAACACCCCATGTGCACCCACCTCGTTTCCCTCAAAATGAGGTTCAAGCACACACAGCATCCATGTCTTTGCTAATCACATGGTTTCCTTTCCGCAATGTATTGTGGATTGTCAGGGGAAATCACTGTCACTGCAGATGCAGAGTACAGAGACTCCTTCATGAAAAATCAAGTCATTGTTAGATTCAGAAAGGGTGGAGCTGATTGATGTGTGCTGTGTGATTTCCATCCCACAGAGCCTCAGTACCACCAACTCCATATGGATTTGTTTGTGCTGAATGTAATACATTGTATTTGACTGTACCAGAACATATTGTGGAGAGGTGTTAAGTGATGTCAACTCATTTACATGTTGATGATATATCTGCAAAATGTCATTTTAAAAAATGTTACTTCAATTGAATATTACATATTTGAGAAATAATCGAACGTGGCATGTTGGCTGCCATTTAGAGGTTGACTGTAAGTCAGCGTTTTGCAATAAGGGACTGCGATGTTGTCAATAGCTCTACGATTTCTACTCCGCTCTGCTGCTCTCCATAGGTGATGAATCGATGTTCCCTGTTTTTAATTCACTATTGAGCAAGTCATATTCATTAAGGTAGTTGGTCTCTGCTGTTGCATGGTGCTGGTTCAAATACAAACCATAGAATATTTCTTGCAGTTTTGTGAATAATTCCTGCCTCAGTAGTAAAGAAAAAAGTAATTTTACATTATATTGCAGCAGAAAATCTTAGGACCTGGTCATACCAGCATTTATAACATTTTGGACTGAAACTAATTCACTTCAACTGACTTGCTAGGAACAATGGATTCACTCATCATACACACATTTCCACATACAATAGAAGACTAATTTGCAGTTGACAATGTTGACCTTTGACAGAAAAGGAAAGAAGGGAAAGAATTGGAGAGTCCAGTATGGAGGAAGCTATCCCATTAACAATGAGACAGGAGTGGATAGTACCAGGGCTGTCACTTTTTCAAAAAGTCAAGTTTGAACAAATTCAAACTAACAAGTAATTTGTTCGAATTAATTCAAACACAACAGGTACTGTATGTCAGAGATACAATGTGCTGTGACTGTCGTAAGCATATATGACCAGCGATGTCCATCCATCAGTGGTCAGAGAGAGCATCAGTATAGTCTTTATATTTTCCCATGTGGTGTCATAAAACTGCACTATGCGTCTTGAGATTGCGCTGTGTCAGACAAGGTTGTAGATTTGACGTTGCTCCGCTTGTTTGATGCCTCTGCTGCCTCAGTTCTGTGGTAAACTACAGTAGATGGTAAATCCTCAGATTTGTTGTCATTGTAAAGTAAGGCAGATGCTTTTTACACAGTTGGGAAACAGCCCTATGTTTGCTGGTAGTTTTGCTGTCTGAGGTGTCACCCCCAAAATACCACACACTGCCTCTCAGATGCTTTGGTGTTTTGATCATCCAATCAGCACAGCTTTACTCCTTGGTGTCCTTCTCCATTTTTATTTTATTAGCTTAGTTTACTGATAGGTAAAAGAGCATTTGATAGGTCAAGCTGATAGTGAATTTTAAGGACGTTCTCTGCTGGATCACAAGGCAAACTACTTCAAACGGTCTGTTGCGTTTATAGACTGTGAATTTTGAATTTGAACAGGTCATTATTGTGCTAATATTTCATGTTTCCATATGTTCGAATCAAAGTTCAAATTTTGAATGAAAAATGGCAGCCCTAGATGGTACAGATATGTTTCCCTTTTATTATCTGTGTTAACTTGCAACAAGTAGTAACTACAGTACACGCCACCAAGCTTCCAGCACCACTTCTTCTGTGAGTGCGTGCAAAATAATTTTACTGTATCATTTTCTGATGTGACTTGGCACTCAGGGATATTATGGGCTTAGTGTCTAGTAAGCATGTGACTGACTTTAGAGAACATGGTTCATGTTTCATTTCCAGCAACAATGTTCATTTCTTTAAACCGTGTAGGTGATAGTTGATATTACCTACACGGTAACTTCGTTGCTTAAATTTGGCGGCTGTGGCTCAGCAGGTTGAGTGGGTCTTCCCAAAATAGCAGGTTCGATCCCCGTCTCCTCCAGTCCATGTGTCAAAATGTCCTCAAGCAAGATACAGAACCACTAATTGCTCCTGATGGTTAGGCCAGTGCCACGGTAACTTGTACACACTCCAGGTCACACACACACACACACACACACCTGTGATTGAGTGAATGAGAGACAAATTGTAAAGCTCTTTGATTGAAATTGTTATATAAGTGCAGTTCATCTCAAATCTAAACAGATCTTAACCATAGAGGTGGGAGCTCAGCAAAGACCCACAAGTCATTTGTGGAGTTTTATTATGAGTAAAGGTCTTCTCTAACCTAAAACATTTTTTGCAATAAGCAATAAAGTGACTGTGTCTATGTTTTCTGCAATTATATAGTAGATAATAGTGCACACACTTTAAACTTGCACTGAGCATTTCCTTTTTCCAGCCTTTAAAAAATAACTAGCAAGCTGTTTTGACATCTTACGATGTCCTGACTCTGAATTGTCAGAGTAATTATCAAGGAAAAACTGGACAAAAACTGTGTCTTTATGTTTAACCCCAGCAAGAAAGCTACAACCTCTGCAATAGCACTGTGTGCAACACCATTACACAAACAATACTGAACAAGGCTTTGTAAATTATTAGCTTGGTGAGCAAATGACCTTGGTACGCAAAACCAAGAACTGTGTTATTTTGCTCAGCAAATAGCAAATAGCAAATATTGACCACACTGATACTAGTATATAGTGAAGTCAGGCTACTTTATGTCTTTACTCTAACTTTGATTTAGTGAAATAATATTGTTTTAGACATGATGGTGTTAAAAGTGTGAAAACAGGTTTTGCATGTAATCCAAGGTTACATCAAGAGTGTATTCAAGGGCAAAATCTGAATGTTACATATACTGTACATTAACTGTTCAGTCTATACAAAAATATAGATGAGAGATAATGAAATTTCCCATCTGCTCTGTGTGGACCAACCTCCTGCAGTGCTCTCATCTTCCTGAAACTACTGTTCTTCCATATAATCTCTAGTGTTAGCACCACATGATATATAAAAGTAAAGCAAATACATATTATGTGAAGCCTCTATTACAATATGCTAGAATGATGAAAAGTCCAAATAATATGGCAACTTGCCATGTTTTAATGTAATCATTCTCAATCAAGAACAGTCCTTCCAACTGAAGTATCTCTGACACAACACCGAACTCCCTCTGCTTACATATTGCAAACCGCTTGATGTAATATAGTTACATAATATGCATGAAGACAGAGAAATAAAGTGAACTGAGAAGTTATTTGGAAAAGGGCACAGGCAAAATCAACCATCTATTCCCAAAACAGTGTCTACTGTGCTGCTCGTCGTATCCTCTTAATATATTTTAGATGACTCTGGTTAGCTGTAAGTTTATCTGCTGCATAAGATCTAGGCACACAGTGGGCAAGTGGGACATCAATTAGTGTTAGAATTTTAAGACCTGCAGCTTAGGGAATTAAGAAGTCAGGTTTGCTGAATATCTTCTCCTACCCAAAAACTATCCTTTTAGTAAAAGAGATGGAGAAAACGTGTGACCCACCAATGTGTATTGGAAAAATTTTGTTTTACAGAGTTTTCTTTTTCATGTTTGGATATTAGCTGTAATACATGTAGGGTTATAGTGTCACATATTTTTCTTATCTTGGTTTATGTAATGTAATGTTTTTTGTGTAGTATAATAGACCAAAGTTTGTTTATGGTGTGGGATTTTGTAATAGCTGCATCACTCGTAGAAAGTGACTGTACCTTGGAGTGCCATCAGTGTGCCTTTGTATCATAGATCTCTGTTAAGTTCACTGTGAGTTATTATTTTAAAGCTTATGTTTTCAGCAGGGGCCGAGGTCTAGTACTGGATCCTGCTATAAATCAGAAAGCCTGGAAGGCAATGGAAAAAAAGTTGCATATTGTTAAAATGTAGGTGCATTATTTATGATGTAGAATTCTTCAGTGATACACTATGTGTTAATAAACCACGGGGTATGATCATTTCAACCCCAGTTATTTTTCTCCTCAGAAACCACAGTGCTGTACAAGACATATTCTGTGTATACCATCTATCAAAGCAAACACATTAAAATAAAACCTTTCCAATTACACTGCTTGTCTTAGCGTTAGCCTTCCTTGGCCGAAATTCAAAGCTTGCATGTGTTGCATATGTATCATCATAAGGGATATTTGTCTATTTGGAAGCTACTTTGCACTATGTGCTGAAAATGCCTTATGATATGTTAGTGCTGTTTTCCAGCATGCTGGATCCCAAGTGAACCAGCTGGAACTATAGCCTCATCGACATACCTATTACTATTTCTTCTGTTTTGCTGCTGCAGAGGTACCAGGTCTGGGCCAGTATTACAGTATCATGGTATATTATAGGGCTGGGGAATTGGGGCTCGATAAGATGGTGCACTCATTTTTACAGTTAACCATTCAACAGCCATAGCTCAACAAGGAGCACAAATCATCAATTAATATAACTGATAAATGATCACAATTGGTTGCACCATGGCTATCACCAAATGCATTAAATAGATAACCTGTTGCTATCAAGAACTCACCATTACATCAAATCTGTGTGATGGGATTGAGTACTGGCTCAATTATGATTTAAGATTAAAATC
Source organism: Thunnus maccoyii (assembly GCF_910596095.1). Classification (NCBI taxonomy): domain Eukaryota; kingdom Metazoa; phylum Chordata; class Actinopteri; order Scombriformes; family Scombridae; genus Thunnus; species Thunnus maccoyii. Next base: position 8,049,504 of record NC_056551.1, read on the forward strand.
TTTAATTTGACATCTCATTCCATCATAATAGATTGAAATATAATAACATGCATATCTGTGTGCTGGGTGGAAATGAAGCAGTTGAAGAATTTACCAAAGGACACCAGGTAACAACAGAGAAAAAAAATTAATTTTGCATCTGAGAATCTTTGATTGAACTGCAGCATCCTCTGTTATTGTATGCCAAATATTGTTAAAAAAAACAAACAACAAATATCTGCATCATATTTTATATCAAATTACATCTTTTCTCCTCATGTCAAGTGTCAAATGCATCATCTTGCACTCAGGAAATGAAATTTCAACACAGATATTTGGATAATACCAAATCCTCCAGTAGGTGTATGGTGTCGCAGCAACAAACCATGTTAATATTCAAAGTGCTTTGGCTTACAAAATGTATTCTATATGCAGCTGATATGGTTTCTTAATGTTACATATAATACCTAAACAAATGCAGGACCAGCAAACAAGCATGTTAAAAATATGTTACCCATCCAAGGACATAAGTATATGTCATTGCAATTAGCTACAGGAGTGTTTCAGTCAACTACAGGCACCGACTATTTAATACATACTACACTGACAATATTGCTGTTACGGATTTTGCACTTTACCATAACCCCACATTTAATGCACTGGTGACAAAAACAACTCAACTCTCAGTGGCAAAGAAACCAGAATAAACTATAAAATAACCAGTAACATCCCTCCAAATTTAGTACATTTTGGTACAGTCCAAGCAGACAAATTAGCAGCAGGAGCTGTAGTTTCTGTTGCAACTAGAAACCCTTGAAAGACAAGCAGACCCGGCCTGTGGCATACATGGTATAGGCAAACGCTCACCACAACATAACTACATGGAACAGCCTATTAAATAGACCCTGTTTTCTGGGTTGCCTGCAGCATCACCCGGGCGCATTACCTCAAAAACCTCTTGAACTATTTGGATACAATTTTTATGTAGGGAATTTGTATCTGTGTTTTACTTGTCCTCAAATGTTTTATACAAGCAATGTTAGAGTCACAATATTGATTGAAACACTAGAAATCAGTTGCATCTGCCCCCACGTGCAGGGGCGATTGTAACCACATATGGGGGCAATTGTAACAACACACATAATACCTTCATATAAATACCAAAGACCACAATAAACTCCCAAGAGTATAGATACAGTTAAAACAATTTAATATCCATTGAACAATTAATTTCAGTTTACCTAAAACAGTATAATTAATCATAATTATACAAATATTTAAAAAAAACAATTTTTAATAAACAAGCAACAGAAACAACATCACACACACACATATACACACAAAAAAACAGGGTTTCCCTTCATCAACATTTAGATGTAGTTAGAGACATCAGTTTGTCCTTTGGCAGGCAGAGAGGGATCATCACAGACAATCATGTGCATAATTAATTTCACGGTTCTGTCTCATTTCTGATCGGTGCAGTCTGAGAGCCCTTGGTCTACTTTTGCTGTTTGTATTTAAAACCTTATAGGCTATAATGGGGCTTAGGTGCTGTTAATGGCTGGAGTTCACCATCAGCAGCTTTTTTGTTAATATAATGTAACACTCGATGGTCACACATACTCATCTTCTCTCCTCAGATTGTTGGGACGGGCAGTAGTGCGTTTGGTTATTATCAATAATTCATAATTATCATAGATAATTATAAATTATGAAATCAAGATATTATTAACCTTAATCAATAATTTGGGCACCAACTGTTGGATCTGTGAGGAACACAGTTGATCATTTGCAATAATTATCAATTATCAAAGATAATTAACTAATTATAACAATTAATAAAATTATTAATATGAATTAACAAATACGGGGCACCACCCGGAAACCAGGACCAATAATCAAACAAGGTAGTCTCATAAATGGGAGTTCACCTAGAATGTTGATATCTGAGAGATATCAACATTCAAGGATGAAGAAAGAAGGGTGAATTCGAGCTCTAACTCTTTCAATCAGCCACTTTTCACAATACGTTACACAAAATAATGACAAAAGAACTTCTCTTTAAAGATATAACAGTGTTTATTAAACTCAGCAAAATTAACAAAGTTAACAAATGCTTCATTCAATAAACAACTATTCTAAAATCTAATTCTACCAAACAAAACAAAAACAGCTATGTACAGGGTTGGACACATGCAGGGGAATGCATGTGTGTGTGTGTGTGTGTGTATGTGTGTGTATGTGTGTGTGTGCGTGTGTGCGTGCGTGTGTGAGTGGGTGGGTGTGCCAAGATGGCGACTTGGCCTGACGTGATGACGTCGTCGGTCTGCGACGCGGACGTGACTGTGGGAGGAAGTCACGCCACGTGAGGCCCGAATGGCGGTGTATGGCGATGTCTTGGCTAGACAGAAGCAAGATGGCGCCGCCTGGTGGTCGGCGTCTTGCACTCACCCAATTCCGTGAAAAACACACTAGTCTGATGGCGGATAAGGAAAGATAGAGCAATGCTGGATCTAACTTTATCTGACCATCAGATGTGTAAAAGATGTCAGTGCGTGTATGTGTGTGTGCTTGCGCATGTGTGTGTGCTAGTCGCAAGAGAGGGAGAAGAAGGAGGGAAAGCGATCGTGAGGGGAAGAGAAGCAGTTCCTTTGTCCACAGACAGCATGCGTATGGACGGCAGTCTGTAACACATGTTGTCTGGTTTCTGATCGACAAAGCAACTTACTTACTCACTCACGGTGGCACAAACACAGCAGTAGTCCCGAGCGGGACAAACACAAAACAGTCTAGCGTGGTGAACACAACTAAACAGGCAGCAACTTAAAATACTCCTAAGAGTAAGCAGGAAAAATGGACTCGGCGATCCGTCAACTCACACAACAAGAACAATAGCAATAAAGCTGAAAAGCTAAATGCTAACAACAGCAACTGATGCTGAAAAGAACACACAACTAACACTGCCTCTGCACAGACTTATGCCTCTTACTTGGTTGCTTCAGAAAGCGAGCAGGGCATGTGTGTAGTCCGTCTTTCTGTCCGGCTTTGTCCTTGGCTCAGATGCAGACGGTGGCCATTCTCGCACGGTCGGCGAAAATCACGGCAGTTGGCTCTCAGTGGCATGGCGGAGAGAACAGCAGAGTTGATTCGGTGAAGACGAGCGGGGCAGAGAAGTTCCACGTCTTCCTGGAGAAACTTTGTTTCTTCCTTCTCGAGGGAATTTTAGGACGCTGGTTGTAGCAGCGGTCTCTCTCGGATCCAGGAATGTGTTCGGGTGAACACGGGCAAAGTCACGTCTCATCCGGCGAGGGGAGTCTTCGATGAGGGGAAAACACGTTCGTGGGGTACCCCCCCTTTAGTCAAGCTGACTCACAGAGGAACAGAAGTTACCCCTAGCTCAGTGACATGGGAAAGGCGTGTGCTTCAGGGCACCTTGTGCAGGAGCGTCTACGCCAATGAGAGACTGTATGTTGACTGTTCCCTGCTGAGGTGTGAAAATCGCAAAGCATCCTTGGAAATGGAGTTTGCAATGGACTCTCATTGTCTGTAAGCAGCATTTTGGCGCTATTCCCTTGTCTCAGGGGAAACAAAGGAAAAAGCACCTCATGGTCAGGCCTCACAGGTTACATGTAGGCCTTCTCTGTATGACCTTGTGGTTTGAGGCCCAACAAGATGCTCTTGTGAAATATTTTAATCCCACCCTGCCAATCCTGGGTGGGTGACCTAAAGACATCTTCTCCACCTCAGCACCTTCCAGTGATGCAGTATCAAGTGCTCCTGTCCCCTTCACCTCAGACAAGCCCAGAGATACAGCATCAAGTTCTTTAATACTGTTTTTATTTTGTGGGTATTTTTGGGTTTTTTTTTCTAAAATAAAGACAATTTTAAAGGCATAAAGCTATATAATTTCTGTGTGAGTGTATGAACATTGGCAGTGAAATTGGCTGCAATGCAAGGGGCACCAGCTAAACTCTTGCCTAGGGTAGCAAATTGGTCAGGGCTGGCTCTGAAGACAAGTTTGGGTCTACTAATTTAAACTATTTCTGAAGAAGGGAAAGGAAGTCATTTGATAAACAAAACACATTGCTGGTGCAAATTTTAGTCCTCCTAGTTTTCCAAATAATTTAATCACCCTTTCAACGCATCAAAAGTTGAATGTGTTCCCAGTTTTCTGCATATATCAGACTTTTTGCCAACAATCTTTGGGTAATTTCTGAACAGGATTTTTAGCACTGACCAACATTATAATTTTGGCACTCCTCCCATCAATGACGATTTCCAAAATCAAGTTCTTCCTCCTTTTCCAGCTTGAATAAAGCTATTGTAAACCCCCCCTAGGAAGGCGTCTCTCCTCTCTGATCAGTCTGCAACCAAAACCACGAGAACTAAAGAGACCATGTCTCCCCTGTGGTGGCCTTCCTTAGAAATAATTGATTTTAAGACCTAACTGTGTGTTTTTAAGGAACTCTAAGCTTGCTGCTTCATAAGTCTTAGATCTTTTAAGATCTCACATTTCCACTATATCTCTTAGGACATCTAACCTTAAACAGCTGGCTGCACTGCGGTCTAGGCTAGAGGGGATCATGCTTTTGGTATTCTGGCCTCTATACTGTGGAACTGCCTGCTTAAACCTGCAGTGTGGAACTTTTACATATAACTGAACTTCCATAAGATTCAAGCCCTTACCAAACAAGTTCATACAATGCTGATTAAGCCTACCACTGCCAGGTAAACCTCCTTTAAAAATCTACAGAGTTTTTAAATCATTCCAGCGATGGCTAGATGAAGGCATGCTGTGAGACTTTCACCGTCTGAGTGGCTAAATTCTGATTTTCCCTCTGCTAACTTGAACGGGGATAAAATAATTTAATTGTGTGGCTCTTCTAGACTTTCCAAATGTTATCGGACCAAATGGATCAAATTCTGATAGTGAAACGAGTCATTTCGCGGGGGTTGTGTGGCGGTCAAAACAATTTATCCACCGTTTTACAGCTGCAACAGTTATGATGGAGTAGGCTACAGCGGAGCCTATGACATAAACATGTGTTGATAGTGTTTTTGTAATTACTCTCAGTGCCAGAAGGGGGAGACAAAAGTCCCACATTCCAGCTTTAATATCAGGTGAGCCCTAATACTGACACTTGCAAAACACGTCTCCATATACAATGGGTCAGCATGAGTACCTTTATGCCCTTGTGTCAGTATGTATATTGGTATTGTCTATTTTTTGTTCCACATGTGATTTTATAAGCCCACTCAAAAACAAACTGTCCACCACAGTGGTCAAAAGCATCCCCAGAATTGAATCAACACCTCTCTGACACAGTATCAACAAAAACTGAATATGATAAGCCTCATGAAGGTAGGATTTATTACAGGGCTGTTGTATTGGGTGTAGCTCAGAGCATCTAATAAACTGGCAACTGCAGTTTACACTACATAAGAAAATAAACCATGTAGAGTGATGCTGCAGGAACTGTTCAGTTCAGGGAGCAGATTCTTCTCCCTCACATCTCCTGTCATATAAAACCTGAAGGTCTACTAAGATAGCCAATACTAGCAACAGTATCATGGGTCTGAAGTGTGTATTTATGTGGTTGTCAGTTTACAGCAACATTGTTAACATCTCGGCAGCCTTCTGCCAAATGCTCAAATATACTGTATAAAGCCTAATATCTGGAGTGAAACATTTCCTGCTTTGTCATCCCTGACCTCATCCACCATATCTGTTAGAGCACTTATGTACTTGCTTTTGAATATTTCAGATTCACTATTTCGCATAAGCTATGCTCCTTTGTGGCTTTTGTGCTGTAGTCAGGAAGATCCAACTACAGACCTCACGTCTGGGGACCCCAGCTATGCGAGCCAATGGGAAAAGAGTGGGGTCCCCAGATGTGAGGTGCATCACTTCTGTTAGCAGACTTTTTAATTTTTTTTTTTTTTTACTAAGAGCCATGCTGTTGCTAGCCTGCAACAGCAGGGCCAGCCCTACATACAGTATGTGGCTGTCCATGAGTGAGTGAGTGAATGAGTGATGACGTTACACCATTGGTCGGCCGGCTGGAGTGTTGGAGTTTCCCCATTGGCCGTTGCTCTTTCAAAATGAATTGGCACTAGTATTACCAGGGGACCTCATGTAATTTAGATATTTTCCCCCTCCTCCCCCCATGTCTGTGTTTCCTGCTCCAAACTCTCAGCTCCAGTGTTAAATGCAGTGAAGTCGGCTAAACTCCTGTTTAAACAGCCAGTGTTTCTGCTGTCTCCTCCTCCACCAGTGTGATCGACTCTCCGGCTGGCAGTGCTGTCAGCAGCCAGCAGGAGAGATGCTCTGCGGTGTGTTTGGATTTTATTAACTGAACTAAATACAGATGCAAACTTTTTATTTTCTTTTGACGCTTTCACATAACAAATGATGAAAAATAACATTAAAATATAAGTCTTGCAGGTAAAACACGAGACTCATGTAGGCTGTCATATCAGTTTAGCGTAGGTGCACTTCCTGTAACTGCAGTAACTGAGTGGAGACGAGCCTCCTGAATTCACACCCAAAGGTGTCAAAACTTTCATTTATAATTTCCACCGCAGCCTCCAGATGAAGATTTAATATCAAGGAATTCAAATTATAGACACCACCACTGACTATCCCCATAACAAATTCACCACAATTTTGCCCACCCATACACAGTCCAACCAAATATAAGGTTTTGACCTATTCTTGTTTTTTTATGATATGAATTACTTTAATGCTATGATAAAATAAAATTAAAAATATAACCCATGAGGGGAAAAAAATCTCCATTTAATTTCATGGGACCTTTAAACCTACCATCAAATTAATCACAAATGCCTCAAGCTCTTTCATAACTCCCGGCCTCATCAAATAAATGATGAACCTTATTTACATACAAATCATTATTTGTCGTTTCATCATATGCATACACACTCTCCTATACACACAATTGTTTCTATACACACACTGTCCTTCATTACCCATTCTGCTGGGTCACCCTCTGCTTGCTATTATTGGTTTTTGTTTCTTGTTATCCATTCATTGCCTTGCACACTGTTGATTTTCTTTACCTGAATGCTTTTGCCTTGTCCAGAATAATGATTGCGCACAAAGGAATGATGCCTCTACATGCATGGCGGCTCCAATGACGAGGTTGACAGACCAGCTGAATTGAATTCATGTGTCTGATCTCCTGTCTGCAGCTCTCCTGCTTTGTTTCACTCTTGACTGTTTCTCTCCTGCTGTCCCTGTATATGCTGTAGTGTCGCAGACCAGAGGAGTTGAGTTTTAAGTTTGTTAAATGAAAATATTAATAAATAAAATGAGCTGGTTATGAGGGAGATATTTATTGGCTATTATCTTTTAGAATAACCATTTCAAATGAAAGAAGGTCTGTGAAGACTACTGTCTTATACAATTTAAACTTAAAACTGTCTTAGTACATGTATTCACAAGTAATTTAGTGATTTTTTATGGCTTCTGTATTTTTTATAGCACTACCACTTTACCATGGGTTAGGGCTGTCCAAAAGCCTGACATTTCAGGGGTTTTACCTTAGTGACATTTTCCCAGTGGTATGTTTATGTAAAGCATGTTGAGGAATGTCATCTAATTTAGTTAGAAAATTCAATATATAGTTTAAGACCTGAAAACATAATAGAGGTATCAATAATGAATGTCTAGAAATGTCTAATGGATATGGAATCAGTGATTTGTGAGAAGCTGTTTGCTGCAATGCCACCAATGAATGGTTGGCAGTGGTGTTATACCTCAAAATAATAGAAAAGTAAAACTTAATTCAAAGCATTCTTCAAATAAAAAAAAGCTTTAATTTTATTCATATTGAACATCATACTGTTTGAAACCATGTGCTCCCTGAGGAAGGCCCCTAGCCTCTAGTGTGTTGGAGCATTGTAAACGTTTCACCAGGTTTTTGAGGAAGCCCACAGAATAAAGATTTTTCTCATGTGTCTTCGATTTTGTTTTCCTGTAAGCTGCAGTTAGGCTATACACTGGTTAAAGGGCATTATAAACTCAAATGGAGCATAAAAATCTGTTTTTGTTGGTTCTAAGAGACTATCTTCCAATTGACATTATATTTAAAGTTCAGGACAGCTTTGGTGAAGGGAAAACAGAGAAAATCTGCAAACAACCATGCAGTTCAAGAGGCCTTCAACAGATCGTAAACTTCCAAGAGGAGCTTGACTCCAGATCAGCATTCAGGCATGAATATGGATGAAATCTAATTCATCAAGACTGTCCTCACAAAAAAAGAAAATAAAAACAGCAATGGCTGTTTTTAAAAAATATTTAAAATTTATGAAATAACATAAATTTATCAAAATGTATGTTTGTTACAATTACAATGGACCTCTGAGGGATGACACCAGGATGAATCCTCGCCTTTAAACAATCAACAGTATTTTGCTGACCTTAATAAAAGGTTTATAGTTCTATAAACTACAGCAAGACTGTCCTTTCAAGAAAAACAACAAGATCATGTAAATTCAGCAAGTGCCCCAAAACAATCTTTTGTTTATGTAAGTGACCCAGCCATCCAGCAGCCATAGTAATTATGACAACTAAGTCTACCTAAGGAGGTGGTTGGGATGGAGGGATATGTCACTGTTTGTTTCCCATTTCCAATGGTGAATTAACATTGGGTTTTTTTTGTTTGTTTGTCTTTTTTTCAAAGCATGACCATGATCATAACTATATGGTTGTTATTGTAATCATGGCGAACAAGGCTGCCTACCATAAGTATTAATTTTAACCCAAAGCTCCATGTCACATGATTTGTCATTCAATTTGGAGGACTTGTTTACTGAACCAAAACCTAACATTTCCAATCAGCTACCTAATAGAGGTAGCTGATTGGAACATGCTTGAATTAGTCATTTTTTGTCATATGGGTTTTTGTCATATATGTTTTAATATGCATTGACTTGTTTCTCATTTATGGCTTGAGGATTTGTTGGATTCATCTTACAAGAACAAGCAAAGCATATGGGGAGAAGTTAGAAGATGGTTTGGGTTCCTGCTTCCACTGGATCCTCTGAATCACACATTTTCAATTTTCTTAGTGATTCAAACAGCTTTATTGTTGTTCCCACTGACAGCTGTTTCCACCAGTTGGAGAAACAGCAGACCAGTCAGAGCTTTGCAGGCGGGATTAAGAGTGTCAACGTTATCTCCCTGCATTGCTAGTTACATCATCACAAATTTTGATAAAAAAAGGGACACATACTGTAAATGGTGTCAAGAGTGGATGAGATTGATGCAGTTGCACAGGTTGTTCAAAGTCAATCACACTACACATTGACAATCATAGCTTGTAGTCTTTCACGTCCTGCTTGACGTGCAAATGTGATGAGGCTGGGTGGCCAGAAAGAGACTGGTGAGATCAGAAATGTCAGCAACCAACTTGTTTGAAGCATCACAAAGCACACTGTAGATGTAAAATTAGGAGAGAAAAGGCAACATGTTCTGATGTCGGAGCTTTGTAAAGTATAAGGAATCTGTTGTCATCCACTGTGGTACACTACAAAGGATATAATTACTGTCTTGTGTCTGAAACTCATATTATGCGGTGCCCCACATCTGTTAGATTGGGCAATATTCAAGGTGACATTTTAAAGTCTGATCCTGGCTTCCAAAAGTCTCCATTGTGATGAGCCTCTGCTCCTAAGCGTTTATTTTAAGTCTACAGAAACGTATTAGCCTGCCCTCCTCTATCTCTGTCTGCTGACTGGGGTTTGCATTTGAGCCTATTGATGTTCAGACAAATGCCACACATTCAGTATGCGGATGCTATTCAAAGCATTAATGTGAGTTGTGTATTGGTTTGAGTAAACACAGATAAAACTGACCTGAACATAATGTTGGTTCAAGTGAGCTTTGTCAGCTAGAAGAACTCCTCAAGGCAATTATGAAGTAGCTGTTAAATCCATTAAGTCACATGTATTGTACCCTTGATGCTGTACTTAATAGAATTTTGCGAACATAATTTGCCTGGGATATCCAAGGACAAACATCTGAGCTGTACGTGTTTTATAATCTTTTCATATTTTTCACATTCTTCATTGATAAAAGAATTTAGAGGTGACAGATATCAGAGAGTTCTTTCAGTTTTCTGAGTGCAAACATTTTTTCCTATTCAACTGCATAGACCACTGTGCACCAAAATAATGTATCTAAGGTTTTTTTGTTGCTGTTTATTGTGTGTTTTCACTTAGAGCAAACAAAAAAAAATGTATTGTCAGGTGTGTGTGCAGTGAGCCCATCTTAAGGATAAAGGGTGTAATGTTCAGCCTCAGGCAGCTCAAAGTGGTTGCTGTGCTTGGCACCTGGGACCCCTGTCTCTCTGCAGGAATTGGCGTGGAGCCGGCAGCTTCTCTAAGAGCCAGGTGTTGTTTTATTTATCTGAAAGCACAAGTGACCTTTCTAGAAGAACGCCGCCGAGAGACCTGCCTCCAAGGGCTGTCTGCTTTCCCTCTCTTCTCTTCTGTCACATACCCCCCAGTGAAAGATGAGATCGAGAGCCATCAGCCAGGCCTGTCTCCAAACTGTCAGAGAAACAGACCCAACATGAACTTTCATATTTTGTTTAACTATGAGACTGTCTGGTTTCTTAAGTGTCAACTTAAATATGAATGCTCCCCCTCAAGACAGCACCGTTTGACTCCACAGAAGAGGGCATATTTTCTGGCAGGTGCTCATATATTTTCATGTAGCACGATTTAGATGTTAAAATGTGAGATGTGATTCACCTCAAGATAAACTGTTGATCCAGCCCTTGTCTACTTGGGAATTATATGCATATTACCAGACGTGATTTACATTCAGTGTTGCAGTAATTCTATGAGTAGTGTAATGTTTATTTAGCTTGGTGAAAGGTAATGATGTTGAGGTAGAGGTGGTGGATTAACATGCGATGTGTTCACCATTGACAGAATGGGTGCATTGTGTCTTGTCTCAGACCAACAATCAATAGTAGCTTTAATGATTAAACACGTGTTAGCATTAAACACTGAAAAACATTGCCATTGATCATAATCCAGGGTTTGGCTTTGCAGAATCCTTCAGTATCAGCTTTCTGTTTGGTGAGTAGGTTGGTTGGTGAATGTGCCAGAGGCTGGTTAACACATACAGACCTCTTCAGCACTTCTTCAGAAGTTGCTGTCAATATTTGGATTACATGATCAATATTTTTTGGCAATGCCATTAGAGCTAATTATACAGCGGGGATATTTAGACATTATGGACAACATTCATTTTGAAATTTGAGCAGTGCAGCATTTTTTAGATTTAAAGGGGACATATCATGCACATTTCCAGGTCTATATTTATTTTTTGGGGCTATACTGGAATAACTGCATGATTTACAGTAAAGAAAAACTCATTATTTATCTTATACTGACCATTTATGCAGCATCTCAGTTCATCCTCTGTCTGAAATAGGCTGTTTTAACTCTTGTCTCTTTAAGGCCCCACACAGATGAGCCCACTCTGTTCTGATTGACCTTTGACATCATAGCAGTGTAAAAATAATAGAAAATCACAAAAACATAATATGTCCCCTTTAAGGTTCTTTAATTAAACAAAACTGTAGATGCTCTAACAGTAGTTATTCTACTGTTAAATCTTAGGCCTTATCTGACATGTTTAATGGCCTACTTCATAGCATCCAGATTTATTTATTTTTTTTGGAATGCAATGTGGAAATAATGTTTGTTATGTTGTGACAAACTGGCTAGAAATCCTATTATGCAATGTCAAGGTGGTATAGCTGCTTTTACTTAAGTAAAGGATCTGAATATTTCCTCGAATACTGTAAGAGAGATTGTATATGCAGTACAGTGCATTCTATCTTACATAACCACAAAAGAAGAAACTTTATTCTAAAAGAATGCATGACTAACCATACATCATCAGAGCTTCTAGATATATATTTTACTGCTGTGAACTATCATGGTGCCATAGTTTGACTGCAGGATCAGTCACTAAATACCCAATCACAGTAAAAAAAAACAACTGTCAAGTTGGTGTCACAGTCTGCTCTTTTATGAGATTCGTCATGAAATGCCTACAAGGTTAAAACAAATGGGATGACAACCTTTGTGCATAATGTGGTGAGACCTGAACAAAAGCAGTCATGCCTGTCTGGAGTCACTCTAGTTCTAATCCCACTCCTTCTGCATTATAACAAAGAGACATTAGAGACACAGAGAAACAGATGGTTTCTATGGCAACCTTACACAGTCTTATTTGTGTCTATGGTACTTGGGAGAACATAACCACAGGTGAATATACAGGAAGGATTGATTTAACTCAATCGATGCAATCAATGTTCTGTACTTTACTGCAACCCAAAGGCTGATTACAAGAGAGCATTGAAAGTCTGAAAAAATTGCAAACCATGTTTCATATTTGTGAATAATATGTAATATATATACATGTATATTCTAAATAACAAATGTGAATAAACAACTTTAAAGATTTATGGCTTTTGTAGAATTCAGACAACATACTGTAAAAATATGGAAACACTTATACACTAATAATATAACTTTGATAGCAAATTGGAAGCTAATAATGAACCTCAGTGTAGTAAAAATACTAAATGGTAGAGCATTCTTTCACTTTCAGTGACAAATATTAACAATTTAAAAAGCTTAAGTATTACTAGTGCAATTACACAAGCGAAACAGTAACAACTAATTGAGTTCGATGACACAGTTGGACCATATATTTAAGCTCTCGGTGGCAGGGCACTGAACCTACAAATTACAAACTATGTTGATATGATCTTAACCTTTATTATTCTGTATATAACTTTGCAAGTTGTACGGGTGACCCACCTGTAATGCAGCTAACTCAATAATTTAATTCACTATTTAACTTGTGCACCTCAAGCAAATGGTAGATCAAACTAGAGTAAGTAAAGGGAAGAGAGTGTGTCAGAGGGACACGATGAAGGGGGTCAGAATGTCAGTAAATGCCATCAGATCAAAATCATTTTTCTAACCATGATCCGTGGCCTTGTATTATTTAGATCTGCTGTTCTATAATTACTCATATGTCAGTGACGAGAAGGGAGACTGAACAGAAATCAGTGTTAAAGTATAGTATTGCCTTGAGATAAGGACTGCATGTCTGGTGGCATCATGGGTGATTTCAAATATTGATATATTGATATTGTTTTTATATATATAAAAACATGAAAAGTAGTCATGATCAAATATTACAAACAATTTGCAGCTCTCTCTGTGCTTTCAAAAATGGAGGCATGCCATACTCAATTTCATATCACAGCTTGACAAAGATGATCACTTTGTCTCAGCCATGAATTTGCAAACAAAACGGTGTAAACATAAGATGCTGAAAAATAACAAGCGGTAAACACAAAATTGGTTCTACCTCAAGCGGACAGCATCCAACAAACTTTTGGAATTGGAAAGATGGATAATCATAACTGCTACCGTTCTAAAAGACAGCACTCCCCTTTAATCATCACAGACTATATGTCTGCTGTGTGCTTAAAGTCCAACAAGGTCACAGTTAGGTGTATTACTTCTTGCTTGGATACCACTGTATTATACGCCTACGTAACTTTTGTGATGCTAGACTATATGCCGCCATTGGCTGGGCCAGAACCAAATGCTTTATTTCAAAGTACTGTAGACCAACTGTATTTCATGAAAGAGAAATATTTTTCCATTTCATCCATTAGCCCTAATGTGGTGAACATGCATTTTTTAGTGTTGTCGTGGAGAGTAAACTTGATTATCCCCACTAAGTGCAAATCAAGTTCACTTAGATAGGTGTTTTATGCTTGAACAGTAACTACCTGGGTAATAAGTATGGCACACTTACATTAGGAGGTGTCCAAATGGCTCGAGTTAAAAGCATGCATTACTAAAGAGCCTCCACCGTCGCCTTTTATAGGAAATGCATCTTAACCATCTATGTCTTTTTTAAATTGTTTTGATTCATCTACTATTGAATTAAAAGGTTCACTGTAGTGGCTTTGACTTATCAGGCTGCCATTTGGAGTGAGAATTTTCCCTCCCACTGATGTGCACACACAAAGGGGAAACAATGGTCTTGCCATACAACTGTCATGACAAAAACAAACGAAACCTTTAAAAAAAAACAGCTCATTGCTGCAATGTTTTAAATCAAACTATCATGTTTGAATGTGATTAGCTAAGAATATATTAGGAGCGTGTGCAGCAAAACATTAGCCAAGTCATTATCTGGCATATTTGTTTCATGGGAAAGGTACCCTGTTGTGGCATTTCAATTGGTGATATTTACAGCAGCTAGCTAATTTTGCTTAATGACTTTTTCTTTATTTAATGACTCTGCCCAGCTTACTCAGTCCATATCAATTCAGGGGTAATAGACCACAGTGGAAGTCATTTGAATTCTAAATGCCAGCTAAGCAAGTACCCTAGTCAATAGACAAATAAAGCATTTCATGTTTGAAATATATTATCTTGAAATAAAGTGTCACGCAAACTTAGTATTCTGTCTGTCCAGCCCTATCTGTCATTAAGAGGCACACACACACACACACACACACACACACACACACACACACACACACACACACACACACACACACACACACAGCATTTTGTTCAAGTTTAAGATAACTGATAGCAGGACATCAGATAGTGTATTGTCAAGGTAAACATTTTCTTCTCTTTTCTGGTGAAATAAGGTCAGAATGATCTATCATTTTCTGCGGATAGTCTCTTACAAATAATTTGCTGTTTTCCACACAGACTTTTGTCTAGTATGACAAACTGATTTTAATATGTTTAATATTTATATATGATAATACAATATAAAACAATAACAGAAACCAATGCTGCATCAAGTGTTTGTGCTATTACAGTATTCAAATGGCACTCTGAAAGTTCGCCATCCCAAACAAGATATGAGATTGTGATGTAAATCACTTTTTTTAATGATTCCATTGTGATGAAAAGCCACTGTAGCTGCTCCTACAAGTTCCAATGTTCATCACGCTCCACTATGAAAAAAATTAAAAATAAAAATAAATAAATAAATCACAACTCATAGACACGTATCACTAGTGGGCCTAAATATGTGGAGTTTATCCTGATGTCACCAGAGAAAATGTTATGAGGTTGATAAAACCAAAGGTGATTATCCACTTGGATAAGTGTTGGTTATGGGGAAATTTTGTGAAAATTGATCAAACAAATACAATGGCCCTGAGAAGCTTAAGGGACTCCAACTTCAGAAAACACATGCAAACAGACAAAACACAAGCGCATGAATAAAACACCTTCATCCGTTTGACAACACATGTGAAATACAGAAAACACAAATCTTATTTATTTAAATGTGAATGTTATGTGTTTTTCCATTATAACATTAGTTAGATGATTTTACACCTATATTTCAAGAATGTGGTGTTCATTGCACAAACACATAATTTTAACATAAAGATGGAGGACATCAGGCCCTTTTTTAAAAGAAAGAACCAAAATGTAAGAAACAGCATTGCTAATAAGAATGTTTTCTATTTAAAGCTGAGCAAATGATGATCGTATCTGACAAGTCAAAACAGCTAGCTCTCAGATTTAAAGACACAAAAAAGACAGACCAGACTGTGGTGTGTCTTTGTGTCACTGCCTTACATGTACAAATGAGAGCATGTAAGAAAATGTGACAGAGCGCACAAACGAGCGAGACAAAGAGAAACAGCAATGATACTGTGCACCAAGTGTCCTGACAGAGAGTGAGCCATGTTGAAGAGCATTAGGTCTGAAGTTAAAGAGAGCACTGACCTGACATATCTTGGTGAGTAACTGTTGTCTGCTGAGTTTGATAAATAATGGAGCAGAATTTGAGCTCCTACAGATAAGGGCAGTGAACTCGCTCACACTATCTCTTCCTCTCATGGTCTCTTGAACTGTGTCTGCCTTTGTGGATCCTCAGTGTCTCAGAGATTATCATTACATCACATCTTTTGCAATTTTCGTTACTGGACACATTAAATTAAAATTCTTTCTCTCGGGTAGCACAGTTATAGACAGTTATTAGCACAGTACAGTTGCATCAGAAAACACATTTTACTTCATAACACCTTGTACTCACACAGTAGCCTGCTTTTTTCATTAAACATGAATCTTCCTCTGACTTTAATTGCTGCAGTGTGTCAGAGTGAGATTGCTTGTTAGCATACCTCAGGTAAAGGCATGCTTTTAATGAACAATTTCTAGTGAGTTTTTAAATAGAAGTACATAAATCTATTTGGATGTGAAAAGCTCATAAATTAGAGTATATTAATTGTATTGTAAGGACAGGAAAAAGTGCTCTTGGATAATCTTAAATCTTAAAAATGACTGTAGTCCCTTTCTGCTAGCAGAGAGGTCCCTCATACATCTTGTTGAAATCCACAGAGAATAAATGCTGCAATGTGTGGAATCACTGCCTCACATAATACATTGTATTTAAGTCCAGTTCTTGAGGAAACAAATGGCCTCTCTTTCCCACTGTTTTGTTTGTTTAGACAATCTCAGTGTTTGTTTTGGATGATTTCTCTATTGACCTCATGGTAAAATAAGTAAAGACACATAGAGAACCCTAGCAGAGACTTATAAAGGCATCCTCATCCATTCACACTAGAGTTATATGTAATATGCTCATTCTGGCTATCTTGCCTGTATTTGCCCTGCAGCTGCAACCATCCAATGCAGAGGTGGCAAAATGATTAAAAGACAGACAGACAAATTAGAGTATTCCAAATACAGATTTTAATTAAATTACAGATTCTTTCAAGCATTGATCAAAGGAGTGAAATTATGACATTTGCATAGGACGGTAAGGAAATTAAATGTTTAGAAAGCTGGGAACACTGTTATTGGGGACTTTATTGGTAATTAAGGAATTAAAAAGGATCTATAGTATTTTCGAACTACAGTAATTTAATTTCACTTTGGATTGCTGTAATACCACACCACATAATCAACTTTAGTTAAGCTGATACTGACTGATGCAAATTAATTTCTGATTGTGCTGCTGTGTTTGACACAATTAATTATAGCTTTCAATTGAATGCATCCGTGGAAATAGCAGGAATTACTTTACGGTGTTTGACTTTTTGTCTTACTGATGTAATTGTCTCTGTGAAATCAATTAGTTTGTAATTTCTTCACCACCTGTCGAATACGCCTGACATGTTTACCAGTAAAAACAACTTTCAAATGAATAATTATGATAATTCATATTAAAAAATAAATAATCAACAAAGGGAACAAACTACTAAAATGAAATGACACAGCTGTATTGTACTATGTCTTGAATCATTAATAAAATCCACTATGATTTATTTGATGTTAAATGATTTAAATTCCTCGTATGGCAGAAATTGACATATTAAGTCCATAAACACCTATGAAAAAACAAAATACATATTTTTGTTGATAGAAAGAGTCATGTAATAATTTTCAATGTGCACCCACCATTGTGATCCATCTATGCTGAGGTCATTATATAGGCTTCACTCTGGCAGGGATACTGTGTAGCTTATCAGCACAGCTATCTTAAAATATGCTTTGTTTGACACACTCTTTAAATATAAGTACTATAGTGTTAATCATCTTATTGTGTTCCAGAGCCATATGTGGCTTCCGAGTGCCGACTTTTAATTAACTAATCTGAAGATTGTTATGTATGCTCATTGTTATGCCATCAGTCTTCAAAAATGCAATTACTGAGATGAGCATTTGTCTCAACATCAGCTGGCTGTATCTCAGTCAAATCTAAACTAACCATGTAGTCAAGCACCTTGTCTACTGCAGGTAAATGTTAGCAAACCTTTAAGTTGGGAGAGAAGACAAATGCTGCGATTCTTGTTCTTCTGTACTTATAGTTGCTATGTTGAGTGCATAGCATTCACACTAACAATTATGGTAAAATACATTGCACTATGAGTACTCGGATGGTGTACTCATGAAAGTTAAAAAGTTGGAATGCTGGACACTTCTCATACTCAATAGTCGCCATCTTGGCTACATAGCGGAACGGGAGGTACCACCAACCTAGTGGAGATTTTAAAGCAGGCTAAAAGCTGTTATAGGTTTCACTGTAGGACTGTTAATATGTCACTTTATTAGGTTTTAATATTTTTTTCAAGTGAGAAATTAACAACGTAGATTTGCCAATATGTGATCAGTTTATCCAAATAATGCACATTTGTAAATCTGCTGCAACATTTTCAGAATTGTCCCAGAGCCACAGGCCAGGTGAGACCGGCTTGTCATCTTAGCTGCTAGCAGCCTGACAATGTCTGTCGTCATCCCATGTAGAAAATGATCTGATGAACTAATCTGCAGCTCATGGTGATTTACCGGTGGCTCTAATGTCTCTGCAGAATTTTAATATAGTCTATGATATACTTCCTTTTGGAAGATGAAATCTAACAGTAAACATAAATGTACTAAAATGAACAGATCAGTTTATATTAAATTTTGTTTTATTTTATTAAGCTACATTACAGTTTGGATTTTTATTATAGCCACATTACAGACTGAATAACATAATTTACTGCATCTCTCTGTCAATGAGGTTTTTTTTTTGTGAGAAAAAAAGTGTTAGTGGAGCTTTGAGTTGAGATTATTTTGTCACAGTACAATCAGGTAGGTGTGTTGTGGACTTGGCAAGTTTGACTCGATCGTCATATCCGGTATGTGCACAATGACCATATTCAATTTGAGACAAACCTGTTGAAATTCACATACTACATAAGTAAGTACATGATGCACACAGTGTACTACATGGAAGTGTACTAACGGAAGTCTCCAAATTGAGACACAGCGATACTCCCTAAAGTTAAAAAAAATAAAACAATAGCTCTCGCTAACCCATTTATAGTACTATGTTCAAGCTTTGCTGCAGGTTGTGGCTGCCTGTTTCATCTGACCAGTATTACCTCACCAAACTCAGATCAAACTGTCAAACTAGGCAGTTTTGATCAAATATGAATTAAGATTCTGTTACTGAATTGCCTATTTCTCACTGCAAATGTTTTCAGAAAGCTGTTTAGCTGTAATATGAGAAAGTTTGGAACCTGGCTGCCAAGTTGAAAAAAGATGAGCCAAGATCAAGCACTGTCCAACTCGCAGTACTTGCCAACAGCCATATGTCAATCAAAATGAGGGAGATGTCACTCAAAACGTGATCTGCCACACCTACACAGTTTTGAGAAATGACCTAAACATTTTGCTTAATGAGACACTCAACTTTAATATCATATATGCATGTTTACTATTTCAAGCCAAATTTCTAGAAGCTTTGAAGTCCCTGTATTGCAGTCCTGTCTGTGTTTCCACAACATCAGAGGAACCAGGTATGTCATGCAAATTAAACCCATGTGGAATTTAAAAATGGTGGCAGCATTTAGAGACGCAGTATTAACACATGAGGAAACAACAACAGATTTGTCCTGTTCTTTGTATTTACTGCTGCATGAAAATGTATGATGTATGATGACGAAAAACGTATATACTTGATCATATATATTACTGCAGGAAGTTCCATTACATCATATTTTATTTTTAAAACATGGTTTTGGGCATTTGACATTAGTTTGCATAATTGGTCAATGGCAAAAAATACAAAAGCGTTCTAGGAAATTTTAAATTGTAAAAGTACACTTTGAGGCTGAGGCATAGCCTACATTTTCCTCATATGACATAGGCCTGTTACTTTGACAACATTGCCTGTTTTAGTGTGTTTGCAGTGCATCTTACAGATGGTTCTGCTGTAAAAACACAATGTAAATAAAGATAATTCATTAAGTCAGTGGACTACTGTGCAATGGTCAAGATTCTGCCACCAGTGTTTTCTGGTGTTTTACGAAGTAGCCTGTTTAATGAGGATGTCCCCCGTCTGTGCAATCAATGCAGTTTTGTCATCAATTATTTTGCTAATATTGGTCAAACACTGAAGACGACTCTCCGCTCTCTACTGGTCAGGACACAACCTCTCAGCTGAGCACACACACATTCATATAGAGCATGTGGGGGCGGGACTCAGTGGAGGTGGAGGCTCATTGTCGTAAATGCACATGCATAGTGAATCACAACTTGTTAATCTAAACTATTTTATTAGAATCAAAAATTAATACAGTAAAGTAGCTGGCTGGACTTAAATAAGTCCAGTAGTCAGCTGTTTGGCCAGCAGCCGGCACTTATGGAAGGCTGCTTCACCACATCTAACTAAAACAAAATTAACCCCCTTGAATTCTGCAATCCATAGTCAGCTTACCTCATGCCTTTACACGATTTTCCTTTCAATAAAGCAAATAAAAAATAATCCATGTCTTGATCAGGTAAAATAATCCAGTCGGAGAAAGGAGATTTGTACTTCAGCAGTTCAGCAGTTCTTTTCAAACTCTCATGCAGTTATATGATGGCTCAACAAGCATATGAAGACCCCGCAAATTAATTGGATGTAATGCATGAATAATAATAGGCCTACAGTATAGCCTATATTGTGTATGTGGAAGAACTGAGATAGGTTTGCAGCCTCCGAGAAATTAGTGCAGTTGAGATAAAATAGGACTAGTCCTTGAAATACATACCATACATATGGTAGTTAAATATTTTTGATATGTAAAAATAGGCTATTGCATACGCACACACATATTCACATGCTTTGAAACAGCTAAAAAATAAAAAAAATAAAGGCTATACATGAATAAATGTGACCTAGCAATTAAAGATGTTACAGACCTGTTCTGTTCTGTAATTGAAGCTTTCCACAATGTATATAGAACAAAACAATTAATGCTCTAAATAAAGTTACAATTTTGAATTCTGTGTGTGTATATGTGTGTGTGTGTGTGTGTGTGTGTGTGTGTGTGTGTGTGAGAGAGAGAGAGAGAGAGAGAGAGAGAGAGATCTTGTCTTATATACTATTTGTGACATTAATAAATATATTAATATATTACAGTAGGTGTGTTTCTCTCTTGTGTTTCTGGTTATAATTGCCTGCCAATATAGGCCATAATACTGAATCTATTTAGGATTACTACATAAAAGATATTGCTTAATGTAGTATATTAGCCATTCAGAATACCAAAGACAGTCCTTACATATTAAGTTCAGGCAAAATTGAAAAAAAATAAAGTCATTGTCTGCAATATAAATGCACAATTATGGGATTATCTTCATGATTGAAAGCATGGTTTGTTCTCTTGGAGCTATAACAATCAAAATTCTACCAAAATCTTTGTTATTTTGGTTCATTCTAGATAGGCACAGTTGTTGTCTTACGCTTATTACTCTGAATAAAACACAGTATTGGTGTATTGGTGGAATAAACACAACGATTATATTATTATATATTATTTCACCATAGGTTCCAATTACAGCAAGTTTAAAACTGGACCCAGGTAAGATGGCTGCCATATGGTTTCATCAGAGAATGGCAAGTCATTATGACACGTTGCATCTAGTGTTTTATATCTATGGGTGAAACAATCTCCCAGGAACTTAATTTAGACCCTGGTCCTTCCAGTGGAAACGCTGATAGAAAAGATCAAAAAGATCTTAGTACCTGGGGAAATTTCCTGCAGTCGGAACATGGCTATTGATTCAATATAGAAAACACTGATTAGCAGATATTTAAAGGAAACAAAACAGTAATCTGAATACATCACAAAGAAAGCCTTTAACTCTAACTGCTGCTCATTGTTTTCATTACAATTTGACCCAGCATCTGTTTCAGTTTAAGTACTTTTCCATGAGTACATTATTTCATCTACCCACTAAGTTCCATCTTATCTTTCTGCTAGCTGTCTTTTATCCTGTCCGTCAGCACATCATCTGCATTTTCTTTAGGCAGTCGTTTCCTTTCATTGTTAGCTTACAGTAATTGTCTCAGGCAGTCAGGCTCAGCACTTTTAGGAAGCTATCTGACGTAGAAGGGAGATGCAAGAGAGCCCAGAGGCTATGTGCATTTCAGTTTGAGTAGGGGAAGGCAGAATTTAGGGATCATCTGTGTACCATTACTGATTGTGCCCACTGGCAAACAAAATAGCATATTCTTATATTAACAGTAGTTGTGAGTCAGTGACTGGGGGAAAGAAAAAGAAATACATAGTGTCTGGATTAGTGTTAGCTTAAGGCTGCATTCACACCAAATCAGGCATTGCGGGGAAAATGTCAGTCCTCCCATTCTGTTGAATGGGGAAGTGCGTTTAGGCTGTGGGAGAGGTGACCACATGGAGTGCCGCAAAAAAAAAAAAAACGCAGCAGCTTGGCAGGAAGAAGTTGAACCTGAATCAACTTTTGCAGAAACCCAACTAGACGTCACGCTGCGGTGGTCAATCACGTAAGCCTGCGATCAGACTAATCAGAGCTGTAAAACCCTGCCATGAGGGAAGAAAGACATTACTAGGACAAGGGGAGGACATTTCTCTTCGTTTGATAACGTTAAAAGTAAAGTTAGGCTTTGCTGTCGGCTTCCAGACTCAATTTTTAAAAAGATGAGAGAAAAAGAGAGAGAGAGAGAATGAGAGAGCAGTGGTGGTCCATCGAGCTAGAGAGTTAACGAAGAGAGTGAGCACAATGAGAGAAATAAAACTTTATTCTCTGATTGTTTCACAGTGGTTACATTCTAAAACACAAATAAAAACACCCACACCTCTATACAACCCTGCAGGAAGGTGCCGCAATGCCTGATTTGGTGTGAATGCAGCCTAAGGCGATGAGGTGGCTTACTTACTCAAGTCTATAGCTAGAATATACACAGTCTAAATTATGCACATAAGCTGTAAAAATACACAAATTCTTGCTGTTATATTTCAAATGCTTCAAGCAAGACCATCTTGAAACACATCAAAGAAATATTTCATTTACAGATCAAGCAAAATAATAAAGCCAGTCTCACAATCTGCGCATTCGAACTGACACAGACTCAGCATGGTGCAACAATAACCCTGCCTTACAACCACAATAAAAAATACATTCACAAACAAATCAGTCTGAGTCTTGTTTTTTTATTAATTTGCTTTTTACATTATGCATTGAACAGCACTGATGATTAGGATTTCCTTGAGCCATCTGTTCGAACTCACCAAAACTTTATAGTGTCATCACACCTTTAAATGATCATGTATTATGGGTTATCACAGTGATTATATGTTACACTAAGCTATAACTTGTTTAGATTGCTGTTGTGAAAAGAAATAATGCCTTTTGTAATGTGTGACTTTGCTTTACCAGTGGTGAGAGGTGGTAACCGCCATTTTATCAAAGTTCTCAAGGACTAATGCTGAATGTATGGATGTCAGTTGTATCGTTTTGTATTGTTTTGTTTATTGTGGTATATTGCCCGCTGATGTTGACAGCACATGTGCTCCTTGTTTTAATGTGTGTTCTCAGTTCGCAGATTGCTGAGGTTTGGAACAGTATCAAAGAAATATAAAAAAAACATCAGGCTTGACCTTGTCTGATCACGTGTGCGGTAATTGTTCAGATATACAGTGTACGCTTAGGTTAGTGTCTGGTTTGTTGTGTTGTTTCTGCGGTGAGGTGAGACAGTACTTCTGCAGAGCCGTAATTAGTCTTGATCGTCTTGCCTTGGCAGTCGTGTTTGTTGTTTTTCCTCTATACTTTGCAGTGTGTTTTTCAGTAATTCATTTTGAACTAAGCGTCTGTCTCTGTGGAGTGTCTGTACATGGGTCAGACTTTTACTCAAATACAGCAAGACTCATGAATCATGAGGACTCAGCTAAGACTGACCCGGTTTCTGGCCTTTCAGTTTCAGGTAACCACCTCTGGTGAGTGTCAGGTGTAACTGAACTCTCTTGAGGAGGGATTATCAATGCTAAGAGTGACACTGGAGTGCAAATTGGCAAGCTAGAGGGCAAAGATGCCAGAGTTGAGACAACTGTCCAGCAGCTCTCTAACAACACCCGTTTCCAGCCACATCAGAGGAGCAATTAAGTTCTGTCTTCTCTGTCCAGAAGTTCAAAGGTGCAGAGACAAGGTGTAGCACAGGGGAGTCCTGAGCTTTACTGCACCATCAAATTCAGGTTACACCAGTGACAGCTCTGAACTCATTGACAAACAATGTCACATTTGAAACTAATGTGACAAGGCTTAAAATCAGACTGGTACACAACGCCAGAGGTAGCTCTGCCTCAGCGTTTGGAGTCTTTGCTCCGTCGTCAGGCAAACAACGGCTCAACAATGGCCAGATCAAAGCAGTTCTGCTCCTGAGCATGTTTAGAGGAGCACAACCAGGCCCAGCAGATCCCCAAATAAGATGGCAATCCTCACTGCTTACACAACCACTGTTTCCCTACTTCTACAGTGCCTCCTGCTCATGCAGTCTGCTGTTTGCTTGCATTGATATTTGGCTTTTCCTCATCCCTGGGCATTTGACCCAAGCCTTCTTCAACCTGTGAAATGTTTGTGTAACCCAGAGACCTGCTGAGCCTTCCACATCTACTGTACCAGCCTTACAGAATTGTGAATAAGAATAGTGGCCTTTACCATGATTCGTTCATCTGGGTAGCCCTGGACTAGTGTGACTTCTTCTGATACATATATGCAGTAATTATTTGATATCCTTGTGACCTGTGTTAGTACAGGAAACTAAATGCATCTATTCTTACAATACTGTGCTCCCTTACTTAACTTTAAGATTCAATTCAATTTTTTATTCTTGACGTCACTGTTTTGCAATGTTTTTATCCTTGTATGATGAAATGTTACCATTTATCTCGGAGCTGTCTGGCAGCACTGAGATTACTGAAATTGACTGCCAGTGATATGTTTCAAATTATTGCAGTTATCTGAACTATTTCAAATAAAAAATTGCACACTCCCACGCATGTGTGCCAGTGTCTCTTTCATTTGTTAGTAACCAGTTAGATTAGCTGCCATTTATGTTTTATACTGGACTAAAAGCACAAGTAAATCCCTCTTGTATTAGCTGAAATAAGATCCTGAAAACATGAAACAGGTTTTTTCTTCCATTATAGCAGCTCCATCTAACTGCACTGTGTGCTTTTGCACAAGGCTCTGTCTCTTCTATCTCGTTGCCATTGCATATTTAGCAAGGAATAACCCTAGAGTTATTAACGCACAAGAGTTGGCATTTGTATTTCCTCAACTGATAAATAAAATATAATAAGATAGAAATTCTGATTCTCGTGTAAAACTGTGCCTGTTATTGTCAGTCAGTGGATATTTTTCATCTGGGCCAAAACTTGAGCAATGGTTGCCAACATATCAGTCTTTCTAAGTCTTTCCTGCAGAGCTCTGTTAGGTGTTTGATCATCCGGTGACAAAACAAGAGGCTGCAAAGAGGCTATATTTACTGCACAATATAAAAGGCATGTGGCATTATCAAACTGCAGATGCTCAATGTGAATTGTGGGTGGAACACTGGTTCTTAGCTTCCTTTCTTATGACCTAACCAACCAGTGTATCCTTTTGAGGAGAAATAAAGGATGAGCTGCTATGAGAACAACTGGAGGACCTGGCGATGATAACCGAATTGGCCACCAAATTGGCCATCTGAGGTGATAATTGCATTTGAGAGTGTTTGAGGGAGCACAAAGTTTGAGCAGCCTCCAGCATCTGCCCTTGTCCCAGACGCTTGTTTTCCTCCATACTTTCAGCCGGAGTTTATATTTGGAATCGCCCTGCTTCATTATCCAGTACAAGGTTTGACTTTGATTTGTCTCTAATACTTTTTTTTTTCATTGAATGCAAAGCTCTGACATAAGCACAGAACCAACGTGAAATGCTGTCATGCAGACCAAAATGGAATGCCTGTATACCTATAATTTTGTCCCTTTTACAGTTTTTTGGCAGAGTTTAGAATTGCTTTTAAAGAGTAGAGAACTATTAAATATTTAAACTCCAAAATATGGATTCATGTTCCGCTAACATATACTTAATGATATCTATATGATTATAATGAAGATTTTCTGTTCATATCTTATGGTATAAAGAGATATAATTCCACTCAGTTTGAGTACTCCCACCACTATTACTAATACTACTCCTTTTGCCCTCTTTAGTGGTGTCGATAAGATAGCAAAGTCATTTCAATGAGTGCTGCTCTCTCCTTGTGGGCTTAATGAAGATTTCCCTGCCTCTTTAAATCTTTCTTCCAGGGGTTCACTCTCCCCTCTGTCTCATAATTAAGTCAGTATATGAGCCGTAAAGGCTGAACTCTCCTGAAATAAACCCTAAGAAATCTACACCATCTGCTCCTCTCCTCTCCGTCTCCACTGTGGTCTCCCACCATCACAGCTCTGGCCACCCCTGCTACACTCCCTCCCACATGTTTACAGGAGGAAGAACATTATTCACGGTCAGAAAAAAAAATGTTGCTGTGCATTATGTATGTTTGGAAAAAAAAAAAAAAAACATCTCTTACTCCCTGCATGTATCATGGCCAACCTGTTTTTTTGGTTGTTTTTTTCTCCTTTTTCATTAAAACCCTGACTCTCATAACACACTTTCTGTCGCTCTCACACATCTTTATATGTTTCACTGACTTCAAGCACTAAGAGTAAAAGAAAGCAAAGCTGACAAAAAAGGCTGTCCACTTAATAGTCTGTATTCATTAATTAATCATGTTATTCATTTCCAACCATTAAGTACATTCAAATAAAATACAGACAATGTCAGGGGTACTGGCCTGAGGTGGACTATTTTATTTAAACGCTTGCATTTTAATACCCTCTTCTGTACAGAATTCATAAGGATCCCAGCAGCCATCAGTATTAAAACTTTGGTAATTTATTCCCCTAAATGAACAACTCATGTTCACAAAATACTAATTCGAGCCCTCAAATCAACTTGTGCGAACAAAATTGCAATCAGCGCACTGAAATTAGTTTTTATTCAATCCCTCAAAGTGATAATTTGTGTGCACAAATGAACAGACGAGAATCCATAAACTACATTCAAGTAATGTCCAAGTTAACACAACTTTGTTTTTAATCTGCAAAGCCCCATATCTGAAGATAAAATCTGTCACTGTGTTACACTGAAGACCAACTGGAAGCGAGCAAATCACTCAACATTCCCTCCGCCACTTCTCGCTCATCGCTATGGGCATGTAGACACGGGCTGACAAGGATGTGGAGATATGTCAACAAGGAAGGGCCACTGTGTGTGTCTCTGGGTAATATTTGAGCTTGTTTTTAGCCTGTCAGTATTTCTTAGCAAGTATTGTGTAAATTAACAACTCATCGCTCTTTCCAACAATTTTTACTACTTTATGCCAAGCTGCATTTCTTTTGTCCTTGTCCTTGTAATCTTGTAGCGAAGGGTCATATAAAAGAGGAATTCACAAAACAATTATCACCTTCACAGACATCTTCCCATAGCTTCCTGGTCCACTACCAACCCACTTCGTCGGTTTCACTGCGTCACATCCTGGCAAATTGCGCATAAAGTTAACATTTTCCAACTTTCGACCCCTCCACAGGTCAGTCATGCATTGCCTTGAATTCTGCACTGCCTTGTGAAGCGATTCGCTCGTATCCTATAGGGAATGAACGAGGGGCTAACTCTCAGTGGGTCTTCCCCGTTACACAGCAACATGTGTGCAAGAAGTTTTCCAACACCATCGGAATCAGAATGACCTTCAATGGCCAAGTTTAAACACAGAAGGAATTTTACAAGAATCAGAAAGAGAGTATAAATTGGACAACTGGTCAGCTGATAATAAGCAAATGTAGCCAGTAGCTGGCTGCTACTAGATGGATGCTTATCCCTAAATGACTGGACCAGCTATAGTGACTTAAAACTTTAACTGATTGTTGGGTACAAATGATGTATACAAATTTTACTCCTAATATCTGCTGTATTGGAATATATTTCTGTCTTTTGTGTGTGAAGTCAGTTGAAAGAGTGTCTCAGTGTTTTGACATCACCTCTGTCATTCAGTTCCCTGATAGGCTGGTCAGTCTGAGAAGACTACTGGTGACAGATGAGTCCAGAGGTATCGGTGTTATCAAGATTGTCATTTATCATAAGCAACCATGTGTCCGCTTGTTGACAGTATTCTGGCCTCAAGCAGCACTCTAACGGACATGACATCTTTCACAACAGCTTCTTCATTCTGTTGTTTACAAACACAGTGGCATGAGTCATATTTACCAAAAAAAAAAAAAACATAATTTTGGAGTGAACAAATTGAGTTTGCAAGCTGTCACTCGTAAGTATGTGTGACACAAATCCAGATAGCTGCACAGCAAACAGAGACAACAAAATTTGATTTTTTTCCCCCATAAATGGTATTTAACTGAAAATTATTGAGTTTGTTATCACACTGAAGTGAAAAATGGCATTTTTGAGGGCATGTTCTGAGTCATCCATGCCTTAATTTATTCAGTCAGACAGGTCTCAAGTGAAAACATTGTTGATTGGTTTAGTTCCACTTTATTATGTGTGAAATTATGATAAAAAAATACTAAGAATCTGCCCAGTCTGATGTTTCAGAGCCACATAGGTAATGTTAATCTTCTAGGATCTTAAGTGTTGTGGTCCGTAAAGCCACAGTGACATACTATTACTGTGTGCCTCCCTCCGGTGCAGCTCTCAGTGAAGCATCTCACGTCAGTTGTGCCCAGGTGAAATATATCAATATCTGTGGGCTGATAACCGTTTAAGCCAGTTCGATCTTGCAGCATCAGAGAGCCAATCCCTCACCTTTATTCATCTGGCTGGCCTTCGTCTGCTCCTGTCTGACCCGAGCTATTAATTATCCTGCAGCTGGATCCAAACACTGGTGACAACACGCAGCAAGCACGCCACAGTAATAGAAACTGATGAGGACTCGCTGGCTGCACTTCTTCGCTGGGTTCTCCCAGGCTAGGCTGTCATGACTTTTATTTTTCTTCATACATCTGAGGTGATGCCTCTCTAGCATCCCCGCGCTGCTCGGCCGTTGCTTGTATATGTTTTGTCAGGAGCAATAGGTTCATACTTCCTTGACATTCTAGCAGCGGATGTGCCATGACATATTGTGTGTGTGAATGTAACACAAACAATGACAAAGCCTTTATCTCTCTTGCTGGAGGAATCCAAGCAAACTGCACCATTCTTTGTATCTGCTGCTGCTACAAATTTCTCCAAAGCCACTTTTGTTAAAGATTGAAATTACCGTCCAAGACGAGTGTTTTGACGATAACTTTGTAGAAAATGAAGTCGGAAAACTTTTAAAGAGCCGGCTTGGTGACTCAAAAATTTATCATTTTGTCCCAGGTGGAAACACTTTTTCTTTACTTCAGACTATAAACAATAGTTTGTGAGATATGTGAGATATCACAAGGATTTTAAAACATTGTTCCATAATTGGTCACCATATCCTCAACTCCCTGCCTTTTAATAATACATAGCTATAGCTATAGCTATAGCACATTGTTTGTCATTTTTTATTTGAGTTTATGAATGCTTTAGAATCTATTCATCTGAACTGCAGAAATTGTACTATTGGTTAAAGTGTGGTGAACCAAACAGTAAAATGTTGCTATTTGCATAAAAGCTCTCTTTTTTAAAGCCCAAATCATATTTTGCACATGATGACACAGGTTCTGTTTCAACTAGTTATGCAAGGATTTGCTGAGTAATTGAAGGGATTGATACAGATTAATGGGGTAGTCAGAGATCAATATCATTTCCAGCTAATTTCCAGCACTGCAATTATTCCTTAAAGTAAAGCTCTGAATAATTTATCTTAATTGTAAATTGATCTATTGTAAGGGAAAGGAATAGAGCTTTGTGAAGACAGGAAATTTGTGGTAATTTGGGGCATTGGAAAACTCACAATTTCTCAGTTACTGACTTATACAATCTTGTTTGATTTAATTTCTCTCTTATGCCAAATGGCTATAAACAGCTTTCAGCTATGTTCAAGATTCAAAGTTTTATTGCCATATATGCACAGCATACAATTACATTTTTTAGCTTGCTCATCTGAGAAACATGAGTAGGCCTATTTGTTTTTGATGTATACAGATGAATAGACGCAGGATTTTATTTCAGTAAAACAAATACTTCTGCAAAGTGTTATGTTAAAGCAAAGAGAAAAAAAAAATTGCATTGTGAGAATTTTTTGTGTGTTCATAACATGATTCTGATTCATGAATGCACTTCCATACCAATTCTAACAGTATTAAAATGCAATTCAGGTATGAAAAGCTATTCTGGAAGAGTTCTAACACATTTTACTAAAATAAATAATAAAGAGACAGCATGAAAAAGAGAGAGTTACCTTTATCTTTTTCTCTGGTGTCTTTACTTGTGGACTAGGGTGTGTTATTGTGCAGTAGAAATTAAATTTTTTGTGTTACCATTAAGTGACACTGAAGACAGAAATAAGAAATAATACTTTGGGTGGTGGTAAAAGTGCACACCGATGACTGTGTTTCATATTTAGAATATAGAGATCTACAATCATTGAAGCACAGTTCAATGAAATGAAGAGCCTTTCACTTACTTAGCATTCTGTCAAAGAGCTCCAACATGACGGGCTTTGATTTACAGTTATGCAGAAAATACTGAAGGAAAGGAGTGCTGACAGCAACCCATAAATATGGATAGGGCACTCAAACTGCAATCAAAGGATTCACAAATCATAGATTTTTATTTTGCTGCTATCAATACATATGTGCACTGTATATTTTCGAGACCTCTCATGGACTTTTAGTTATCTACATTATCCAGACAGGGCCCAGCAGAAATGTACTGTTCTTTAATCTGTAGCTTTTTATTTGCAGTTTAAATAGAGTGTTTTCAGTTACAAACAATATGTACAGTAAATAGGCCACACAACAAAGTCTACACACTCCTCATGAGCACTTTCCTGTGTGTCTGAACTAGTTTAACCTTCCCAAGGGTCTAGACTTCAGTTCAACGGTTTTCATTTTTCACAGAATAAGCTGTTATATCATCACCCAAACACACAGTCAAAGACACAGAGCTGGCACAGAAACATGCACATACACATTCATAGATATCAATATGTGTACATATCCGGTCTCTTGAATGCACACACACACAAACACACACACACACACACACACACGCACACAATCATAAAGGTGAGTAAGCAGCCACCTGTCTTCTCCTCCTCCCGCTTCCCCACAGCTCTCAGGTAGCAGCCAGCTTGGCGGACCACACCAGATGGAAGCTAAGGCTTCCACAGGCTCAGTCCAACTGGGTTTATGAAAGCACCATGGATCAAAAGCAAAAGTCTGGGGATACCAATGCAAGAGCAGAAAAAGAAAGTAAAGTATTTTAAAAATATGATATTACAACAAGGGTAGGCCTGAGCCAAGGGTGCTGTACTCAAATGTGGATCCATCCAGAAGCAAAGCCCTGAGAAACCATAATTAATCTTGGATATCTGAAACTTAAGTTTCGGCTTATGAAAAGCATGGCCTTCATGAGGTATATTGTATGAATGTCAGAGTTGGAAAACAATAAGCAAAACTGTAATGCCATGACAGGCATAGAATAGAAAAACATGATTTTGCTTCCTCAAAAAGTTTCCATTCAGCAGCTAACCCTCAAGGCTTAGAAACCCGATGTTCCCACAGCAAATGAAAGCGGCGCAGGAAACTAGCAATGTCAGCTACACAGTCACATAGCAGCCTGCGGCATGCTCTTCTAATCAAATGTACAGTAGTAAACACGACAAAGCATGCAACAACACGTGTGTGAACTTTTAACATAGCTATAAAAGATGCATGAGTTAAGAGGAGAAAACAATGAATTCACCTGTATGTAACCTTAGAGCTTTGCAGCACCGAAGCAAGAAGGGTTCAGAGTAAACAAGCAGAGTGCTAAATGTGTGAATGATAAGTGAAGAAAAAAAAAGGGAGAAAAAGTTGCACACAGTGTGTATCTCAGAGCTGGAGGTGCTGGCAACTGAAAAATAAACTTTTTCATATATATATATATATATATATATATAACAATTTTTTCTGAAAAAAAGTGTCTCATGGAAGAACAAATTTAATAGATATATTTATTTTTCTTTTTGGCATGAACAACATATTATTATTATTATTTCAAAATTCTCAAAGGTATAATATGTAATTCCACATTAAAATGTCTAAAAACAACTAGACCTATATTATATATTTTGTTGAGTTGTGTACTTACATTATACCAAATGTTTCCAACAATTTTCAAACCCAGAGAAATCTGTAATTTAATCAAAGTAACGGACCGTTTCATTTGGTCGAATGTCAGTGGCGTCATACCTCCTCTACCAATGAGTAAACACACACAAGATGCATACGGCGGCGCTGTGTTTGTCCGCTACAACGGCGTCTACCAAAGAGTAACTTACACACATACAAGATAATACATCGGCGTTGTGGTTGTTCCACAGAAACTGTTATAAATTGACTTTTATTTAGTTTTAAGCCACATTTTCTAGATAAGTCGCTTTTAACTATATCTTTTAGCTGGAAGAAGGATTTTAGTCATTGGACGTCTGTATCCTAAGTTATCAGAGACATAAACTGGGCAAATGTTAGCAGCAGCTCGGCTAACAGCCCCTCCAGGAAGTCCAGTGGTCACCAAACATCGTCGGAGAAATATTAATTTTTTAGGTGAAACAGCTTTAATTAGTATTTTTAACGATTTTAATCTGCGTGTACGTTTGTTTTTGGAGAGGAGGAGACCTCTGTGAATAATTCGGCTACCGGGAGAAACCAACCGAACGTCTGGATCTTACGTTATAAGAGAAATAAACTGAACAAGTGTTAGCAGCAGCTCGGCTAACAGCCCGTACTGGATGTCCGGTGGTCGCCGTACATTGTCGGAGAAACACTGATTTTTTTAGGTGAAACAGCTTTACCTGTAATCTCCGGGTCCGTTTGTTCTGGAGAGGAGGAGACCTCTGCGGGTAATTCGGCTCCCGCTAAAAACATCCCAAATGATTAACACTGGAGTAATCCTATCCCAGTGAAGCTGGTTATTTAACAACGAAGACAACAACTCCCATGATCCCCTTCACACCGTCATCACACTCCGTCTTTTGTAATTGTTTTGATTGAGAGACCCCTAGCAGCTGAAATTATATATTGTGCATTTAATTCTGCTATTTGCTAGCAAGGACCACCCTATCAGCAAGGTGTATATAATTTATAGACAAAAAATGATTGGTGTGCTAGGCTTGAAATTTGCTTGTAGTTCTTTCACTTGCTGTTTGCATTGTGGTGATGCTTCAGTAGGGAATCCGCCATAGCACCCAAGCACGATGGAAGCCCAGAAACCTCCATAAGACCATGATTGAGCACATCTGAGATCTCTGAGATCTGGATGGATGTAGCAGTGATACACTTGGGAGGACCAACAAGTTGTTCTGGGATGCCATTGTGGGAGGCTGATGATGTGGCTCTGATCCTGAAGGAGTGTCCGTTGTAATGAATCTGAATCATACAGGTTGATCTGCATTTTTTGATACATGGTGAGTTGACTTTTTTTGTCTTTTTGGAATCGAAATTTCAGCATTTGTCCAAGTTTTAGCCAAAGCAATCATGCGATTAGGCGTCTAGTATGAGAGTGAAAATATGAGAGCAAAAGAAGAGGAGAGGGTTAGGTGGATATTTATAGGGATGCTGGAGGTGACGTGGTCCTGCTCCTGAAACTTCGCTAGATAAGCCTAAATCGTTATCATCAATTAAATTGCCTTGTAGCATTGTTTGGCTTACAGCAGTCTGAGCAGTTACTAACCCGATCCAGTGGCTCCGATCAGACTGATTTTGTGTATGATGCGCTATAAGTGTTAAGCAACACTTTTCAACCTTAAATCCACTGTCAAAGGGTGCCTAAAACATTCATAATACAAATGTTTTCTATTTCTCAGTAGCTAGTTGTAGCGGCCCTATTTGTGTCCATCATTTACCGATATATTGTGGTGTCAGTGGATGTCAATCAGTTTAGCTCAGATGTAGTCTTGTATCACAAACATTGTCTGCTAGGAGCAAAAAAGACAATTTTTGTAAATCCAACCAATGTGACATTTATGACACAGTGCATGGACTGTTGGAATTATTTTTCATATTTTATGACATACTGCCAGTACTTTTCATTAATATTTTACAATATTGTCAAACAAATCTCATGAAAGTCCAAATCAAACAGTGTTTTAGTCTGTCTCTCAATAATTATACCAAACTCATTTGTTCCTACTGAAGACGTAAATCCTGGCCTCTGTTTGTGATAATAAAGGGACACGTCATCCAGTGCAACAGTGTGACTCATTGATGTGTTTTAATAGTCATTGGATAACAACGGAGGTCTGACGCACAGATGAATAAGATATATCAGGCTTTGGCTAGACAGAAAATACTTGTTAGTGGGATCAATTCATCATTGGTTTTAGTCTTTTCATGGGATTTGTTGACAATAAGAAAAATATAGAATATCGCCATTTCACTGACAGCGTATATAATTTATTTTCTCCCCTGTTTTAATACAGCATTCATTCTTAGCAACTCAATTAGTTTTTAGTGTTATGTTTTGGCACTCACAACACTTGGTTAAGTGAACAATGACTTGAAGTATGACACCGGACGTATGTACTGTATTAATGTTTAACCAAAAATGCCATCTTTTCTTAATCTATAACAAAGGATTTTTGTTGACTAAACGTAACCACAGGTGGAAGTCACAACCCCAGTCTCTGGTGTTAAAGTCCTTGTAATCCCACTGTCCACCACCCTACAACTTCTTTGTGGCAAAAAAATATAGCACTTTCCATACTGGAAAAAAATAAATGATCATGAGCCAGGCATTTCACATTTATCTCACAATGTAATTGACAAAACAAATCAATAGTATATAAATCTAATTTCTAGGAGACTGGTTAGGTTTCAAATGATTCTGGCCCATTTCTCTAAATCTGCAGACTGATCTCGCTCACTTCAAAGTTTCCTTTACTCAGGCCATGTCTGACAAGGCACAATGATAGGCACTGTGACACAATACTTCCGACTGGGAGGAGGATCTGTGTTACGTCCAGTCTGGCCTCCAGTTGCAGCACCACTTCCCAGGATAGTGACAGCTAGAGCTGCTAGGAGCTGACAAGGCAGATCTGACTCATAGGTGCACTGCACTCTACTCACCATGCTTTCAAAAACCAAATCACTATGATGTAGTGAATTTCACTTTGGACTAGTCTGTAAGATTATGCTACTAAAACAAAGAAAAAGCCATGTCAACAGACTGTGTACCATTATTGCACATTTACCTATGAATATACAGTATCTTTATATGATATTATTCTGTTTCTGTGTGGCTAGAAAGTTATTAGTATATAATTTGCTGATTTTACACTTGCTAATGTGGCTACCATAGCAGCTAACAGTATAGAGACAGAGATAACATGGGAGTGTAATTGTTTGACCAGCTCCTTCCCAAGCACACAAAATAAGCCATTGTTTGGTATAGCTATAAATAATAACAGTATGTGCACAGCCTACTGTGTTTTAATGTCAGGTATGCAGACATGTTTGGGATCATTAGGTGGACTAAGGAGCTTAGGCTAACAGCCAGGTGAAAGGCTTAATCTTTAAGCTGGTTATAGGTTTTGCCACTGAGAGAGTCAAAAGCAAACAATGTTTGGCACTGTATATGGCAGGGCATCTGACAAGGAGAATGCCAATTTATCCACCAGTATGAGTGGTGTCAAAGTGGTTATAGGTTTATTGGACTGCATGGACCACCAGCACAGATTGGATGTGCTTTATCATTGTCAGAATGTTCCCTTGCTTTCTTGCCTATATTTTATGGTGCGTATGGCTACAAAATATTTCTGATTACAAGTCATGGCTCTCTGTCTTTCAGTATTCATCATCATGAACAGAATTATCATCTGCTGTGGTCCAGCTTGGAGGGGTATGCTGTTGTTTTTCTTTTTTCCGTAGATCCTTTTTTTTCTTCTTCTAAGAACCTGTGTTCCTTCCTCCTGTAGGAACACAGGTTCTGTCACAAGAACAGGCAGGGATGAAAAATGAAGATGCAGGTTTAAGGCGGGACCTGTGTCAGTCCTTACATTAAAAAGAACTCATCGACCCATGCTGACAGGGTTGAGCTGGGTTGTGTTGTTGTGGACGGAGGATGAGCGGTTTCGCTGTAGACAGAGAGGGTGTCAGGCGAACACAGACAGGTCATTTCCCATCCATGTAGGGGGCCAAAGCTGCGGATTCAGCAGTCCTGGATTCAGATGATGATGACAGCTATGGATGCACCCGGTTGGTTCCTCCACAAGGCCATTCCTCCTCATCAGCCTCTCAGAGGGAGAGTTCAGCTGAGTCAGCACAACACAGATAAAAATGTCGCTGTGTGGCCTCCTCTCTGTGCTTTGCTCTTTCATTCTTCTCTGTGGAGTAAAGGAGAGTGTGTATTTGAGAGAGAAAGAGAGAATGCAGGAATATAAAGACAAAGACAAAGGAAGAGAGAACAGAAAGAATATCCTGGTGGGACATACACTCTCTGTCTGTCTGTCTGTCTGTCTGTCTCTCTCTCTCTCTCTCTCTCTCTCTCTCTCTCTATCTCTATCTCGCAGCTCCTGTTGCTCATCAACATGGAGGAGCACATCTGTGATTCTAGGTCCTGACATTAAATTGCATTTCCAATTTCCTTTAACAATATTTTCAACAAATGCTGGTCACAGCATGCAGCAGTAATGGAATTCAAATGATGGTGAACCTTATATTTCTATGGATGCCCTCGAGAATTCAAAGGTTTCAACATGAGCAATGCCTCATTTTGTCAAACAATAACATTCACTTTAAAAAAAGCTCTTTGGTTAAAGTTCTTTTCTCATGCTCTCGCTAAACATATCTGGGATATTTTGAACATTTGATTCAGCATACTTGTGATACCAGAGTGAGAGGAAATGAATAAACCTCTTCAGTTTCTTCTTGCAATATTAACTACATATGTGCACATTTTGATTAATGGTTTAGACAGGGAGATTTTGTGCTTAATTAACTGATGAACTGCAGCCTTGCCCTCAGGATCACGAAATGCAACCTCCCAAAATATTGGCCCACTCAACCATATTTAAATTCTTACTTTTGTATCCAGTTTCATAAGACTGAAAACATCTGTTATGAGTGGGCTATAGTAGATCTTCCTGTATTTTTCAAATGGCATGAAGCCAGTGAGATGCATAAGATTAATATGGCTGTAACATACTTGATGCAGATTTTTAATCTATTTATTATAGGTATATATTACGTACTGTGCAAAGTATCTAAAATTACAAAGCACCTTTAAAAAAATCTGTTAAAAATCACTATAAGTTGAGTGTGGCCCCTAAGATTGAAGTCCAAATGCCAGAATGATGGAGGTGCTTCTATTATGTAGAAAATTAAATCTAAAAGACCACCAAAATAATGGAAAGGACCTCAAAAAGCTACACAAAAACAGGTTCAAGTTGCTAAATTGCCATGGCAACAGACAGCTTAAATGTAGCATGAGGGTAACAGAGAGCACATACACATTCATACACTGTATGATTGAGCCAAAGGGACTTTAACAGCCTGAATAGCTTGGAGGAACCTGCAGTCAGAAAACACAGAGCAGACTCACCTTGAACTGAAAGGTAAGTTGATGCACTGAATAATGGGGAATCATTCTCAGACCCTGAACCGAATGGAGTTGGTGAACCTGTCACTCATACATCAAAAACAACACTAAGGTAACTGGAAACCTTCTCAGTTTGAGACAACACGATTTTCAACAGTTCGCTACCAAGCATTTATAAACAGTAAAGGAAGGAGCACTGAACAGCTGTTGATGTTGTGAGAGATGATGGTAAGATCACCAACACAATAAATGAGTTAATTAAATACACAGTGTTGAGTTTCTAATATATTTAAATGAAAGTTACATTTGATTTGTTTTGTGATATTAATGTGGACTTGATTAGCTATTAATGATTATTTGTTAGACTGATTTTATGTTACCGTTTTTATTGGATCAATAGAAGAAAATAGAGTCAAGCACTTCTCTGCTTGTCTAGCTGGCTTACGTCTCTAATTTGCTCCCTTCTCTTTTCCATTCCCAGCCTCTTGCCTTCCATGATCGGGCCCCCCCACCACCCCCCATGTGTGCCGTCCTATTTGTTCTGGCCTGATAGCAAGAGTGGCATCACAAAACAGGGCTCCACCAGTTAGAGGTGAATGATGTTGGCTCAGTATTGACTGAGCCCGTCACGCACTCTGATGACTCATGTTAAAGCGCTTTTTTACTAAAGGGATTTGTAAAAGATGTGTCACTCACAGAGTATTTCCATTCCTCTATTCCCGGTAGTGGGCCTCTTTGGACGAGAACAGTCAAACCATTATCTTTTCACTCTTGACTTATTGACAGGATGCTGGAAGAGGGCTAAATGGAGGTTAGCCAATCACAGCTATTAAGGTCAAGCACATAAATATACACTTCACTGACATGGTGATAGGGAGTTTGAGGGCCAGCCTTTATTCCCTACTGGAATCATATAAAGATCAAAGCAACTCATACACTTACTGATCCTGTCTTATTGAGGAAACTGTAGCCTTTTGATGTCAGGAGACAAAGACGAGTAGAGCTCAGGGAGAACAGTTGGCAGAGCATGAGTGAGAGTGGAAAAGCTCATTTATAGAAGTAGCTAGTAGTAGTTATAAAAGTAGACAGCCTATCACTGAACACAAGTCCATGATGAGTCTAGTCTGACTCAGCGGATGTACACTGTGGGTATAAGCTTGCCATTGGCCAGCTATTTCAGACGGCACTCTCCTCCCCTTCCGCTAACTGCATGTCACTGTTTTTGTTGTGCCCTTAAAACAGGGAAAATAGTGAGGGGAGATAGATGAAGAAACCCACACACTGCTCTCGCCTTCACTCATCTGTATGGAGTGAGGGAGAGGAGTGTGATTCCCCCTACTATTATATAAAGTACAACCAAATTCACACATTTTTCCCATATAAATACACTCAGTCTCAGGACCACAGCTAAGTTATCCTCCATTGTTTTTCTAAATAACGTAAATTATATTTTTAACCACTGTGCAACATAGACTGTAACTTAGATGAAATACATTTACCTTTTTAACTTTTGTATTTTAGCTAACACATGAACTGATTTTTTTACAGCAATAAAATAACATTTTTAAGCACCTTACAGAAAATATCTTGTTGACAAGCTTAAATGTAAAAAATGGCAGAACAATAGTTGGAAGCTAGAGCAAAGCAATAGCAGTAGCTAGCTTACACGGTGACGGAGTTAGCCAGAAACTCTTCAACAACATAAAAGTACAAAATTCACCTCTTTCTCTAAGTTTATAGTGCTTTGTTTACCGTAATTACCTTAAAACAGGGAAAATAGTGAGGGGAGATAGATGAAGAAACCGGCACACTGCTCTTGCCTTCACTCATTTGTATGGAGTGAGGGAGAGGAGTGTGATTCCCCCTACTGCAGCCCTCAGGAATTGCCAATAGATCGACACACGATCAACCCAGAAAAAGAGCACACATTACCTATTTGTATTATTTACACTCTGGCAGCATATTCTACACAGTAATAACCTTAGCAACAATGCCGAAATAACAATGACATTATGTGTTAAGAAAATGGAACCCGAGGAATATAATCACATAACTCTGAAAAGAATAGAATTATGCTTCTGAAAAATCTAATTATTTTTAAATTCTTAACTGCCACATTTTCAAAATCCCGCTACAGGAAACACCAAGAACAGCCTCTGAGCTAGCAACCTACACACTGAATATGGCAAGTTATTTATCTTTTTTATCAGTAAAAGTCATATCACATAGTTGACATAAGTCTTCTACTGTTTTATGTGCCGTTTCCTTTTGCAGGGATTTAGCCATGTTAATGCCAGGGACAAGTTCCTCCCTGACACTATTTTAGCAAGGGCACCCTTGTTGCACCCTGGGCTTAGCACTGCCCAAGATGATTGTGATTGGTTTGAAGAAATTCAAACAAGCCAGAGCGTTTTTTCCCGTATTGCAGAATTGATAGTGGGTGCAGCCAGACCTTTCTCCAGCACTGGCACAGCGCTGTGGAGATAAGTCTGGCTATGCGAGACCACGAGCCAGGTTCACTGCAGGGTGTCTGAATCTGGATGTTACATTTTGCCTCTGAGTTCTAGTCAGTGTCTGCATGAAATTCACCGAAATGAAAAGATGTAAATTGTATACTGCGTAACCTTATCAATTTAACTCCATCCTAGTTGTACTTCGTTGAATTTGCACTGTTTGTACAAAATTTAAACAAACAGGCTCTGATACCAAAACCATTCCAAAAATGACTTATGATGAATAAGACAGTTCCAGCGAAAATCAGAACACTCAGTGTGTTACTGCCTTGGTGTCTACAGGTCGAATCCATGGGAAATAGGTGAGTACTTTTTTTGATATGACCACTGAGGGGCTGGAAATGTCCAGATTCTACAAATAGAGGCTTTGAAGTATAGGTTTAGACTACTGATGGTGTTTTAACACTCCATTGCCCATGACTACACAATATGTCACCGACATCCGATTGGTGAGCATGAGTTCTGCAAACTGCTTGAAGCAAACCCCAGACCACCATTCTGTGGTGGACCCAAGACCATTTTTTTGGACCATGCTCACGATCAACAACTCTCATACTACCTAACAATCTCTCAGAGAAAATGGCTTCAGCACTGAAAAACTTCTCCAACCAGGCCAAATGTGAAAACACCAACACTGACATTTGATAGGAGAGAGGATTCAAACTGTGGACCGCGGTTTGAACACACAACCATCCACCCATTCCTCCTTCCTAAGACTTTTTGTGGCAATACAAAGCTGGCAGTATGCTTGAAATATCACATCTGAAGGCAAAAGTGGTTATACCCATTTCGAACTGCCACACGTGAAGGCAAGGAAAAAAAGCCTGCCACCATAGTTGTCTCCTAGCTGCATCACGCTGAGCACAGTGTCATTTGTGCTTCTTTGTAGTCTTGACAAAATGAACATTACATCTGAGGATAACGGCATGACTCCATGAATGCTCCTTGAAGGCATTTGTGAAGTTGCATTCATTTGTATATGCAAAAAGTTAAAGTAGTGTGCAGAATCAAAAGCAAAAAAAGAGTGCTAGAGAGAAGTTTAAGTCTGACTTACTATCTCACCACTCCACATCAGTCGCTGCATGAAGTGAGCATGATTGTCAGTTTTGGAAAGTTACAAAAATTGTCAGACACAGTCTCCTCATTTTCAACCATAGAAAGGTGTGGTGGGAGGTGTTTTCAGACACTGTTTCACAGTCTGAAAAGGACTTTGCCACTGAGATAAAGTCATTATTCTCACAGCCACAACATTTCATCTTTATTGAGATGTAAACATACATCAGATCTTGACAAAGTAATCTAACCACAAGCGCCATTAGTTCTGGAGTGTTCAATCGTATTACACGATCATCCTCAGCAGAGGATTTGCCCAGTTGTCAGAATTGCAAACATAGATTGTTTTAAGCAACCAGTGCTGTTATTTTTCTGGTGAGGACAGTAGACTAATGCAGTGAGACACCGTTGTCATAAAAAAACAAATATAGGCAAATGACCTTCTCTCATAAGCAGATGGTCTCTTTTTTGTGAATCTGTGTCACTGATGAATGTTACATTACAGGCAGATGGCAGAGCTCTATCAAGCAGAAAATGATACAAGGTATTTCACGTAGCTGCTACAGATGTTTTGCTCTGTTGTCACCAGCAATGACCTCCTCAGACACATTATCATTAGATGCCAGCTCTTCTGACTGTGGCTGCCATCTTGAATTAGTGACAGCCTAGCATGCAGAGGGCCTTCCTGTCTTTCTGTCATCTCTATGGAGACAGAGGAAGTGGATCTCGCCCACAGCTTGTGCCCACATTTCACATCTACTCAGCTTCACGCCACACCATTCCTGTAGGCTGCTGCAGAGCACGATTCTGCGCATGAAGCCAAGCAGTCTTAATAAACATGATCAACTCTCCCATCCCTCTCCATTTAGGGCTTTAAAGTCTTCACATTGTCTAAGTACAACAGTGGGGGCAGCAGTTTGGCTCAATATGACATTATAAATTTAGTGCAAGCAAGCATATTTGTAATTCAAATTTCAGCGTATTGCACCAAACATCCCTGAAGCATACCTGGCATGCTGCAAACTCAGATGAGTTACAGGAGACTGTAAAGCTGATTTGTATAAGCTTTCTCACCGTGTCCACTGTCCAGGCACTGCTAGCTGAAGCCTGTGTGATAATGGACAAGGTATAAAGCTGAATTTAAGTTTAATGGTTTTTGATCATAAGGGAAAATATCGTACTATAGTCTTAAAATTAAAGCAAAGACAGAATTTAATGCCCTAGGGGAGGGCAACAAAAAGTTCCCAAGGGCTAAAAAATTACAGCAAGTAGATGCATGGCAATTACCATATTTGACAAAGTGAGAAAATCACACAAAATAGTAACGCAACATAAGTAAGTGTGTTAATTTAACTATGCTGATGAATGCAGGAAAGCTTTCTATGACTAATTGGTTTGTCACACATGAAAACTCCTGGGCTGACTTCTTTTCA
This sequence comes from Thunnus maccoyii, assembly GCF_910596095.1. NCBI lineage: Eukaryota > Metazoa > Chordata > Actinopteri > Scombriformes > Scombridae > Thunnus > Thunnus maccoyii. Next base: position 8,092,129 of record NC_056551.1, read on the forward strand.
TTACATTTATTTAGATTTACTCATTTCCTTTACACTTATTTGCATAAAAAAGAAGAAAAAAAAAACAGCTAAGTGAACAAAGCATTATTAGAAGGAAGTATGACAAGCTGCATATTGTGCTGCAACAAGGAGAGCAAACGCAGAGGGATTATTGTTTTGACAAGAGCTGCTTGATGCAAGTCAAAGGAGTGGGAGATTGATGGACTGATGAAGACAGGGTGTTTTTACGTATTCATCATGACATTTAGCTTCCCTCAGTTTCAGAAAGATTTCTCTACAGTCACTGTCAAGGAAGTTCTCCTTATTTCCAAAGCTGAGCTTGCCTTGTTTGACATTTGAAGTCAGTTTGATGTGGAGCTCCAGGTGGAAAAGGCTTAATAGGGGAGCCTGTCCTCCCAAGAAAACAACACAATAGGTCGTAATGTCAGTCGCCAAAAACAACCTATAGTTACATTTGAGTGACAGATGCCATCTAATGGCTGTAGTAATTATGACATGGAGAAGTGGCACAGTTCAGATGATGTCTATATAAGATGACATACAGTATTTCCATATTCAGAGGTGATGGGTTGGGTGGCTGGTTAGATCCTAACTTGCAAAAAGTGGACTTAGTGGACTTTGCTGCAGGGGACCACTGTTTGCTTCCCATTTCCAACTGTGAGTCAGGACAGTTTAAAAAAAAAAACATAACCACGATTGTCATGGTGTTTACTGTTGCCATGAGGTTGCTTAACTTTTGTTTCGTTGGTAACTCTGTTTTTGTCTGAGATGCTGGTGCTCTAGTGCGACATCTAGTGGGGCTGAATGTCATATATTGCACCTTTAACCACAGCATTGTCACACCATAAAAAACAATTTATTTTGCACAGTAATTCGACAAATGATGTCATCCTGCTGATAACTGCTGATAGAGGCACCTGGTTAGAAAATGTGTCTATGTTTCATTCTGGAGCACATGGTCAAAGAACTTATGTGGTTGTTTAAATTGGAGGACTGTTTGGGATGTAAGTGGGTGAAATATGAACTGCAGAAATGGGGAGTTCAGTGCTTGGCACAATGGTTAAAAGTATGCAAATCCTTGCAAAAGAAGTTGTATAATAGTTACAATAGCTTTGAAGTGGTAGCTTGTGTGAATGATAGTATAAGGATAGACTGAGTGTAGGACAAACAGGCAAAGAGTGAATGAAAAAAAGGCAGGGTAGTATTCATGGGATGTGTGGCTCACACTGTGTACTACAGACTGACACTTATAAATATTTTTTTACCTTTCTTTTTTTTTGATTCCAGCTTTGTCTATTTTGAGTCTGTACAAAATCCCACCTCATCCCTTCTGGATGAAATCAATTAGACCATTCAGTACAATCCATATCTGGGAAGAAAGAGCCACACAGGCTACAGGAGAGATTATTAATGTAATACTCCATCAAAAACCTATGTTTTGAATGTCAAATACTCACCACCTGTAGGCTTAAAGCTGCCAGCTTTGAAAGATTTGTAGCTGGCTCCTGTAGCCAGCTTGGATTCCCTACAGTTTTAACAACAATTCAGTTTTATGACAAAAAGTATCAAACAATATATCTACTCAGAATAATCCACACAAGTTTTTGACAATTTATGGCACGAAAAAAAAGCAGCCTTGGTTTGTCGCTATTGTGGTTCACTGTTTATATCTGTTTGTAGCAACCATGTTTGCTTCGATGGTCACAAGTACCAGACATAAACAGTTAGCATAGCGACAGACTAAAGCTGCCATATTTTGGAATAAAAATATCATTAAAAATGAAGATCTGAGCATATCAATGGACAATGGAGAATTGGATTTTCCTACACGAGTGCTTTGTCTTTATTCTAAGGACATTTAGATAATGGGTCAGTGTTTGAAGATATTGTTACCATCCAATGCATCCAGACCTACAGGTGCTGTCTGGGAGGGAGAAAGCTCCAAACTTTGCAGCCATCTTTACATTTTACAGGTTCAGTGTTTGATATTAAAAAAAAAAAAAAAAAAATTCGTTGGAATATCTGTCTGACCAAAATTCTGTATTTAACTCATATCCAATAAAACATTAGGTGTGGCAAAATAGTTCAGCACTGCTTTTGCACTCTAGTTGTTGCTGCTGTTGATTTGTAACCCTTGTAAAGAATCAAATATGACCATATGGTATAATAATATAATAATAACTTTAAGTGTCAATATAAATATCAGGTCAAATTTATCTTTAAAACTGCTTTGTGGAAACAACGGTAGCAATAAAAAAGAATGATCTCCTAACACCTCTCTTGGCCATGGCAGACTCTAGCAACCAAACCAGTTTTGTCAAGGCTCTGACATCTCTTTGTATGTAATTATTCATTGTCACACCACAAGCTATCTTCATCGTCATCTTTTTTGCCAGCCCGCATGTCATCTTATCGTCCTCAGCCTCTGTGAACCGTTTCCTCAGCCCAGCTTTCCGAGCGCAGCAGGGAGTGGATATCTCAAACTTGCCTTGTTAAACAGAAAATAGAAGGGAAGCCACAGCAAGGCTGAGTGTCAGTGACACTGGGTTTGTTCAGTAAACATCATCAGTAAGAAATTCATGTTTAAGAAGAGGTGTAGAAGAGAAACTGACAGTATGAGAAACATGAGAAAGGGAAATGTGAGATAGATAGACAGATCGATAGACAGACAGACAGACAGAACAAGTTCAAAGCATCTGCAGTGATATGCAAAATTGAAAATGGGTTTGGATTAGATAAATATATTCATGGAAGTACATTCTATGCTCAACATTCAAGTGGTTTAAGTAATGCGAACTGTTGCTAGGCAACTAACAACAAAAATGAACATTACCTTGTCTATTTTTTGTACACTGAATTATAATATTACATTTAGGACCAAGAACAGAGAAGCCAACAAGGTAATCATTAAAATTGCACATTTTTGAAAAGTCACTCCTGATCTCAAGGCTTTCAGTCCACTTATGTACTACATTAGTGGCCTGTTCAATTGGACTCTTCAAGCAAACAAGACCCTGCTTGAACACATTTAGTATCATCGGGAGGAGAATTACATTATTGTTATTACGGCATTACCTTTAAGTACAGCGTGTAGCAGTGAAATGCCATTTTCATCATGGCTGACAATGAACAAACTTCTGATCTTTTTTTTTTTTTTTTTTAAGAAGTCTTCCAAATTAAGAGACAAAGCCTTTTCTGATGCCCTTATCAGCTGGACAACATCGCAAGTAGAAAAGTAAAGTAAGTTTTATGATGTCACCATGCTCTGGTTACAGTTATAGGTTCAGGCACAATAATAACTTTTTTTTTTTTAATAACAGTTTGGTTTAGAGAAAATTTGGAGTCAAAATAACTACTTAATTAGATATATTAGATAACTACTTAAAGAGATATGGCTGCTGTTTATGTGCACTGTACTATGTAAATGTGACTGCACTATGTGACTGTACTATTTCATGTGCAGTCACATCATTTTTCTGTGGGTACTTGTTTATTTATGGCTATTTATGTGTTTTTGCACTTTGAACTGCAAATGTCCCAATTACTTGCTCTGTTTTCTCTCATGACAGGGGTCCCTCACCTGTCTCCCATATCTGACAACCATTTAAAGGAACACCGAACATTTTAGGGCCTTTCTTCTGTCTCTCTCTTTCTTTCTGTGTGTGTGGGCACGTACACGTGTGCATACATACATGGACCAGACAGGAACATGGTCATTATCCGTAGGGGAACTAAGATGAGATAGCACTGAAGCATGATGAGTGGGAGGTGTATGATGCTGGCGTGCCACTTCAATTCCTCTGGCTCTGCAGATAACATCGGCCCTGAAGGCAAAGTCTTGACACTGGATGTCTCTGAGTCACGGGGCAGAAGGCCGCAGTGAGATGAGATCTCTACTTCCTCACTGTCTCACACACACACACACGTACACGCGCACACATACACAAACACACACATACATATGAATCATGAAGCAAGGAAATCCTGGGGTTTGATAGTAGTCTTGTTTGTTTGTTTTTTTGTTTGTTTGTGAAGCTTGCATTGTTATCTCCACACTTCTCATTTAGTACGTCAATCCTGAAAAACACTACTTATCCTTCTAATCATTTTGTCTGAGATTTAATGACAAGTGGTATTTTATTTTGATTAGATTTGAACCTATCTTTAATAAACACTGATGCATTTCCAGATACAGTGCATCTTTATTGTAAAAAAACACAAGTAAAAAGCCAACTCTCTATTCAGAGCACTTGAACAGCTTCTTGATGACCATGTCACACAGAAAAGAAAGGGCACGTGTTTCTTGGTTTGGTTTCTGCGCTCTCTAAAAGTCACATTTCACAAACCCATTAAAGAGCAACGGAACAAAAAGAAAGTCTGTGTGTGTGTGTGTGTTGTTGTTGTCTGTATGTTTACAATCCTGCCCCACTAAAGGGATGTACCTTTTATGATGTATGATTGTGATTTCCAAGGTGCACATTGTATGAAATTCAACCCGTGATTGATTCCCCCTTGCACAAGGGGAATGACAGTCTGAAGATTATCGGTTTGTTTTTCCTCTCCCTCTCTCTCCACAGGTAATTTTCATGTTGTAAATGGAGGTATCGATTCACTCCCTGTTCTGTTTGTCCTCAGCTCAGTTTATCATCTGAGAAGAAAACAGGAATGGAAACTTGCACAAGTTTGACTTCATAGCATGGGGGAATGTGATCAATGGCTCCAACATAACTTGCTGTTTTCTGAGAGATGTTTGTAACATATTTGTGATTTGATTTGAATTCAGCTTTACTCTATTGATTGACTCTTTATATATACTTATTCTCCCTTAGTTGTCTATAATGAAGTATTTTTATTTCACATGTTTCATTCAGATGCTCAGAGTGGCAAAATGACAGTTTTACACAGTACACCTGCATAACTGATCATTTGGCCACTTGGGGACAGTGTTATGAACACAACACTGACATATCATAAGTTGATATGGCGAACTTGTTACACCTCATCATTTGCTTATTTCCACGTCCAGTAGTTATGGAGCCATGTTTCTGTCTGGTGAATGCAAGTCCAATATTCACTCTCTTTTAGCTCTGTTTTTGCTCTCTATGTTCACCAGCTAGTCACTAACTGTGTTTGTTTGGTAATGAGCAGGTAGTTTATAGTGGGTATTTAAACCTTTTTCTCTGAAAACAACAGTCTGCTGTGACCAAAAGTGACACTATGAGAGTGGTGTGAGTGAACCAAAGCCGAACATTGAAACAGGTTTTTCTTGCCGTAATCATTCCTCCTGTTCATATTGACCATTAGAAGATCCCTTCATAATGCACTTACAATTTAAGTGACAGAGGCCCAAATCCACAGTCCTCCTCTTGTGCAAAAATGTATTTCAGCATTTTTTAAGCTAATATGACGCTTCAACCATCTAAATTAGTCAAATCAAGAAGATATCTTTCAACATTACAATATTTTTAGTGCCAAAGTCCCTCTTTGTGTTACTTTTACCGCAGCTCAACAGGGAAACACTGTCCGAGGAAACACAAAGAGGGAATTTTATGCCAGAAAGTTTAGACTGACACTTGACTTCATGGTTCCATGCTTATAAGCCTTTAATTTATTGCAAAACAAACACATCAAAAATATTTTGTTTGGCTACAGTTATAAGTTATAAGTTGGACCATGCTCAATAAATTGTCTCTTGTGTCTCCCGGATGCCAGCCAGTGAATCAGTAAAATACTGAAGTCTTGTCATTCAGGACTATTTGTTTATTCTGCTGAACACTGCATGCATAAATTTGCAGAATTGCCCTCTAAATAAAACATCATTTTTAAATTTCACAAATGGGCTCCCTCATATAAAAAGCAATCGGTTTTGTTTAACCCTTTAAAACTCACCCCCTTTGAAACCCATATTTGCTAAGATTCCAGTTGTACTGTTTACTCTGTAAAACATGCATTGCATGTTCATATTATTTTTAATAGTACTAGCAGCCCATAAAAGTTCTGCATTCTGCAGGCGCCCTGTGGGTGGAACAGTAGGTGGTAAAATGTTAATGTCATTATTATTTACAAAATGTACCCCACTGTATATGGATTAGCTGATCACATACTCAGTGGGATTTTTGGGTGAAGCTGAGTTTATATAAGCCTGCAGACTACAGTATGTTTAATATGGTTATATAACATATAGTAAACATGGTGACTGCTTAGTTTCTTCTGGCTGCATTTGTACACTTGCATTGAAAAAGGGAGAGAGAGAGAAAAAAATGATCTTGAGCTGCCTACATCAAGATCAAATCAAGAAAAAAAAGGCTTAAAAAGGAGAAAGATGTCCAAAAAGCAGCGAACAATACCAGCGCTTGTATGAATGGGGGGAGAGCGGTTAGCCAACAGACTGTAATGTCATGCTTCAGTAAAGCTGCTGTGGTCAGAGCAGTCAGCAGAGGACAAGAAGAGAAAAAGCAGCACTGGTGACATTGTTTGTTGAATTAGTGATGTCTGCAAGATTTTGTGAAATGCTCACCTTCAAAATGTACTGAGCTATGTCTCAAAAGGCCCAGAGTGGTTTATAATTGCATTTTTCTCCCAAATAAAATAAAATTGAAGTAGCTTTCTAAAATAAAAAAGCTAAAACTAACTGTAAAACATTGATGTTTGTATTCACCTTGGACACTGAGTTCCCTCCATGAACCAAACAGCTGCAGCATTTTTAGTATAGCGATCCTTCCAATGTGTAAAATGGGCACTGACATCCATCTCTTTTCTCATTCAGTTGCTGTTAAAGATATGAAGTCTCATAATTCGGTGAAGTCAAACACTTTAACTCTGGTGTTATATTAATGCCAAGGTGTTATATTTAAAGCAATCTTGAATTCTAACCGGTGAGCTCACTGCTGCTCTATTGGATTTACTCAGTTAATTTGGGAAACTAGGGAAACTGCAAATACACAATCCAGCGGTGCAACAACCTTTCAAGAAATGAGATTTGGCTCTGGTACCTTTTTTCACTTTTATTGTATATTTCACTAATGCACAGCAGAGTGTAATAGGCTTTTCGCCCAGGCCATGGCATAATCTTTATTACTGCAGCTACAGTGTGATGCAGCGAGGAAAATATCAGCTTTCTCACAGAAAAGGAAAGGTGAAATCACTTGCTTCTCACTGTGTTTCTGGTGATGCTTTACATTTTTCATCCATTTAATATTAATATTGACATCAAATTTGGACAGAAAGAGAAACCCATCATTGTAAGTGAGAGGATATCAATTGTGTTTCAGGTTAAGTGCATTACAACACTATTATTTATGAAAGTGGTTGTTCTTTGTCACCTCACAAATCAAGATCCTTCCTTCCCTGATAGGGAACCTGTACTTAGTTGAGTATGAAGTTCAGAAGTTGTGCAAATATGAATCTTTTTGGATGTTTTGCAGTCTGATACACTGAGAAAGAAACTAGACTATACATTGATATAATGCTAGTCTAGATAAAATAATGACTATGCACTGTCGCCACAGGTGGTGTGAAGATAAGGAAAGATGTTAAAGTAAATTAGATATATCATAACTGTGTTTGGAGTGCCACTTTTAATTGTAAAAATGTAATGTATTTTTTCATACAGTAAGTTACTCCGAAATATATACTGTATATAATGTTGGCAACATACAGTATATCATATATATGTACGCTGACATATAGTTTATGCAGTAAATATACTGTAGCTTTTTATTCATACTAAAGTCGGAGTTACATTTGCAACTGAGCACATGGTCCATCACAGCTGCATTTAACTGATAAGGCACTTAAGGAACAAACCTGATGGCAGCACAGAGACCAAAGACCAGTAAAATAGATTGACTGTATAAATCCCATGTGGAGCTTTCCATATCTTAATAGACCAGTGAAAGGGCAATGATTTACAACACAACAAGCTATGGTGGTAGGATGGTGCCGTGTGTGTGCGTTTGGTGTATGTTTGTGAGTTTGGCAAGCTCAGGACTTTCCTGCGTGGGACATCACATTACTTTTCCTGAGTTAAGAAATACAGCTACTCCAAGACACATCTGCTCAGAGTCACCAGAAGGACCCGGTGAGAAACCAAATGAAGCTGTCTGCTGAGCGGCCGCTCTCCACCCACTCACACATTTCCAACTTTCAGCTGACGACAAACACTGTTTTTACCCACAACTAGTGAAACTAGTAGCAAATCCAAATGAAAGTGACATGACAGTTGGTGGATCGACTGTTGGCTGGATCTGATCTGTGAAGGCTCCCAACGAACAGAGATTGGAGCATTATCCATTCTGCCAAACATTGCAATGGCAGTGTTAAACTCATTTTGATTAAACATCTCTCATCCATACCTAATAGTGTTATTTAAAACCTGCCGATAATATCTAAACACAGAGTAAACGTGGTTTTGCTTATGTCTTCTTGATACTTAGTTTGTGATCAAGGAACTAGAGTTAATAATATTTAGCATAACTATATTTTGATTTGTATATATCCTGAAAAGTTTGGGAATGAAAAAAATATTCAAAGAAAAAAAGTTACAAAACAATTTGCAAGCTTAGCAGGAGCTAACCCGCGGGAGCAAGATAAAAACGTTGCTTCATATCACTCATGTGGCTCTTACCCAAGAGAATCTATCCTGATTTTCTGAGACCTTTGATCTGGGATTACACAGGGACTGCTGAGGAGAGAACTAAGTGTTTGGACTGGGAGAGCTTGTGGTGCAGCCTGAGGTGGTCCAGGCCTCTGAAGTCAATGCTGTTACTGAATCTACTGAAAAGTCTGAAAAAGGTCAAACTTAAGTGGTAAAAATATTCAAATAACAATGATATAGTCTGATTTGGGGTTATTAAAATCATAAGGAATTTGTGTGTATATATATATATATATATATATATATATATATATATATATATATATATATATATATATATATATATATATATATATCCACTGAACTTTTTTTTTTCTTTGCTATTGTTACAAGACAAAATACAACAGCTGATCAGTCAGACTAATTCCCTCCCCCCTCAGAACTGTCTTATTTCACCACTAATGGATGTTACACATCCACCAAAATGTCATATAAGTATACAAAAGTATGCAAAATATACAAAATCTTAAAACACAATAGAATGTTGAAATCAAAAAAACAAACTTAAAGCCATGTTCACCTTATTAAATGGTCCTGTGTTTTTACCTCTGTTAAAGGATAAGATTCCAGGGAGTGAGAATTGAAATGGATGTGGCACCCATTCGTACACAGCCTCAGGCCTGACAGCTCACTGTACATTAAGAAGATGTCACCTCCCCCCAAACCAAAGGCGTTATACAAAAAATTGCACAATATGTGTATCACACAGCTTGCCTCAGGTCTTTAGACTCAGAACTGAGCTGCCTGCTGGGATCACCTTACATCACTGCACTTGCTAACCTCAGTGAGCCGAATCTTCGAGGAAAAATCTTTTTGAATGTAGATAAAGACACCAATGTTTTCTATATGTTTTTCTCTTCTATTTTCAATCAACCTGAAATGAACTTACACTTGGTTTGGCCTTACCTAAATGTTTCTTTCCTCTTCCTCTCCTCTCTTTCCCCATCAAAAAGCTTTGAATCAATTTCATGCCCTACAAATGCTGTTTACCCTCTTGGGTGTGAAACATCTGCTGCTAGCTCCCACTGGCTTCTTGAGCTTTCCTTGCTTTCTCTCTGGCTTTAATAAAAACTTCATAAAGAGGCTTGTCACAGTTCAGGCCTAGTGTAGAAATGGTCAATGGCTCTTAATGTGCATTGAAGAATGGGCGAGTGCAAAGTATTAATTTCCTGTACCCATTGATGAAGGACAATAATACAGTCTAGTGTTAATTCAACCTACACTTCCGAGCCGCAATCTGTTCTTTGTATTCAGTGATTCCTTAGTCTGAGACTTCAAGTTTCTGGTGAAAACCTAACTTATCTCTGAAGTCCAAAGAGCCTTTACAGTCAATAAAAATGTTCGCCATCTGGAAAAGTATTTTATGAAACACTTTTAAAATATATTATAATAAAAATAGAGTTGTATTTATGAACACTATAAATACTATAAGAATTTATCTCTGTCTCGCTCTCCCACTCTTTCCTCTTGTTAAATTTGCTGCTCTGGAGGCTGTCAGATTTGGAGTGATTTTAAAAAGCCTATAATTACTGATACACTCCAGGGTTTCAATGCAGTACCACACTAACAGCTGAAAAGCAACTCCTTATACCAGAGTGCAATCTGAGGAGGGGATTTACACATTTTTAGTGGATGGTTTTATTATCCGGTAATCTATACTGCAATAGGAAGACATGTGTTATTTGTGTCAAAGCTCAAGGATTTGTTGGTGCATTTTGTAAGGCACAAAGGAATGCAACATGAAATCCTGTAATCCATATCTCTGTAGCATGTTCTGAGACATATTATTAAAAAAAAGTTATTTTTAGAGCCTGTAATGGGCATTATGGCCTCATTATAAAAATAACAATATACATATATATGTATATATAGAACAATAATAAAATCATGTTTTTCTCTATCTTTCTTCAGTGCAGTTTACCTTTTGAAATCACAGTATCTGTGAAGTCAGGTGCAGAAATATATAGTAGGCACTACTCAACATTGTTATGCTCATTTCAAGTGTCTTATAGAGTTCAAATAACACTCTTGAGATGTTTAAAGGCTGAAGTTTTCAATTCACTTCAACTGTTTTTCCAAGACTGTGACAGGGAAATGCCACTCTTTTTTCTCACTGAGACCTGACCTTTTCTGCTCCCAGACGGTCTCTCCTCTGAGTTTTCTATTACCTCAGCTGGAGATTACCAGGGCTTCAGACCCAGAAGATAAATATTTCCACAGTTATCAAAGCCACTCCATACAGAGAGCAGCCAGGTTTGTATCACAGGTTTGTTTCAAAAATCTCTAAAAGTTGTTAAATAACGTTGTGTTGCTTTATCGTCCCATTGTTTGGAAATTCCTTGGAAAAGTGACATTTCTATAACTCAAATCTACTGCATGTATATAATGTAGGCCTGCACAACATTTAATGTTGACCATTATATAAGCACACCCTTGGTTAAATTATGTTATCTCAGACTCAGCTTGTCAACCGTAGCTCAAAACTGTTTCACTTGACTCAACTTTCATCTTTAGTCTAAGCTGTCCATTGTCGCCTTTTACTATAATTCAGCTATACTTCTTCAGCCTCACCTATAATTTGTCAGCCTCAGTTGTACTTGATCAGCCTCAGTAGTATTTGGACTTTGTCATTTTGTATGTTATCAGCTTCAGCTGCAGTTTGTCAGCTTCAGATGTACTTTGTCATGACCTTTACTGATTTTAATGCTTCCATTTTAGCCTGGTATGCTAACAGATGTTTAAAGGCACTGGAAACCATGGCACACCGGTAGTATAAGATGAAATCCTGCCAATATGTTGTTTCTAAAACCAGTGTCTCAGAGAATGTCAGGTCTAAACACTTTGTCACATATTTCTTAGGGTCTCATTGAAGCCTGAACCCTACCATCACTTATTAAAGGGGAAAATCGATGACAGAAAAACACTCTTGCTGTTGTCTGGTATTCCAGCAGATTAAGCCAATTTTACAATATGATGCTGATAAAAATGACACCATCACCCTCTGTAAACCATCACCAAACACATACATTTTAATCTTGAAAGATGTATTTGATAAAAAAAAAACTCACATAATGCTCACAGTAATCCCAGTGATCACAGCTGTAGTGTGAAATACAGGCGATAATGCTCTTATCTAGTAGATTAAGGTCAGACTATAGACATTAACATGTGCCAGCATGCTAAAAAGTGGGTATTCAAGTAGTGAAATGTTTATCCAACGCAACAATGTTACTGAAAATCATAACTCTAAAGATAATAACCTTCAATACGTGGGACTTAAGTCTATTATCGTTTTATGTTGTCTGATAAGGAAAATTCTCCTCTGAACTTTTAAACCTCGCCATATGTAGAGGAGCTCAAAATAGTATGGGCTGAATTTGTTTTTCCCTTTTTATCCTTTTCAGGGAAGTATTTTACCACTTTGCTGTTATTGATATAAAATGGTTCATTACAGAATGCATACTGTGGTATGTGTCGTGAGTGTTGTGTTGGTACATCTAAGGTGGGCTGTTTCTGTTAACCCTTACCTGTGCCATAAACGGGTCACCACTCTGGGGAGGTGATTATTCTCTAGCCTGGTTAATGGTCCTTACTGACAGCACTTAATGAAAATTAATGACCAGCTTTGGGATGGCGTGCACACAAATAGGGCAGTGACTGTATTTTCCCTGCTTTAAGATCCCATATTCAGAAACCAAACACATTATGAATTTGGAGAGATACATATATACTGTAGACACAGATAGATGGGGGCCACTAAGAGTTTACAAAATCTTATCAACCTGTTGTGCCAGTGTGTCCCTAAGCAGAATAAACGTTTGAAAATAAATCAAACCACCCTGCGGTAATACCCAAAATTTACTTGATGAAATGAACTCCAGGATATATTTCTGTCTAATAATAACACATTTCAGATCCTGGCCAAGCCTCTGATGAACTACCTTGGCAGTATTCTTGCTTCACCATCCAGTCATTGGTCGGCCCAGCTGGCTGCAGAGAGAAAGCAACACCCGCTAGAAGAGATCAGCCTCAGCCTTAAGCCTGTGAGAATCCCATTAATGAGTATTAATGGATGTCTAGGAATTCTGTGATCCCCACAACATGGATCGGATCTACAACCTCTTAACCTGACTCGGTCTCAAAGATTAGGTCTTACTGGATTTACAGGTAGATACATTTTACTTACTAGGTTTGAGACTTTACTTCATTGCGTTGTACACAGAATTTAGGTTGGACAAAATCGGTTACCATCTTGGTCAGTGGGTAATGAAAGTCAGTAGGTAAGTGGCATACAGTGTGCAGTGTTTAATGATGATGATCTCATAATCTCATTAAGAATATTTCAATCATATTTAATTTTTATCACTGAAATCAGGACTGTCGACATCACTTGTGTTAGCCGAAGAGATAAGATAAGAAAATATCAGAAAATGGAAACATTTTGCAATATGCTGTAGCTTAGGCCAGGTCTCAGTGCAGAGCCAGAGTTCACCTTTGCTTTTACAAAGTGGCTTTGCAGAGTTACATCAACTCAGCCAAATTGTCATTTTTGTTTTGTCTTTTGCTGCAGTAAGATTTACGGTTTTGGATAGATGTGTGTCTCTGTTTCAGTAAAGAATTCATATTTTTGCTTAATTTTGAGGATTGCCTAGTGACACAATGATCGTCTAACTGTTGTTCGGTGTGTTGTCTACTGTATTTAATCTCTCATCTCTCTATCAAGACTAAAAAAATCAACATATGTTGGTGGACATTAATACATGTTTAGGGTCTATGGTGTGGGGTACTTGTACGTTAACATTAGGGTTAGTGGTTAAGAAGGTTAGGGTTTGTAGGTTTCATAAATAACAACTGGGGATGATACATTGCACCCATGTGTTCCAGCAATGTCTGGATTGAAAAAAGTCACACTGATTGCTGGTTTGTCCATATTGTTGTTTCACTTCAAATGCACAACTCTTTAGATGTTGGTGACTTGATAAATGATTAATCTCACCAACATGTTCCAGCAGGTTCAAAGAAAAAATACTCTTTACTCCAAGGAGACCAGTATATTGGCAGGTCAAAACACATTTGTTACAGACTGGCCCACAGCCAGACATCATGTTTATTGTTTCTTGGTTCCCTTTGAGTATATATTCTTCATAGCAGTTGATGTACAGTTTGTCATGACCAAAATATCTTCATTGCTAACACTCACTTTTACTTAAACAGCTGTTGTGTTGCTCTTTTAATTATGATTAATTTGTGTATTGTACATTTAAAACACTGCATTAGTCATTACGCAAATCTACCAAAAATGCATATAATTAAGCAGCCCCCAAAGTTTTCCTGTTTTGCAGAGTCAGACTAGCCTTGGTGAATGTGCAGAATTGGTGAATGTTTAGTAAAGGAGCAGGAAAAAAGTGTCACTTTCGGAAAGACAAAGACTTTCATTCATATACAGCAGGTGCAAGCATAAGGGCATAGAGTATATTTGTATGAACATATACTGTATATACTGTAGAAAGCATTATTTATAGATGTATGGGTGAGCATGCTCATGTGCATTAAAATGTATGTATGCATATGTCTTTGTTGCATTTGACTGTGTTCACACATATTTTCTCCTGTAGAATTACAGTGTCTTTCAGAGCTAACAGATATTTCTGTGTGTCTGGTTTGTTCTTGTGCTATTCCATAAAGGCCAAGCCAAGATATTAGCAGTCAATACTTGCACAAGGCATCTGAAACCATTGCAATTTATAGGCCTTGTTTCTGCTGATACAGCCTGGCTGTCAAAATCATCAGTGTGTGCACACAAACACCAGTCCTTCTGGAGGCACGGAAACGCATACAGAGCAGACGTGCCACACACCCCGAGAATGAGAGGAGGGAAGAATTGAATCTCTCTCTCTGTCTATTTCTCCCTGCCTCTCTTTCTCTTTTTCTCTGGCTGTTTATCTTTCCTTGCCTCTTCTACCCCTCAATACTTCATGCCATTCAGAGATTATCTTGTTTTCCTCTTCTTCCACAGCGGCAAACCCCATCAAGCTAGGATTTATGTGGAAAGCTGTCATTCAAAACCTCTCAGCCATGTTTTTACAAATAATCTATAGCATTAAAGGAAAATAGCTGAGATTATTCTGTGCATGCTGCGTGGCAGTGGTGATGCAATATACAGAGTATACAGTAAGACATCTGTTTTGGGAGGAAACAATTTAAATGATAGAAGATATTATTCAACCAATGGCAGCATGTGAAACAGTTTATTCAGAGACGCAAGTTTATTGCATCAGAAACAGTCCATATTCCTGTAGATCTATGGATTTGTTTTCGCCTGCTCTGTCACAGTTGGGGCTGGCACTTTTGGTTTCTTTTGGCAGTCTTTTATCATCAGCTAACCCTGTCTTTGTGGTGTTTTTCTAAGATTCGTGTACACATTGAATTTTCTGTTGCTTATTGAGAAATCATATGTTTTCAATTTGCCATGCTAGATCTGCCAAAACCCTACAGTGGCAGATGACAGAGGTATGAGATTTTAAAGCTATCAAGGGCTGATAAGTCAAACTGATAAACCCTCACAGTGGTTCCTCTGGTGGCCCGATCTAACATACCTGTTTGTATCAAGCTACACTGTCAATAGCACACAGTGATTTGATCTCTGCCTCTGGGTCCTGTGATAATTACCCTGCTAGAGCATCAATGAGGATTTATTGGTCTTCGCTCCACAGTGCACAAAACAGCCTGCCTTTAATCTTTGTGGGGTGAGAGCCTTTGACTTGTTAGCAACGTGTGAAAAGCCCCATCGTTTCTTTATCCTTGACTAATCATTAGTGGAAATTAGCACGAGCAGGGATGGAGCGAGTGTGGATGCTGTGTGAAGAAAAATGTGAAAAGTGAACAGTGCTTACAAAGGAGATGGCCTCTCCTCATAACAAATGAGCCACATATAACCATGAAAGGCCAAGGACAAGGCAGGGCATTGATTGTGAAGGGAAACATTTCACTAATGCTGAGTTGACAAACTCATTAGCTTAAATTTGAAAATATTTTCATTATTTGTGCAAAGTGTGCATCATTCTGTTATCTGAGTGTCTACTGCTGCAATTAAGGACAAAGTTTGAAATTGAGTCTTTTGATTGAGAACAGCTTCTCTAAGAAAACTGATCTCACCAAATTGATTTCACTTTTTACCTGACTGGGGTTAGGTTACACTTACCTAGCTGTATACACAGGTTGTGTTTCATTGGTCATTGGCCTTCTTCTGGCCTTGACAAAGTGGATGTGAGCCTGAAATGACCCACATGTAAAATAGCAAATATGGTCCAAGTATTCCAAACCAAATGTGGGCCCTTTTTGGTAAAGATGCGGTGCTCTCGGGTATGGGTATTCTGGATGTCAGCCAGTTCTGGTTTATCTGTTTTTCTCTTGGTTGACATGGCTTTCTTATGGCCCGGAGCTGGGAAACAGGAGCGGACCGCTGAAGTGCCATCATTCCATGTGGTACGTGGGTCGGATGAAAGTGCCGAAAGTGTCGGGTGTGGGCCGGATCTAGGCCACTGCAATTTTGCTATCTGGGTACAGACCAACTGTAAGTACATGATTGCGTATTGATCTGTGGACGCTGTCAAAATGGATAGATATATTGAGAGAACTGGATTATCTTGTGCAAGATGGTCCTCTATTCATTCCAGTGAAAGTTGTTCACCGGGTGCATACGCCAGAAATGATTTTCAGGCATCTACATTTGGATCCTTATAACATTCATATTACAGTCCTTCTCTGGCTGACCTGGCTGACTCCCTGCACACATGATTGGCATAACAATAATTTACCGATATGACTCTTTTAAAATTTTATGCTTTTATTGGCCCTAAAGTTTTTAGGGCCAGGTGACTTCACATGACCCGCAATTATGACTGTAGAAAAACCATAGCACAGGTCAGAGCTGTCCAGGGTGACAAAATTACAAATATCCGATTATTTCACTTATGTCAATATGTTGCTTTACTGATGTCATCTTATGCAATTATGGGTGAATCAAATGATGGTAAAAGCAGAACATCACAAACATCTTCTGGCGAGGTACAGTGTATTTTTATTTTTTTCATTTTACTTGTTCTCTTTTATTGAAACCTTTATCTGATATGCTTAAACATTGAGTTGTCTGTACACTGGCTCAGTAATGTCAGTTACACTACACAAGTTCACTAACTTAAGCTAGCATTTAAGGCTGTAGTGGCAAAACCTCTGAGAGTAGAAGTTAGATTTAGGTATGGGTACAGGTTAAAATAGCCTCCAGGGAATTAATGCATGCCAATTAAGTGCCCTCTAAACTGTGTATGCATGTGTGTGTGTCTGTGTGTGTATGTGTATTTGCCCACCTCTATGTTGTGTATTCCCATGCCTTCTAAATCTAGGTCGCAGAAGCCAGAACGTTGTGCCCTTGGCCTTACCGTGTGAACTCAGAGGTCTGAGGAAGGTGACTCCCACAGTGTGTAATTAAACAGCAAACTGCCTCACTAAACATGGATGCCGCCCTACTGAGTGCCTCCTTGCTCTGGCATCTGTGCCCGACACCAGACCAGCATCCTTCTCCCATTTTTCATGGCACTCCTCATGCTGTCAAAGAAGTCAACAAGCAAACCAGGGGGAAAAGAGCTGCACCACGCCATCAACCTGACAGGTTATAAGTCAAGAACGCGGGAAAACACACAAAAAAGTTTGTCTCACCTAAAGAAACGCATCTTAAAGTACCTCGTTATACTCTATCTCCCAGAACACAGAGATGCCAGGTATTAGACAGCAGCAAAGAGCACACTTTTGAAGATGAGGTTTATGTATTCTTTAGGAAAAATGTCAGGAAATGTCAAAGACAACAGCATTTGAAAGAGGAAGTGGTATCCAGTCAGTACACTGAGCTCCCTTACCTTAAAGTATCCAAGTTAAATGTCAACATGCGGATAATATCTAGAAATCTAAGAGGAGATACACAATTTTCACACTTGTTTAGACCACAAATTTCAGTGTGTATATTAATACAGATTTTGTTTATATATCCTGTCTGTGTTTTGCCTACTGGAGCTAACCTTATGATAAGCTTGAAGAGCATTATATAATCACTCCAAGTGTTGGGAGTCTACTTAAAGATTTCGAATACCACTTCTATTTTTGGGTTTTCTGTCAGTTACATCTAGATAGATAGATATATAGATATATAGATAGATAGATAGATAGATAGATAGATAGATAGTGTGTAGGAACAGCATGTGAGGAAATTTTGATAAGCATCTTTGTTAAGGTGCTTTCTTGCTTGAAGGAAAGACATTATCAAAGCCATTGGAAAACCTGAGATATTCTGCATTCATCAACGGTTAATTAACCTCTGCAGAAATCTTCTTTGAAGCTGAGCCAGAAATCGGAGGTGCTGCACATGTCACATGCTACAAGCACACAGTGCACATTTGAATACAACAAAAAGGCCATAGCTTGCGTGTCCAAATCAAATACTCTCCCACCAAGGTACAAATAATGAAACCTTATATTTGTGTGGGTTTGAAAATGATTCTGTGCATTGGTGTTTAACCACGGTCACCCGTATGAAATAGCCTGAGACCATCTGCGATTTATGATTCGCTCCCAGCCTCTGGCAAGCCAGGCTGAATAATTTACATTGTGCTGAGGCCTACGTGCCCAGAATGTCTGATGCCAAAAATAGAGGAATGAGGGGAGAGAGCAGGACGAGGGGACAGAGTCAGACGTGCTACCACTAGGCTACTGTTGGAATGTGGCACAAAGTGGGTGTGTCGAAGGATAGGGAGCGGGTAGCATGCTGAGTAATTGGCCAAACATGCTGAGTCACATGGAAGTGCTCTTCAAAACCTTGCTAATCTATGAGCCTCCAGTGTGTCACCATGACACCATAAACACTATGTGATGTGCAGGAATCTCTTTCCCATTCCTCTTCAGTACTAGAAAGAGATGCGCACACTAAGTCTGTGTTCCACAAGTCAACAATAAAGTTAGTGGGAAGGACAAAATCCCCCCTTTTTTCTTCAACTGTCAAATACTATTCTTTCAGCTCAGATGAAAGTCAGAAATGGGAAACATCAAACAAATAAATAAATCTACAGTACATAAGCCTTGGAATAACAAATGTAGATGAAAGAGAGGTATGAAAAAATGTGTTTGCGACTTTTGAGGAAATCTGTGGAGGTGTGTAATTGTGTGTGTGTGCCTGTTTACAAAAACAGAAGTTAAAGTGCATTCACCTATGAGAGAGTCAGACTCTCTCACAGGTGAATGCACTTTAACAAAAGCGCAGCCCCACAGCTCACAACCCTCCCAAAGGCCCTGAAAACTGCAAGATGGGGAGAAACCAAAAAAACATAACAATTACGCTGTTTTTCATGGTTATAGCATGTGTTCATTTAAGGTCACAAATAAGAGTCAGTAACATAGCTAGAATTATAGAAAATAATGAGATACAATAGGATGATTGCCAAATGATATTGCCAGCACAGAAACACCACACAATACCCTTTGTCACTACACTACATAAAATGTGTCCTTGAGGATGCTTTTCTTGTGTCTTTGAACACAAAAGTAAGCAGGCAAACAGCGATTGTGTTCGGTGATAATCTTCAACTTGTGCCAATCAGCCAGCCTAATCACATTGGGGATTTAATGAAAGTGGAGGACCACAGGCAGCACAAAGTTAAACTGAAGCAGATAAGAAACTCCAGTGGCCTGTAATTGGACCTCATTGATCTGCTGGGTTTATAGATCTTTATCATCTCACATTATGTAAATTCTTCCGTCTCACAAGAGCATTAGCAGACATTACTCGTGTCTTTACTTTTGACCCCGCGTGGTTGTAAAAGGTTCACTGTGTAGAGGAAATAATGGCAATGAAATACATAATGTCGGACTGTTTTTCCTGGTATTCTATCCATTTGATGGTGCCAACATGTCAATTCAAATCAAGATGATCACGTTGGAAGTTCACCATTTCTATTTCATCAAGAAAACAAAATCAACATGGGTGGTTTAAGTACTTTTATGCTTTCTTATGACTTTCTAGTCATTGCTTTACATTTTTTCCCCCCTGAATAAAATCGTTGTTGAATATCCCCTGAACTAATCTGGGGACTATCTGCCTACCCATGTTCTACCCATGTGAGCTTATGTCCACAGAGACCCCATGGGCAGTTGACAGATGGCAAGGCACTGCTATACACAGATGCCCACCTCTTATCTCTAACATCTTTGCCAAGACAAAACACATGAAGCAGGCATGGAATCGAGCAGTTGGGGGAACAAAATCTGGGGAGAAACACAGAAGGAAGAAAGGCGCACACTTACACTACAAAGATAGAGTGTGTCTAATCAGCAAAATTTTGTATTTTCAGTGTTGTCATGTCTGGCACAGTAACATACAGCTAACAGTTATTCTCTGTGTTCAGGAATGTGTTATCCTGTTTATGCAAATGGATTTGCAACTAAAAAATATGAAAAATTACAAAGCTTCTGCTTTGAAATCTATAAAAAGATTAAAATGAGTAAAGATAAGAACTGTTGTTTCAAAGGACAATACCAATGATTTTGCAACTTTTAGCTTCTTGATTACAAATCATGTATACTTGACACATTTTTTGGTCTGTTTTTGAATGTATGCTATACTATACAGTTTCAGAAGTCTTGGTTGGATAGGGGATGCAGAGGCAGGAGTTACTAGCTACAACTCCCTGGTTATTCATGATGCTACCCATGAATATAAATCTGCTGATACCTACATGAAGAGTAGTGCAACATATCAATTATCACTATATACAGCTGAGTTATTGGCAATAATAACAGCTTTTAAGTGGGTGGAGGAGAACAACACGATGTAATAATTGCCGTTGATCGCTTGCCAGTACTCTCAAGTATCAAGTCTGGAAAATCATTATGCAGATATGAAATTTTCCACATATTGTACATACTGCAAATTAGGGGTTTACAGTATGTTTGCATGTTCCATTAAGTAAAGCTGAAGATGAGACTTTTTATAAAAAGATATATTCCAAATGCAGAGCAATTATGCATGGACATCATTGAAGACATATGTGCAATATACAAAAGCATGTTGGAGGAATACAGGACAGCAATCAGGAGGAAGAAACCACCATTATCCATCTGACAACAGGACACAAAGGGCTCAGTAAAACACATGAAAAAAGAATCTGTGTATCTGTGCACTACTGAAATTTTGTTTATATGATGAGGAACAAAAGGAACTAGCATCAGCACTAAAGGAAGCAAAACAGAGAATTCATTTATTTTTATTTTATTATTTTATATATTACTCCACACTCCAGTCCAGCAGATGCTGGTAATTCACCTATAAGCTGGTTTGTCAAAATAAATCCAAAGAGAAAGACCAGTTTTCAATTTTTGGATATACTGGCCCAGTTCCAACATCTCCCCTCAGACCCTCAGCGCTGACCCCGTCACAGGGTCAGTGCTGAAGGTTTGGAAATCATCTGAGACATCACTGTAAGTGTGTGCAGGAGGATTTGAGAGCTCCAAACTCGGAGGAATGGGTCAGCACTTTTTGGAATCATTTTACCTGAACAGAGACATTCTTGTGGACAGTAAAGTTTTGCTCTCATATTAGTTAAATTAACTGGAGTGTTCATTGTTTGCTGTTGATAAGTAAAATAAAACAATTAGAGAAAATCAATATATTTGGTTTATAAATAACAGGAAAATGTCATCTTGCCAACTCTAGCATGTTTTCTTTTCCTCAATTCAACTTTCATTGCGGTATTAATGTCACAACACTATGCCTTGTGGGTGGACTTGTGGGAGGTGTGCAGAAAGGGCTAAAAAATCACAGTTCTGAGCTCTTTGAGGACAGCTCTGAGGCCTTACAGACTTAACAGGAGTGTGTGCCAAAGTCTGTGAGTGCATACTATTCGGGGTTTTCTTTCATTTCTGTATGGTATTAGAATTAACAATTCATTTTGTTACGGTATCCTTGCAAGATAAAGCGGTTTGAGCGCACTGGTTTGAAAAACCTGTACTTGATGACCTTTTCATAATAAAATAACTTGAATGTGGACTGGATGTTGTCCTTGATGGATTAAAAAAACCCAAGCAAGTTTCAAGAGTCTGCAAATAGATGTTCATATTGTACACAAATTAATGGAAACCAATGGTTAGATAGATGATGGATATAGATAGATAGATGAATAGCTAGAATGGCAGACTGAATTCTGAATATTTCAAAAACACAGCAGTATGGTTCACAAAATTGTGCACCAGAATGTAAAGTATGACATTTAAAGTAACTGAGCTAAAACATGCACAAGCAATGGTGCAGTCTTTTAATAGCATAGAATTCTACTCCTCTCCTTTATGGTTGACAAATAGACCTGTTTTGTCCTCTTTGTTTCACATGTTACAAGCACTTTAAATATGTCTAGCATCACGTACATCCAAGCCCAAACGCCTCAGCCCCAACCTTCGCTGCAGTGTGTGGAACGCAGCCCACCAGATTGGAACCCAGCTTGGGGTAAAGGTTAATGGAAGCGACCTGCAAAACAGAGATTTACAACTACCAAATCTGCTGTGGGAACCTTGGCATCATAACAGTCTTTGAACCAAAAACATGTTTTTTTAAGAAAAAAGAGGAACAAGGAAAAGTTTTATTTTCACATGGCTCAGTGTTCACTGTATAAGCTCTCCCTGGATATTTGCTCGATGATTCACATTCATAGGTGAACTCGAGAAACTCAGTGTCAGGTTGAAAATTGCCTTGAGGCAGGTTAAGATTATTCTGCCAGGCTTAAGATCAGAGGAAATGGAAAAAGAAAAGAACACTAGAGAGAACAAGTCCCAGTCTAATGTGAACATGGGAAGGACAGAACGGAGCTGTCTCTCACCCTGGAGATAGCCTGAAAATATCTTCTGTTGTCACAATCACTTAGACAGGACACATGCACCAGGGATGGCCGAACATTTACCTGTACAGTAAGGTCACTGAAGCATCCACAGCCAGTTTATCTGTCTTCATATTTTATCTCCAGTATCATTTTTTCTAACTTGTATCTCTATTATTCTCTCAAAATCCCAAGAAAAAAAACAAACATTTTAACCATTTAAAATGCTATCATATATTAAAGTGGTGCTTTGTCAGTGATAGTATGAAGGACAGATGGGCCAATGCACCTGTTTCTATTTGGTCACAAGCAGATTCACTTATGAGTTCATAAATAGCTTTTAGGCAATAACAATCACTTCTATTTTTGAATCACTGAGTCATGCATTCAGACATTTATTAGATTATTTAACATGCAGGTTATTCCTGTTATTCTCACACAAACACTCAGTACACACATTATTAAATGTATGAATACTGCATCTCCATATCATACTGTATGTTTAGAACTTATTGCTAATCTTTAAAAAAACAAACAAAAAAAACAACAAATACCAGGTGTCTTTGTAAGCATGTACAGTTCCACTTGATCTATTAATAGGCTCTGAGAGAGCTCAAAAAGCAGCACTATTGAAATCACCGAAGGCCTCAACGTTTGTGACCTGAAAAATTACTCAACATGTGAATGTTGCTGGGCAACAAACACAGTTCCAACCAGGGAAGAGTGTTTTGGAAAATATTACCTTTAAAACTACATTTTGTTCCAGGAGGACGCAATTACTCATGACAGTGACCAGCTACAGCCGGCTGCATATTATCAAAACAAAGAAAAACAATTTTACTTGTGCAGAGCATAAGAGATTTTTCATGTTCAAGGCTGCTAACATTTTTTTTCCAGCAAATGTTGAATAGTACCAAGTGACAGACACTTAAACCAACAAGCAGAGGCAATTCATCGGTGGAGTAAAAAGGTGAGGGTAAACTATACAGTTATATTTCTCGAGAAGAGAAATTACTGCTGTAGCCTGTGGGCTGGCACTGTCTGTATCTCCATAACTTCACAGGGTATTAATTGTTTCAGCGCCGTCAGCAGAATGGCCTCTGCTTGTTGAACCGAATCCAGAAGTAAAGTCATCAGCCAAATTGCATGGGAGCAGATACTGAGACTGAGCTACGACGCAAGATGGTGAATTTTAAG
Organism: Thunnus maccoyii; assembly: GCF_910596095.1. Lineage (NCBI taxonomy): Eukaryota > Metazoa > Chordata > Actinopteri > Scombriformes > Scombridae > Thunnus > Thunnus maccoyii. Next base: position 8,115,889 of record NC_056551.1, read on the forward strand.
AGCAGCAGGAAGATGGTGTCGGAGAGTGTCTGGCTCCATTTTAAGTGGTGCTCTGACTGAAGGTAACTAACATTGAGTTGATGAATGGGTGGAACACTAAATACTCAGTGGCTTGGTATCATGACAAATTGCTAATTTATCAGGACAGGATTACTGTAAAAAAAAGAAAAAAAAAAAAAAAAGATGTGATGGAATTGTCAATGGTGCAGCTGCCATTGACATTTGCATGACAGACGCTCTTACCAAGACTAATCTACAATGCTGCTCAGCATTCCTGAATAGGATATACCATCAGATCGAGTGAATAGCAGTATTTGATGGCAGTCATACCAGTGATTAGCTGAGCACACGTGTGAGAGGTGCTGCAGGGAATAAACCTCTGTGCTAAATTAAAAAGCTTATCTGAGAGAGTTTCATTGAAATAGTCCTACTTTCACAATGAAAGACATACATCAGCCTACCCAGAATTTCACTTTACTTTGTTTAATTTCACAGAGGCTTCAAGAACCTAATGTGGAAAATGACAAATGATTAGTGGTGGGAGTAAAATTTTAAGTACTATGATGAAAAACTACTTCATTGGTAGGAAAAGTTTTACATTCTACAGGCATTTTGCAGAAGTAAAAGCACAAAAGTATTTGCAGCAAAATAAGTATGTAAGTATAAGTAAAGCTTGGTGCCTTTAGAATATTAAATTATCATGTCAGTAAGTGACATTTTAATTTTGTAGTTGGACCAGATGGGAATGAGTTTGACTTTTTTTTTTTCTTTTCTTTTTTACTGTCTTGGAGTTAAGCCATGTATGATATATTTAGTGGACATACATATTTTAGTACATTTACCTCTTAACTGTAGAGTATAGAGAAGTATACAAAATGGAAATATCCAAGTTATGTACCCGCACCTCATAAGGTGTTTCATTAACAATCCATAAATTTGTTCGTTAAAATACTTTCATGTATTATAAAGTTATTTATATAGGATCTCTGGTGTGTTAGTATAAGGCCAACTTCATTCAAGTGACACAGAGAAAGGGGTAACATAGCTTCCCCGGTGCAGATGCAATACACATTAAAAATTCAGCTGCCCATTTCTTCCTTAAATACACCCAAGCTTTAAAAGGCAGCTGGGGGTTGGGGTGGGGGTGGAGGGTTCCTGAGCGGGAGGGCTGTCGATTAAGTACCATAGCATTACCGGTATGGGTTTGTGCAGAATGTTAAGTAGAATTCTTTTTATGACTCCTAGTTCAGTCGTTTCTCACACATGTTTACACAGAAATCAGGAATCAGTCCCTGGACAGTTCCAGGAATCAGTCCTCCTGTATGCAGCCACTCACATTGAACCATTTCAGCACCATGGTGAGCGACCTGCAGCAGTTTGTATTGGTTCACAGGCTGTGCTTACAGCTGCCTTTTCAATGGACCTCATTGTTACACACATACGGTGTGTTTGTGCAACAGTGTATGGGCTTTTAGTACATTAGCTTCTAACTGTACAACCTTTACCTTTCTCTCAACTAAATTCTAAGCTTTAGCCAAAACCAAGTCTTAACCTTCAAACAACCCCAAAGATCGTCCAAAATGTCATCACTTTCCAAACATGTCCTCACTTTGAAGATCTAACACTCAAAATGATCCTCACAAAGACAGAAGAGCGCACACACACAGACGCGCGCGCACATAGACTGCAGAAAATACTATTTCATATTCAGGAAACCATAACTAATTAATTCCCTGTCATCTACAAATGCATATGTTGCATTCATTTAGTTGAACTGTGGAAACGATTCTTCAAAAAAGGCATAATTTGCTTCATCGCAAGCAAAGACAGACGCGATTAAAATGCATGTTTGATTTAGGTTTCACTGTGATGACAGTTGGATTCATGCCCTTTTCATCTGTGACAACCTTCCTTAAAAAAAATCGTGGCACCGTAACATGTAACTCACGATGCATCCTTGGACGAGCTCGTGGGTCGCAGTCTCACCAGAAGAGGGCATTCCGATTCTGCCTGACAAAGTTGCTTTGACATACAGACGTGATTAACGACAGCGTCATGCTGTATTTCAAACCGAGGAACAACGAGAATGAAAGGAACATTTGGACAAAAAGGTGGATTTTTGGATATTTGACTGTTCTGCGAGACTCGTTGACAGCGTTTCACAGAGACTTGTGGATAACCCACGGTTACTTTCCTCTGTGCGCCATGCGCGGATCAGACTGAGCAGCCTTTAGAATAGAGACGCCGGGGTTTACTTCGGAGAGGATTCTTTATAACGGCAGCTTGACTCCTTTGGAAAATTACGCCTTGTCTTTTTTGCATCATGTCAACGCATTTGTGAAGTTGTGTGACAGGATTTATGCAGAATCTCCATACGCATGTAAGACTGCCATGATTTACTTGGATGTGGCTTCGTTGTTGTCTGCGCCTACTGCAGTACTCTTGCTGGCTGTAACTTGAAAAAAAAGAGAACGATTCTTTTGCCACGAAAACATGGATAGGGAGTTCTGAAACCGGATTTTCTCCATTTTAATCTGGAGTTGGAAGTAAATGATAGCTTATTCGCCCCGGTTCAGTTGCACGGTTATAGATGCAGAACTAAACCGGATAGCACATCCAGGTCCGGGAGAGTAAAGGGCAGGTGCGCTTTGGAGTCGGCGGCTGCGCGGAGAGACCGGGCTAGTGGAATAGGACGGTACCTGTCTGTGGAGAGCGCGTCATGCGGACTCGGATGTCGCGCACTAGAAGCCAATAAAACCTGTAGGCTGGAGCTGACAGATACGCGGATATGGGTAAGTTCTGTTTATGTTACCGTCTTTTTTATAGCGTAGGTTATTGCAAAACATACTCCACTTGTCCTCCTTTTTCTCAATACACCACAACATGTCTTGACTCTTCCGAGCAGAATCTGGTCTGAATCAGATGTTTGCATCAAAAATGATCGTCTTTTCAAATGCACTGTTGTCATATATATTAAGGGTTTGGTGTCTTTTGTTAAGTGGTTCGGGAAGCTTGAGAAATGTGGCTGAAGCCTGTGCTGTAGCCTGTTAGTCGCAGAGCTGCAATGGGTTTTTCCTCCATTCCCTGGCAGTATGGCTTATGAGATACTAAGGATACTTATTTTGTATTTTTCAAGATTGTGCGCTTAAGGGTTTGGTCCAAAATCATGAGCAAAGCAAATAAGTGAGGACAACCCTTTTTTTTTCTTGACTAGTTAGAGTGGCTGGCTCATTGACATGGACTGGAATTCTAATCACGGTAAATGTTGGAAGCCAGTCAACTTTATAAAGCGTGTCCCTGCATAATCATTGATTGTCCTTAATCGGTACACACGAGGGCTATTGTCCAGTTTCAGCCCGCTGCTAACACCTCCCCAAAACTCTCGTGGTTTGAAGGCACGAGTCGTGCAGGTTTTGCTTTGCAGATTGATTCTCATTCAAGATAGCCGAGGTATTCTGCACCTGCTATCATGAGAGACTCTCCAATCCAGCGTAAAACTGTGCGCCCATATATCAATGTTGTGTGTTTGTGTGCGTATGTGTGTGTGTGCGTGTGTGTGTTTAGTAATGCATAATTGGATTTCTGATACGTGCACGTGTCACCCCCATCCTATTCTCAGTTTTACGGAGAGAGATTTTACCATTTTGCCCCGTTCTGTTTTCCTCACGCGTGCGTACACACTCATAATCCACCCCCTACCACTTTCTTGGCTCTCCTTTCACTCCGTCCCTCTCTTGGTAATACACTTCTAACTGTGAGCAAAATACTACAAAAATTCCGCTGCTATTTTTTCACGATTTATAATTAGGGCTTGTTGTCTTTTTTTTTTTTTTGCATTCTCTTGGTCTGATGTTATTGTCTGAGTTAGCCTAATCTCATCAGCCATTCTTAACTAGCATACAGATGGCCAAGTTCACTAGTAGTGCTGTGCCATTAATTGTGAGGCTGCATGATATATCGACCCACAGTGGGTTACTGCACCGCATCAATATAAGCTACAACAGCACACAAAGCCATACTGTACAGGCTGTAGGAGCTCAGACACAATTTATGTGTACAGTGAAGCAACCATAGAAGTCCGGCTTATGGGCCTGTTTCTTATTTTAATGCATAGCATGTCAGAAAACCCTGCATACTTGTGGTGCAGTGATTTTGACAGTAGCTCATATAGGCAGGTGCACACACATGCCTGCAAACATATTTGTCTCCAGGTTCACATACCCACCCAGAATCTCAACTTTTGTCAACCATATATAGCTTCATGCTGTTGCCCACAATTATTTGATGATTACATGGTGCTGTAGTCTCAGTTATCCACCAATGTAGCTGACTGTGATGCTCTTCATTAACAGCATGCAATGCACTTAGGTTTCATGGACCATATCATTAGAGATCTACTTTGCAGGAAGAGAATGGTAGGGTAGGGATAGTAAAAAAAGCCACATCCAGAGATGTAGTTGCAGAGACTCAAATTACATTTCAAACATTTTCCCTACGTGTAAAAAATGTTTTTGCTGTGAAAAAAAGTATGACTAGCTGTCTGTCAAATAAGAAATGAAATAGATGCAATAGTTTGTTGATAAAAATGACATTCAGTTTGATACTGACCATACTCCCATGGCTAGTCTGCAAGTTCACAGTGATAGGCAACAGATGACCTTCTGCTGGCCCTACAGCATCCAACAGGCAGCATTCTTGAAATGTCAGGTGAAGGGAGCAGATCAACGGGCCCTTTGAGGGTGATGTCTGTGAATATGTTATTTACATTTGCTTATTTTTAAAGTAGAAAATCAATAGCTTGTGAAGCACCTCGGATCCAGCATCCATTATCTACAGAATACCTTCTTATCCTGTGCAGGGTTGCAGAGAGCTGGATGCATTGAGCAAGAAGCAGAGTACACAATGGGCAGATTTGATAGTAACACTTGGCATGCCTACTAAAATAATCTAATTCAGCATTTCTGTACAATGGACCCAGTCAAAGAAAATCAGCAAAATGTTTTCCAATTATTCAACAAATCAAAATTTAGCATGAAAGAGGGAGAGGAATGAAGAGGAAGTTAGAGAGACCACAAGTGAGCACACTGTAGTTCAGTCTGATAGGTTAAGGGGATGGCCCTCAGAACAGCTGATATACAAAGCTTCAAAAATGTGCTATTGATGCTAGAGTACTACCCTGCAATACTCAATATTTGTACTTCTATATCTTTCAGGGCCCACACAGATATAATGCATCCTATTGGTGTTTTTAGTGTTGTGTGTTAAGTGCATCCTTTCGTCTGTTTATGTTGCTTACAGACCAACACATTCACATCACTATGGATTAATTGGGTGAACTTGACCAGGAATGCTGGTCTTTTGCTGGATATCTAAGCTGTTATGACATGGTAGAAGAAATGAAGCACAACCTGAACAGTGTCATGAGATTAAAACTCAGTTTGAGTATCTAGAAGAGAATTTCCATCAGCAATGTTTAATTTAGAAGCAATTATGAACAGGAGGAAAGCTATTTCCTAGTTAGTCAAGTTTACTTTACCTGAACATTTATCATATATTCTCAAAATAGGTTTGTATCCACAAAAATTTCAGTTTCAGAAATTTGGAAGCTTTAGCAATAAGTTGTAATGTTACAGTAATCACAATGAAAAGTATGTGAGCTCAAAGAGCTCAGAGTTCTGATAGGGCCAGAGACTTAGTCCACTGCAGCACAGTGATGGATGACAGCTGATTGGTTATTCTCCATCACTCCACCTGTCTAGAAATGTTGACACCAAGGGAAATCAGGAATCAGACTAGGGGTACAAGGCACCTGATTATGTTTTAAAATGGGGAGCAAACTTGGAAAGATACATAATTGGCAGGCGGGTCTGGGTGTCCAAAAATTGTAATTTAAAACAAATTTCCTGCATTTCTACATCACCTAACCTCTTGGATTAAGTCAAGAAACAGCCACCTGCACCAAAGATTAGTTAGATTGAGGCTGCTATGAAAACCAAGAATGCAACAAGAACTGTATATAATTGGGAATCGCAAGAAAGTTTTAGAGCAACAGAAACACAGAGCATCCCCGTAACCATAGTAAGTCAGTCTCAATCCTGTTTGCGCACACACGGTGTGAGAGGAGCGGGAGAGACACTGTGCTGCTGCCAGAAGAGCTGCTGACTGAGTTTAGTCTTCTGAGCAGCATACATGGGAATAAATTACAATATAATAGATTTGATCATCTGTGTATATTTCTCGCTTTTCCCCTAAGTAACTTGCTGTGGTTGCACTGTGCTGCTCTGTCTTTTCTGTCTGTGCGCTGTCAGTGTCCTCTTTTCACGATGCAATGTTATCAATTATGAATTTTTTTTCACCGTGTGAGAAAATGGACTTATGGCATGAGAGCGTGTGAAAAGTCAATTGTGTGAGTCTCACGGTCAATGCGTGAGAGTTGTCAGCCCTGTTAATAGCCACGTTACACTTGGCTGACTCTGATTTGGCTCCTTCGCAAAGAGCTGAATCTTATCTGATCAGCAAGCTAACATTAGGTGGGCCGGCCAGCAAAATTAGTTAACGTTGAAATCGGCAACAGCACAGTCCTACTTTTAGCTAATTTAAAGTTTGGCTGGAATCTTTTCCTATGTTCTATTTTCAGTCATGATTGCAGTTAAGTTAAATGGCATTTTTCTCACCTTTGTAAACAGTCAGACTCCTGTGTGGATTGACAGACTGTGATTGACAGTCAAAGCATGCTGTGGCAAACGATCAGCGACAGGTTTGACTGAACCAACTCAAAAGGGTTGTCCAAAAATGTGTGATTTTTTTATTACTTGCTATTGTCAGTTGCTGAAAATAGTAAAATGAAAATTAATATAGGCTGCTTGAATATAATCGCCTGATTGTGGGGACTGTATGATGATAAGTTTACTGTATATTTAAAAAGACAAGATGCGGGGTAGCAAAACCATAACTCCGCTTCCCCTAATTGAATAATGAGGATATATATAATAATGGGGAAATGTATATATATATGTGTGTGTGTGTGTGTGTGTGTGTGTGTTTTAGAGGGTGTGCGTGTGTGTTTGTATGTGCACAGTATTCATGACGATACACATGCAGTGCTTTTCTATACTCTACCTAATCAGTGCTACAAATACAATGTTTTCCAACCACTGCTGAAATGGGTCTAACTTGGCAGGCCTTGCTATCATCTCAAAGATAATTGGAGACTAATAGGATGGCTTAGGCTGGTCTGGGGACGTCCTTCCCTATGTGTTAGGCTGCTGTCCAGCGTCTTTGTGCAGTCAAGGCTGAAGCTGCTTGCAGTTTTGTCAATGACAGGCAGCAAATAGCAATGAGCCACTTGTGTGCACTCAAAGTGCACCAGTTAGCGAGTCCATTTGCCAAGTTATTAAGCTACATTTGGTTTTATTTTAGGTCAGCAGTAAAGTGCACTTACTCTCTCTATGTGTTAAGGTTGAGAGGCAGAAATAGCTATCTTCTCATGCTGAGGACAGCAGGACTGTCTGCTACATAACTAAGCATTACGCACACACCTTTAGACAAACTTTAGCTTTGACTTATCCATCCATATTAGAGTCAGGCAGATAACTACAGAGGGTGACGAAGAAAAATGAGAAGCATAGATCTATATATTACCATACTGAACACTAAAATGTAAGTAAGACAAATGTTCGCCTTAAAAGCTGTGTCTGAAAGCAAGCAAGCAAGAAAGACAGACGGTTGGGGAGTGAAAATGGAAAACAACCAGGGAAGTGTAAGGGTTTAAGAGATGGTTTTGACCACATGCATAAAAATAGTCTTCAACAGGGTTCAAGGACGTGCATTACTAGCATATTTTCAATAGGTTGGAGAACGAAACAAAGGAGAAATTGTTCATCTAAGTAGATACGGCAGAAGAACAGTAATGGTGAGAGGTACATCAGGTAAGAGGTAATAGAGACACAAACCCCATGAGTGACACCTTAGAGGGTGACTTGTGCTCCTTTGTGAATAAGATTAGAGGAGTAGTGGGGAAGGAGATGGCTTACAGAAGCATTAGCGCACAGAGCGCTCATTAAACCACATACAGTGTCAGTAAGGGGAGAGAGGTGTCTTGTGAGGCAGGCTCAAACTGAAAGACATGGCAGAGTCACTTCTAATAAAGCAAGCCTATTATGTGCATGTGAAATAAAAGCAAAGGGGGGTTATTTCTGCACTCTCCTGGGATATGAGTGAAACATGAAATTTAGAAAACACGCATTCAAGTTTAACAGCCTACACATTTTGTTCCCCAGTCAAAAGTATTTATTAAAATTACTTTAAATGCACATGGGACATTACACATGGGTATTGTTCTATATCAGTATTGTGCTGTCTCTACCTGTTTTTCATTGTAAGCCTTTGAGACACGGAGAGTTTGGCAAATTAGTTAAAGTTATATTCGCAAACACGAGAAGAACAAATTGGGTACACTCAGAAATACTGCATCCTGTGATCCCCATCTTTGTTGCTGCAATATTTATATGAAAGTATCACAGTTGTGGGATCCAAGATGGAGAAACATGATTGATGTATCTGCTGGTATAATCAATAGCCAGCACAAATTATCTGTACAGTTCCATGGTTCCTTCCATCTGTAACGAATGATGAAAGATTCTTTTGAAAACAAACAGTAAGTGTGTGCCTCTCTCCATCACACTCTTAGACACACGCAAAAACACACATACAATACCCATATGGGATCAGCAGATGCTTGGCAAGGAGCGAAATAGCTATGTTAGATAGCATATGCTGTATGATGCCTCTCAGCCACTCTATGTCAGGGAATTATTTCTGACAAATCCTGCAAAGATTACAGAGAAAATAGAAAATTGAAATAATGCTTATTGCTTAAACTGCATCACAAGTATCTTTAAAGCCTGCAGATTCCATGTTTTTGCTCAAGTTCAGCATCCATTACATAGCACATTCATTCAAGTTGGCAAATTCAAAAGTACCTGCCAACACATCGTACATTTTGTAAGCTAGTTAAAGTATGGACAACTTATATCCTGACATATTAATCATATCTCACTTTGATAATGGCAATAAAGTCTGTACTTGATGATATTGTCTTGAGAAACACACATAAGCAGTGAATACCCCCATACCACCTCCTCAAGGGGAAATCAATGTATCTTAATGACAGATCATTAGTGGCTCTGTAAAGGGGAACGATTTTAATGGAAACAACTCTGTCTCACCTCAGAACAAGGAGTGATGACCACTTTTCTTCAATTTTCTAAAGGTATTTGAAACAGAGCATCAACCCCCCGAAAAATAAGAAATTTGCATTATGAATATGTTGTCATTCTCCAATGTTGCTATTTCCATCATTTAACAGAAACATTTGGTATCCAGGTAGTTATGTAATTCCATAGGATTTGTAGTATTTTTTTTTTTTATTTGAACTTGTGGAATGCAGAAGCGATGATTCATGCTGAACTTGTACTGTTTTGGTTTGGTTAAACATGAAATGGCTAGAGTCTAAATTGAAACGCCTCCGGGACTGTATACACAACCATCAGCTCTTGAATGTTAATTTGCTCTGTACAAACTGCCTTTCATAACTTATCTGCTTCTACCATTGGTGCAATGATGGCTCATGGAATGACTGAATGCAAATACAGATAAAGATGTGACTGAGTTGCTTTGCTGTAACATTGTTTGTCAGTGTGTATTCATTGTAAACATATAGTGCAAATGGCATCAATCCAAGCAGCCAAGACCATGTAGTTTGGGGGTTTACATCAGGACTAGAAATAATCAAGAAAAGTTCACAATCAGTTCTAAAAATTGAGGAACTAATAAAAGGTACTCACAGAGCTTTAAAGGTAAGACAAAAATGCAGCAGTAGAGGGAAAATTTCACATTTCACAGTTCACATGTAAGTCTCAAATGCTTTCAACTCGGGTTTCCCAAATTGCAGTGATTAAATAATGTTGAGCTACGAGTCATGAACTTTAACTTAGAGTTCTAAACAAGTCATGCTGCACTCTCGGTGATATTACTGTCACTGTCATGTGGAACAAATTGGTGTCAGACAAGCTGCTTTCCCTATGGATTGCCCACCAGATATCTGACCATAAGATTCACCACAAAGTAGGCTACACAAAAGATTATTGTCTCTTTCTCCTTACTAAGGCATAACACACATAATACTTACTGGGCTGTCATTTTGTCCTCTGGATTCAGATTTTCAAACTTGAGAATCATGATGTCTGTTCTGTAAATATTAAATATCTTCTAAGCTATTTATCAAAACTAATGTGAAACTTAAGCAGTGCAGTTGCAGAATCCTGTTCAATTTTACCTTTATTAACACTAGACTATATTTAATCTTGATTACATTCGGGAGCCTAGGGGAGTAATGGTATCATTTATATCCACATGCTGTTTTCTAGATGTTTTCCAGAATTGAATCTCACTGCACAAACTAAGCGCATAAGATGTACTTTGGCTGATACAGATGGGACTTGTCTTTACATCTATGAGACGAAGGAAGCATCACTCTTTATTTGGCTGCACTTCCATTGCTACAACCTACATAGAAGTCTCACTGTGTGTTGCAGGTATATCTAGATGCCGACAGGTTGGAGGGCATGAGGGCTGATGAATTATTGTGAAGTGAATTCTCCTCACAAATTGTACAATGTGATATGGACATATGTTTAGGCGTGCTGTAAGGATGGTATACATAGGTCAGTATGAGGAAGAGAGGTTAGCAATGGATGTGACAACCTTGGAGACTGAAAATGAAAAGTGCACCTTACATCATGGCTGTGTGAGTTGAGTTAAGGGAGTGAGTAAAAAAGTATGGATCTGAAAGGGCATAATATATCTGGACACTTAATGGATGAATCTGACAGCTTTGGATATAGGCAAAGGGAAGGGACCTGGTGTGAAGGGCGGACAAGGAAGGTATAGGAAAGACCTGAAATCTGGAAATTGCATGGAGGGATATGAGTCTGAATTTGAATGATGGTAGAAGGAGCAACTACTAAGCTACTGCAGTGGTAAAGGAGAGATCTCTGATATCTCTCAAAGGGGGGTGAAAGTCAAACCATTTTTGAAGATGAAAAAAAAGGAAAGGCGTGAAGACAGGTCTTGCTTTTAATGGTCTGTCATCTCCACATCAATTATGAGTGTGGAAATATCTTCCCTCCTTAGGATATAACAGCAGTTGTTTATAATTTCCTTTACTTTCACAGCTCAGTGTTATGTTGTTTGGTGACTTTGCTTCTGAGCTTTTTATGTTTTATGACAAAGAGGTTAGTGTACTTCCCATTCAGATGCAAACACATTAATCACTATACTGAATATGAGCTAACAAACACAAAAGTGTACAATTTTTGCTGTAGCATTATTACCTGATAATAAGAAGAAAACCATTCAAATGTAGAAGCACAGATACATGCTAGCGTCAGGATACCTCTTCAGGAGTTGTAAGCAAAACTGCCAAGATTGCGAGGCCACATCTTTTCTTGGGCAATAAGTCAGGTCTAAGGTGTATAAATATGTTTATCTTAAGAAAAAAAAAAATCTTTAAGGCATATAGATTGTTGGACACCATACTTCCCAGTACTGGAAACTAGGAAAAAATAATCCATTCAATGTGTAGCATGCATTTGTCTACCAAACGAAAATTATAAATGGCCTTTGCTTTTGGAGTTTGTAATAAGCTCATCTGCTTAAAGCTTTTCTCTTTTCTCTTTTCTCCCTTTTCACCTCCCTATAGGCTCTGCTCTGCGGCGTCGCTGGCTAGTGGTCCAACTCCTGATGCAGGTGTGGCTGGCGGCAAATCCATCTCTGAGTGAGCGCCCATGCCCCAAGAGCTGTCGCTGTGATGGAAAAATTGTCTACTGTGAGTCAAGCGCCTTTCGTGATGTCCCCAAGAACCTTTCAGGAGGATGTGAAGGCCTGTCTTTACGGTACAACAGCCTGGCCAGTCTTCGTGCAGGCCAGTTTGTTGGCCTCAACCACCTCATCTGGCTCTACCTGGACCACAATTACATTGCATCTGTGGATGGAATGGCCTTCCAGGGCGTTCGCAGGCTCAAAGAGCTAATCCTGAGCTCCAACAAGATCACATCACTCCACAACACCACATTCCACCCAGTCCCTAATTTGCGTAATCTGGACCTGTCGTACAACAAACTGCAAGCCTTGCAGCCTGGGCAGTTCCAGGGCCTACGGAAGCTTCTGAGCCTTCACATACGCTCAAACTCTCTAAAAACCATACCAGTCCGTCTGTTCCAAGACTGCAGAAATCTTGAGTTCTTGGATCTGGGTTACAACCGCCTGCGCAGTATCACTCGGAATGCTTTTTCAGGCCTAGTCAAGCTCACTGAGCTGCATCTGGAGCATAACCAGTTCTCAAAGATCAATTTCTCTCACTTTCCTCGCCTCTACAATCTGCGGGCACTTTACCTGCAGTGGAATCGCATTCGCTCAATGAGCCAGGGCCTGACCTGGACCTGGGCCTCCATCCAGAAACTGGATCTGTCTGGGAATGATCTGACCGAAGTAGATGCTGTAGTTTACCAATGCCTGCCCAACCTGCAGACCCTGAATCTGGACTCCAACAAGCTGACCAATGTCTCCCAGGAGGTGGTGGATGCCTGGATCTCTTTGACTACGATTAGCTTAGCTGGGAATGTATGGGACTGTGGCCCTGCCATCTGTCCTCTGGTGGCCTGGTTGAGAAACTTCAGAGGGGCAAAGGAGACGGCCATGATCTGTGCGTCCCCAAAGAAAGCCCAGGGTGAGAAAGTGATGGATGCTGTTGAAGCTTTTGGCGTTTGTCAGTCAAACCAAGCAACAACGCTCACTGTGAGTATTCCTCCAACTCCATCCAGTGCCCCTGTGCAGACTGAACATCTGGCTTCACCTACTGGTTCTGATAAGAGAGGAGAGGGCTCTGTCAGAGGCCCCACTTCATCAGCTGTTACCCCACCTGTGGCACTTCCCCCAGAGCAGGACTTGGAGCCCGTGTCCTTCCATAAGATTGTGGCTGGAAGCGTTGCCCTTTTTCTATCTGTTGCGATGATCCTGTTGGTAATCTACGTGTCTTGGAAGCGCTATCCTAGCAGTGTGAAGCAGCTGCAGGAGCATTCGGCAGCAGCCCGCAAACGCCGCAAGAAATCTAGAGAGACGGAGCGCACCCTGAGCTCTCCTCTGCAGGAGTACTATGTGGACTACAAGCCCACCAATTCTGAGGCCATGGATGTGCTTGTAAATGGGACCGGACCCTGCACCTATACCATCTCAGGCTCCAGAGAATGCGAGGTATGACCCACACCACCGCCACTCCTCCTAAACAAAACTCTGTCCACAGCAAGGCGACCAGAGGTAATTATTTACACTGCTTTGATAGATGATAAATCTGCTACTTGATTACTTAGCCTCACACAGCAGGTTAAGAAAATACTGTGTGCCCAAGGATTATCATTGAATGGAGCAGAGGTGTTTTTTGCACCACTTTGTGTATAACAAGATATCTCTTGTTTTCAGATGGGTCTTTGTATATTCGCTTAAACCTTAATCTCTGCTGAGATGCAAATGTTTGTTTTGCCTCAGAATTGTACAGAAATACAGATAAATGAGACTGATTACATTTCCTATTCTGCATAATCTTAAACTTAAGCTATGTTGTTTGTGATAAGACATTTGTGCTTGTTTAGGTACTCATGCTTTTTTTGCTTGCATATCACAGGCTTTGTGCTTGCTCTACTGCTATTCAGTTTTTGATGAGCGGTATTGTGTAGGGAGAATAGCTGAATGGTGGGAAGATTCACTCCTGGACACTAGATGTGAATGCTAATAGAGAGTCTTGTCACTGAATAGAGCATCCCCTGAGATGATGACTTCACACTTTTCTTGACATAGCTATGACTCAAGATAGTTGTTGTAAAATACTTTATGCTTCTAGTCCCCCAACAGTACTTGATGCCTGAATTTTTCCCTCCCTTCCTCTTCCCTTCCTCCATACTGACTTGCTACAAGTTACTCACTTGTTTACTCACTGGCCTAATTGATTAGTCACACATAAAAAGAAATGTATACTTTCCCAAACCCATCCACACTTTCATTCACACAAGGATAGAAAAAATAAACACATTTTGTGACATGCACACACACACACACACACACACACACACACAGAAATAAGTAGTGTTTGATAGTCCCGAAAGGAGTGGGAATCCTTTGAAATCTTTTGTACACAGACAAGTGAATTTCTTCAAAACAGTATTTACAGAGTACAGCAATGTGGGAATACCACTTTTCTCCCCTTGCTTTCAGCAGCTACACTCTAGTATACCTGACATATTGTGTGCCATTGTTGGTTAAACCTTTTTTTTCTATTGCAGAGTTTCTCCAAATTTTCCAAGCTAAAGCTAAGCAAGAGTTCTGTAGAAATGTATTCCTTATCACTGCTTAACTGGCCAAAATGTAACAGGGGGCTATAGATCATTTAAGCCTACCTGGATGATCAGGTAGCCCACTCTGTGCAGCTGTAACCCTACAGGCGTAAAGCATATCTTGGTTGAGCTCTCTGTGTATTTTCACACTACCAGCCCACTCATACTCAGTCTAATTCCTAGATTTTCTCAGCATTTCAGTGGCATGAATTTCTGTCAGTTCTCTCTGGAGGAATGACTATAAATGCAGAGGTTTAAACAGCAAAAGGAGGAGAGGGCTTGATCCTCCCCATTCTTTTCCATTTCTTTTACTGACCGTCTAGCTTTCCTGGAGGCAGGTCACTTGGTAATATTTAATACTCGCAGGGTGCTCACACTGGGTTGATTTTAAAGAGGAACCACAAATCATAGCTGCCATTTTGTTGTTTTTTATTCCCTGCCCTCCACCATATAGGCGTTGAGTGCCTCCTTTCAGCCTACAGTGCTGCTTTATGTTTATTGTGAAATTTTAAATGTAATACTCCATTGAAACTGATGTTGACGGGGTGTGACGGGGTGGAAAAGCAGAAGATGTTCCAGTTAAAGATTTTCAGCGACTGTATGTTATTATATGCCATGCCAAGCAACCTCCATTTAAATGATGCTCTTTTCACATGACCTCTTTCGACACATCTTTTATGGCTTCAACCCAACATGCTATGCCAACAAAATGTGTGCAAAGACATTTGATCAAAACACATGTTTGGAATACAGTATGATCTTGTGCCAGTCATGTGCACAGAATGTACTGAGGCTGGATATGATAACTCTTATAAATCCAGCACGAACATCACGAATATGCCTCACAATATTGTAGAGATATATTGATGCACACCTAACAAAGTTTTTGAGTTATAAGCTTCACAAAGGTAATATTTGTTGCATAGGTGTTTTGGAATTCATTAGACTATACAGGTGTTCATGTTCTTGTGGCCTCCCCCGTGGCCACCCCCTATAATTCGTATAATTGATGAGGTAGTTAATTTGCAAAGTACACAGTCAGAGACAGCTGCCCATGGGAATAATATCAATATGAAACAGGCATAACAATAATGACAATAAAGACAAACTTTAAAGGGAGGTTCAATATGGATCCCTTGACCCCTTACAGATCATTGTAAAAGAAAAAAAAAGTTTCAGGAGTCAACTTTTATATTATATATTATTTTTATTTATACTATTTATATTGCCCAAAATCACAAATTTGTCTTAGGGCTTAGACTTAGCTCACACCCAGCTGTGTGCTGGACCTTCATAATTTTCATCTGAGCACTGAGATGCCATATGATACTACGTTTGCTGTGGAATTGTTAATGTCAGCAGTAATATAATGTAGGACAAACAATGAAAGGCTATTGCATTGAGGATCAGGAGGAATTAACAGTGCTAGGGAGGAGGTGATACTGTCACTAGGTGAAGGCAAAAAACAAACAAAAAAACCCAAAACAAAACAAAACAAAACAAAACAAAAAAACTTCCAGCATGTCACATTACAAGGAATAAAATGGCTTGGATTGTCATTCCCAGGATTTTGTTTCCAATGCCCCATGCCAGTTGGACTATTAACAGATTCACATTGTACAGTCTAGGGAGGCCCTTAGATATGTTACCTATGAAAGGTGCCACCCCCTCTCTACTTTAAGGGACCCCACACAAAATACCTCACAGCCTCTCCATCAGTGTTACCTAGAAGTGGGCTTGCTGTTTACTATTGAAGTCACTGCATCTATCATTAGCCTTTTTATCTTGACTTGATTGAACTTGGCAATTTAGCTGACTCTTTCATCCTGTAAGCCAACTACAGCAGGAATTAACCCATACTGAGAGAGGCAAGAGCCAAATCAACATTACAGAGCCAGTGGAGCGTAAAAACTTGAAAAAATAAAGGGCACTGGAAATATTTGTGATTCGTTAACAAGCAAGCATAAGAAGGAAATGTTGACAAAGAATTAGGAATAAGAAGAAAAGTAATGAGTTTTTATTCTTTTATAATTTAGAGTGAAACAGGAATAGATTAAGAACAAAATGAATAAAGGAGAATGGTAAAGGAGAGAGTGAAGTGAACCATTCATGAAACAAAAGCCAACATTACACAAAAAAACAAACAAACATGGTAGCAACATTGTATAGGTTCCAATATACATTTTTTTAAAATTATATTATATTCATTATAGTGAACAGCAGTTTGATCATGTGATCTTCAACAGGTTCACCATTTCTGATATTTTCCACCCACTTCAATAAGTTAATAGGTTAAGAGAGATGACACACTCCTGCCTTACACAGGTGATGCCAATCTGGCTATTAGCTGAACAAATTAACAATATGTTACTGCATTGGGTCTTTTGTAACTTTACTTGAGCCTACTGGTCAACATCCTAACCCTTTTCTGTTAAATGTAAGAAAAATATAGGAAATCCTCAAGTTAATGTATTGACTTAGTATACTAAGAAAAGTGTATTGATTTATGATATATTTAGATTGAAGATGGAGATTTAATCCAGTTGGAATTCCTATGTAAACTAGAAAAAGAGCATATGTGAGAAGCACAGTAGCAGATGTAGCAGTATATGCTCCCAGGTGTGGTTATACTATTATGTGGTTATAGTTTCCATAGGCTGATTTTCTGTTCTTTTTTAAAGGTGTACTCTATCCCTCTTTCCCCTTCTTTCTGTAATTTTCTAATTACCTCAGTATACATGTAGGGGATTGTTTTTGTCAACATTATTACTTCTTGGCCTCAGGTTTCTTACAGAACAATCTGCATAGTTATAGTCATATTATGAAGCCATATTGCATGGAAATCGTTTATGTAAACATATGGAGGAAACTGAGTGAAGGCATAGCACTCTGTTACTTTTTGTCACATTAGGAGCTCCACTTCCACAAGCTTCTTTTTTTCATCCCTGCACTCTCCTCCATTTTGTTTCTTGAGATATCCTTGAAAATGCATTCTCTCCAGGCTTATCTGTACCTCTGTCTCATCTTAAAACATTGCAGAGGGGAGACAGGAACTATCAGTCAGCAGTCCACAAAGTCCTGAGTTCATCTCAGAATGTGCTCCGATCTTGTTTCTACATTTTGTTGCTCTCGCATAGACATAAATCACTCGGCAGAACACGGCAGCACCTGCTGCACTCTCCCCCACCTCGCAACCACAGTGCCTCTCCTCAGGCTCGAGGCCATAGCAGCTCAGATCTGTTCATCTCTCCTGAGTGGGAATTGCTTATTCCTCCGGTGTCACTCTTACCGTTTCTCTCATTTGGATTCGGTTCCATCAATATAACTCACCTTGGCCCTCTTCACATGATTGCTTTATCAGCCCCCAGGTCCACTTGACATGGATGTGAGTTTGGCAGCCTTTTAGTGAATTGCCTGAAGATGGTGCACCCCTCATTTTCCTACGTCACTTCAACCTTTCCATAGAGAGGATTATTTCTATCATTTGGTTTCTATCTTCCTTTGATATCTTCTTTTCTATCTATACTGATGTGGGCAGTGAACTTGCTCTGCTTGTGCCACCCACACCTTTTCATGTCTCAGAGCATCATTTGGCATCGTTTGCCATTTTTTTTTAACCCATCTTGTAACCTGGCCACACTACATGGTAATATTTGTGTTTTTTCAACTTCCTTTCTTCTTCCTCTCCCTGTCATGTCCTTTCACTTTATACAATTTCCATCTGTGTCTATCATGTCTATCAAGCCTATCATATCCCTTTGACCTCTTTCATCTTCCATCCAGATCTGCTCCATTGTTGCATCCTGCCCTTTGGCTGGCTGAACCCAGTTGAACTAAGCATACATCGCCTTTTGCAGCTGACACAGAATGTCTCAAATCTTATATTTTGATTAGGATTTTGATGATGCACCAGGCCTGCTCTGCCAACTACCAAGTAGTGCTCTCATTAATTCATTCACCACCATCTTACCTTATCAAACTAACTTAATGTCCTCCTTTTCTTAAAGTCCTGAAACTTACTTCTGCCAGTAGGACTGCTATATGCCCTCTTGACTTTACCTCCTCATCCCTTCTTCTGATACTGCTGCTGACCTTTTCCAAACTACAATCATCCGCTTACTATAATGTCACACTGCATATGGCTTCCTTTGAAATAAGTAATGCTGTTTCTATTTTTAAGGCACCCTGACTCATCTGATGCTAAAAACTAGACAATTACTGTACAGTATGTTGCACCTACTTCCCTTGAATGTACTGCCCTTTCATAAAGTTTCTGAATAGGTCTTACACAGCACCTTGCTGAGGTTGTTGTTATTGCTGTCACTATAATAACTCACCACAATGTAGAGAGAAATTAAGCAAATTCTTTGCACCTGTCTGCTGGCTTTAATGCCGTAAATCTTAAAATGTTCGTTGCAAAGCTTGCTGAGTTGATTTCACTCTTTCAGGAATTTCACTTGAAAATGTCTTACATACAGTATTATCTGTTAAAGCAGATTTATTGTCTAGTTAAAATAGATTAATCACTTAGTTGATCGACAGAAGAATTTCTACAATAGATTAATCTTTTAAGCCATTTATCAAGAACAAATGCTCCAGCCCAGACAAAAATTATTTCTGAAAAGCAGTTCCACCTTGTCGAATATGTATCTCTGTTTTATAATGTAAACGTAAATTTAGAATCTCTGTGTTTTGAACTGTTGGTCAGACTAAACAAGCAATTTAAAGATGATCAACTTGGGATGTGTGACGTTGTGATATGCATTTTTCACCATTACCTTACATTTATAGACTCAATGATTAATATTAAAAAGATAAATCCATGATGAAAATATTTGCTAGTTGTAGCAACATAACCAAACAACTAATGACTAAAAGCTACTTGGTTAAGGTTAGGGAATCATCAAAAGAAACTATTGTTAAATATTGGTATGATTAGGTTTAATGCTGGAGTCACATGTTTTGTGTGCCCAACTGAACTCCCAAACATCATCCTTAAGACTTTTTGTAGCATCATAACGTCATGCTACTTTTGTCTTCTGTACATCGAAATATCACTTCTGCACAATGGTGTTGATTTTCTGGAAAGGATGGTCTTAAAATGAGGCATGCACCTCTGCTTTATCTGCTTGCTGTATTTATATCCACAGTATGGAGGTCAAGTTTAACAATTAAATGCACTTTCTTCTGTGGAAATCCTGGCCTGTTTAAGTCTATTTTCGCAGATTTGCCAACAGTATAGATTTATCAATTGAGAAAACATGTGGTTGGGTTTGTTGGATTACTTTATTACAGGCTGATAGCTACTTCTCGAGATATGAAGTCCCCCCCCCCCCCCCCCGCCGCCTCCTTTCTCTCTCTCTCTCTCTCCCTCCCTGTGTCTCTCTCCCTGTCTCCACAGTCCAAGGTCATGGTGTCAGATTGTTAATTGCTCAGAAAAAATCAACACAAACACTGGGAGGCTAGCCAAGGGCAAGTAAGCTATCTGTAATTCAGTAGGGAGGCTGAACTTCTCGATGCTAGTGTCTTCAGTCGACAATTAGCCATGTGGGAGACTTCAAACATGCACTGCGCGTCAGAGAACATCTCTCTCATCCGCTAATCCTGTCTGTTTCACACTCTGGTTCCATGCCGCTGCTTTCTGCACTGCTGTTTGATCCATGCTTAATGAGGGTGTTAGATCACCAATATAGCAATTACATTACCTGGAAAAGAGGCAAGACACTTTTCTTTTCCTCCTAGTTTTCACAATGCAACCCAAATGCATCATTAATGCTAAGCTTCCTGATCTTTTCTTCTAGTCGGAAATACTCATTTAAAAATCTCTTACAATTTGCATCTGATGTACTTACTTTGTACCTACTCTCTCAGCAGTTATTATTATTTTTCCCCCATACAGGTCTGTTTACTTTCAAAGCAATATTTCAAAGCTGCACATCATTTGTTTCACAGAGGTCTCTAGCCTGTTTTACTACCTTTTACTTGCTTCACTACTTACTGATACAATTACTGCTGCTCTACACAGTTTCTATCCAGTCCTCCATATGGATGAGAAATCTAGAATGAGATATTGTAACTGTATATAAATGGACAAGGAAACATAACATGCCTGCTTTTACAAATTAGATTTAATTAAAAAAAGGTTACTGACACAGAGCAAAACAAAAGAGTAACATCATGTTAGAGTTGCGACTTGCTTGCCCTAGAGTGATCGGTGTTCTGCCGTCTTGTCATTTTTGACACAGTATTTACTTACAGCAGCAGCAGCAATTAAAAAATGTTTCTGCTAAACTAACATCTATTCTACAGCTATTCTACACAGAAACATCCGATGCTGCATGTACTGTAATATAAAACTCTCCCTACTAGAGAGATAGTGCAGCAGAGGTGCAGCAAGGACACTGTCAAAATCTTTTTTTTTTTTTTTTCTCAATCAAAATCTCCATTATTCTTTAAACGAAAACAATCTGCCAGTGCGGTGAAGAGCTTCAGCATGTTTTTCCCCAGTAGGAATGATCTTCTTTAAAGCTTAAAGGATTTTCTATATATTTCTGTCTGTATCTTAAAACAAGAAGAAAAAAGGCAAGTTTGGGAAATATGATTTTTAGCTCTCAATTACAGACACAAAAATACTTGATTAGAAGGAGATTTTGTACATGGAAGCATTTTTGCAGAATGTTAAATGTGTAGCTTTGTCACATTTTTTGGTGGTTTTAACGTACTTCTTTAAAAACAAATAACTGGCATTAACAAAACAATTTTACTCTTTTTTTTCATATAGTCGATTGTTGGTGTTATTTGTAAATCAACTGTATGGCAAGTGTGTGGACTAAAAGGGAGTATTCAGCCTATTGATACACTATTTTTTCTCATTAACTACTATATATGATAATTTCCAGTGATGCTGAACACCCTCGCTATCACCTTGCCCATTAGTCACAAAATTCAAATACTTGTAAATTAGGGAGTATGAGCAAAGATGGAGATGAGTCATCATGGACCTGCATCTAAGTAAACCGCTAAATACCTGCAGCAGTACATCTGTTAAGGTCTAGAGTGCTTTAAAATGCAGAGGTAAAAAGGTGACCAACCTATGATAGGCACTTTAATCACTTTTTTTTTTTTAAACCTTAGGAACACTTGCTGTTGAATGAAGCACTTCTGCTGAAGATGCACAGACTTGTTCACTCTTACCAGGAAATGATGTGCTATTTAATGAATTGACAATGAGTCAAGTATAATTAGTCTGTCATCCTTGCATAACGCTGCTGTCAGATGAAAATATTTTAGCTTTCCAAAGTCAATTTTATATTTCTATTTAATAGGTTTCATAGGGCCTAGTGTCAAAAAACGTTCTTAGAATTAAAGGCCGCATTTGTCAAGGGAATAAACTCTCAATTTCATTACTTCTAGGAAGTGTTGCTATCTTATTCCGTGGCTTGTCCTAGTTAACTAACTACTGTAATTAAGAGAAATACTCTCCAAAAAGAGAAAGGCAGATACCTTGTCTTTGCAGTTCTCTGTGGATGGACAGAGTATTAAGATGTCTGAATAGGTGCCTGGGGCACATCTCACTAAAGTGAAGTAAAAAGTAGCTGATCCACTTATATTTATGTCTCTTGCAAGAGTGCTTTCATATCTATCTATCAAATGATTAAGTATTCCACTAGAAAGAAGCAAATGAAGAAAAAAAAACACAAAAAATAAAAATAAACACATGATTTTGTAGTAGCAGAACTTATTTTTTTCTGACTTCCTAACCCAATAATCATCTCGGTGCCTTGCAGGGATCTTGACACCCTGATCGCCCCTGCCTTGTACCCCTTCATACAGGTGTTTTCAAGTAATAACACCTGCACACAGTGTGCTTGATTAACGTCCCCCTTCAGTTTCTTGCACCTGTTACAATGTGAAAATATCTTTATATTGCCTGTATATTGACAATACCTACCATACCTACAGTACAAGTCACCAGTAGCCACCATGTACGTAGGTAATAAGTAAATATTGAGCAGAGCAATCACAAACAGTGTACAATTTGTACTCTGCTGTTGTATCATATAAAACAAGATGATGGAACATTGCTAGAATAAAGACTTATCCATATCCGTCAGTGTTTCTATAAGTCTGACCCGCAGGGGCCTGCCAGGAGATCACAGTGAAGCAGAAAACTCAGACTTGAATTCATTAGTCGTCCAGGCTTCAGTTGAAGCGAATAGGAGATGGAGAAAATATTCTCAGGATAGAATTATAATGTAAGTGTTTGGAATGCAAGTGAACCTCTGCCCAACATGAACCTGAGCAGTGGTCTAATCAGCCAGTCCAGCAGTGCCCCCTCCTCCTATAGCTGAGGACATGTTTGTGGGTGTACTGGTACTGACAGCATTTAGGTCATCCTGTTCAGCAAACTCAACAGGCAGAAAAGATAGGCTGGCACTCAGGATTGAAGAGTAGTAAGACTGGTAGGCTAGTGAACCTGGCAGAGAGGCACGTTCAACAGGATGGAGCAGTCGACAGGCGGACGGGAGAAGCAGTAGGAAAGCCAGAGAAATCAGGCAGTCATCTAGGCTCGACAGCTAGATTGGCAGGCGTCCGTCCACAAAGACACACAGGCTTTTGTCCACAGACAGCTGTCCATCCTCTGATCGGTGGAGACTCAAAGCTTTTTTTGAAGTAAGGTAATAAGTCTGAGGCAAGACCCAGCAGATTGGCATGTTTTCCTCAGTGGTCAGATCAAAACTGCTATCCACCGAGGATGGTCTGTGTCCTCAGAGTAAGAGGGCACGTTTGATCAAAACTGTGTCAAACTTGTTTGGTTAATTATGCAACTTGGACAAAAAAATAAGACCAACACAGTGGGTCAGTGTAAATAATACTGAAGCTGCTTTAGTTAATATGACAAAATCTTCACTACATGGCCAGATAAATGCATTATTCCTTTTCAGTAATGGACACATTAGAGATACTGTCATTTTGAAAATGATTAGATGATTAATTGAATAGGGTTGATAAAAAAAAAATTTAAAAAAATCACCACAGTGCATGTCAATGTAGATTGAATATCTCTGTCTCTGGGATTCTGACTGTTAGGTAATTATATATATATACATATATATATATATATATATATATATATATATACACACACACACATATATATACATATATATACATATATATATATGTTTATTGGCCTGCTGAATGGGAATTTCAAACTACGGCCGGACACTTTCAATCTATTGAAAACAATGAAGTATGAACCAGTTTTTAGTCAGAATATTACAGCTTCATGGGTGAATTTATGACATAGTTCAGTTATAGTGTTTGTAATGTGAGGTTTTGTTTCGTGAACTCATAGTGGGATTTTCAGCGATTGAAGACCTTCAGATTAAACACATGGTTTTGCTTCCCTCAGTTTCAGATTCCATTCACCCAAATCATGTTTCATACATTATTCAAATCAGGGGCCATGTACACTGTGCGAGGAAGCCTTTCCTAACACTTCAACAAGTTACACCATTCCAGCAAGAGTTGTACCGCATGTGGCAAAAGCAATCAGACATCAAATTTCCGTTGCTGCTGTGATGTGCTGCCAGGCTTTTATGCTGTATATAGAAAGAACTCACATGAAGGGGTGTGGGTGAGTGAAATATATTGATGTTGTAAATCTAATGAAATTTCCCATGCCTTTCAAGTTTGATCCTTCTCCAGCGTGTAGGTGTCGGAGCAGGCTGGCTGCATGTGCTGCATCCACTCATGCCGGCACACAAAGTAACCTTCATCTCCCCAGTTAAGCTATTCTCGGAGGATTCATTTCGTTGTGTCTCGTATTCCTTTTTAAGCCCTTTTCTCTGCTGTGTCAAGCACATATTATTTTCAGTTAATTACCTGTCTCTGTCAAGCTCTAGCATCCCTCTCTGTGGCCTCACTGTATCAGCCTGATGCTAGTTGGTTGTCTACCACTGCAGGAAAATGTACACTTCTTATGATTGATGACTTCTGTTCTCCCACAGCTTCCCTTTAGTATTCCAGCCTCACATGTCCAAGCTGCAAATAACATAAACACATGCTCTATCAATAAGTCCCAACCTGTGGTTGACTTTTTTCATGCATGGCATTCCAGCATAAACAAAATGACATCCCAAGACATTTTGTAAGAAGGGAAAGAGAAGGGGTGAACAAGTGGCTGTTATTGCTCTCCAACACACATACTCGAGCCATATCTGCCCTACAATGCAACACACTCCACGTAACAAATGTCATATGTTTGGAGGCCATCTTTCACTGTAAAATATAACGGTCTCTCTTAGAGATTGGATTAGCAAGGCAATAAAAGCTCTGTATTGACAAAACTGACAATGGATACGTTAGGGATTGATTGTGCCATGGAGCTTGTGGGGCTACTTAGGGACCACGACCCCTCTCTGTATTCATCGAACGCATCTTGAAACGTGAAAAAGATCACAGATTATGATGATCATAAAAAGATGAAATGAGGAGGAGTGCAAAACCCACCTGAGCCTCGTGTCTATTATAAATCACGACATCTGTTACTTTATGTTCCAAAATCCTTAGATACAAATTAGATACAAATTCAGGAGACCATTATTAATTTAGTTTAAATTGTGCTTAAGTGGCTTATATTACCAAATAAATGTACAATTAATCAAATAACCACAAACTAATTGCCACAATGAACTTGGGGCCCCTGAGGGACATTAGATATTTGTTAATGTTGCAGTACTTTTCCCTTATTGTATTTGTAATCATGCTAAAGAAGACCTTTAAGTGTGTCATGTCTTACATGCAATAGTTACTACAGAATCATGCACCATCTATGAGGTTTAGTCAGTTTAGTACACATACAAAAATAAATAAGTAAAACACTTAAATATAAAGATCGATATTGAGCTGCATGTTGTCTCCTCCTTGTGCTGACTCATACAGTGAGACTGGGAGTAATGTACAGGCTCTCAGAGGGCAGTTAGAAGTCCTATTTGTACTTTTCATTGATGTTCTTGGATTGCTCATTGTTCATGAATTCGATAAAAATAAATAAATAAAAAAAACCTCCAATAATCATTCACAAGCATCTCCCATGATTTTTTGATGTTGAACAATTCCAGCTTTCCTTTAACTGTTTCAACTTCTCAAATGTGAATATTTGCTGCTCTGTTTAATATTAATGTGAATTGAATATATTTGGTTTTTGACTGTTCACATAAATCAATAATGAAAATAATCTAGCAGCCCAAATTTTGCATTTTGCATGTGCCAACTGTTCTTTGACCTGTCTCTCCTTCATCTAATGTGCAAAGTGGATCCAGTAGGTGAAACCATCGAGGGACTGCCTTTTTCATTTGCAGTGTGACATTTTGTTCGTTCATTCATCGTACCTGATACGCAGCCTTTGAGATACGATCCTTGCAGCTATTTTGCCACTGATTATAACCATTAACAAGCAGTCTGTCTGTGAATGGATGGGGTCACTACCCTCAGCATTAAAACATTCATCAGAGAATTTGATTTATTGGGTGCTCTTACTAAATGGGAGGATATTCTCTTTGTAATGTGGACATTTAAAATGGGTCATATTCCAAAGTGCATTACAATCAATGCAAACAGAAAATTTTATCTACTTCAGTCATTCTCCTTCTACCCTGCTCTGATCTATTGAATTTTTCGCTTATGTGGCAAATACGTGTCAGATTTAACAATGTAGCTCCTCTACTGTGACATTACCGAGCCCTTACGTTCCTAAAGAAAGATTCCAACCTTTATCAGGGTGCTATTTTCAGAGCAGAGGACCATTACTGAAGTAGTTGTGTACTTGACCTGTGATAATGAAATTCTGTATTCCAATATTTTTCTAAAATGCCCACAAATTAACAGTTAAGCAGACCCCCCCCCCCCCCCCCCCCCCCCCCCCCCCCCCCCCCTCACTCTTTTTAATCAAGGCGGGTAGGGTTTTTTTTTCGATTTCCTCATAATAAGGGCCAGTACAGGGCAGTAATCAACATCAGGCTAACCAAATTTGGGTTAACAAATTGATGTGTTGAACCTATGACCACTATAGTTGATGAAGGTAGAATAATCTGCGCAGTGTGCATGAGTGCTCAAGTAAGATTAAAGTGGTGGGTGTCAATCTGGTTATCCATTCAACTGTGAATTAAATCACCTGCAAAAATGATAAAAATACATACAGAGCAGTGCAGGGAATCATGACAAATACAAGAAAAGTACAGTAACACACACTCCCAGGGTATCGGGGACCTTACTTCATTTCTCAGACTTTTTTTTTTGGTAGGGGGACAGTTTACGCTGTCACCGAAATTTATCAAGTGAGCTGCAAAGGAAGGTGTGGTACAGAAAGGGCACAGAAAAGCAATGGAAAATTACACGTTGAGACAAAGATAGAGGTAGACAAAAGGAGAGAGAGGAGAGAGAGAAATGGGTAGGTGGACCTGGAGTGATGTAGGATTTGAGGACAGAGTGAAATTGATAGTGCAGGGAAGAGCACACAGAGTCACTCTCACAGCTCTCTGACCTGAGAGGCACAGCCTGTTTGATTTAGTGCCAATCAGAGTTTTTAATGTCTGTGCAGCGCATCATAATTTATTAGGATTATCATAAACTTGTGCTGGGAGAAGGAGCAGGGGCACTTGTGCCTCCCTCTCAGAATGAATTACTTGCTGCAAGCTGGAGCGTCAATCAGGCCAGAAATGGCGACACCAGCTTTTTCCCATTTTGGTTTTCCCTAACCAACCTGATGTGGCCCATCAGAGCCAAGACCCACAATAAATATTCATCCCATCATATTCCACCCTAGACGGGGGCCAAGGATATTAGGTGAAGGAGAGCTAAAGGCTGGTGTGAATTATATTCTGGATTGGGGGTTGGGGGCTTTTTGGGGAAATTGTTTTCGACTTATTGTAAAACCAAAAACTATAGAGGCAATTTCTGTGCTCCCTCTCTATTCAAAATCTTTTAAATAATATAGTAGGAAAGAAGCATACAGGTTCACTAGAGAAATTTAAATCACTTGAAATATAGACCAGTTTGGAATAGCGAAATTTGTTCCTTGTTGTGGACAATGACTAGAGCTGAATTTTAGGTGCATCTCTTAATATTCAGCATTACATGAGTGTTAATATAATTAATAACTCATTAATCATCACAGCCCCACCCCACTTATAATTCTAATATTGATTTCAGCGGGTCTCTGGCCTAAGAGGCAGCTGAGCACCTACCATAATTTGAACACTGGCTAAAGGGGGGCACTTGCCTCTTCGACTGTTTTTGTTGAAATTGAAATGAGGACACTGATCTTTCATCATCTGCTGAGCCTTTTCACTCCATTTTGATCACGCAGAAGAAGCAAAGAGCCATTGAAAGGGCTGCCTTGAATATGGTGGTGAAGCTTTATTGTATCTGTCCAACACTAAGAACCCTCTTCACCTACTTTAGTGTCTTCATCATGATGGACAACAACAGGGTAATAAATATGTGAGAGGGAACAGAAACAGAGCTGATGGTGTAACTTGACAAGGCTATGTAAAGACCATAGCCTTTTCCCTTTTGTGCTGTATCAAGATATGAAATAAATACCAAATACTGACTCAGTCGAAGTTCATCCACTACAAAAACCTCAAAGTGTTAGTATGTAATTGATTTGTTTTGTTGTTGTTATTCTTCTTGTAAAAAGTGAAAACTCTGACAGTGCAGTAAAAATATTTCAAGCCGTTTCTAATCCAAATCAAATATTTTCTAAAATGTGTTTTTCCCAGTTTTAGTACAGTGACCTGCCTCATTCTTTTCTTGTCAAAAAGCAGAAACTAATTTTTAGAAAATTTTACCATCATTTTGGAAACAAGTATTTTAACTGCACTGGCAGATTGCTTCACATGGATCAAGAAAATAACTTTTTTTAGAACTCAATTACAGATAGAAATTACTTGAAAAGATTTTTTTGCAGTGGACTATACAACCTGAAATAACAACGTAAAGGCCTGTCCCTCAAGCAGAGAATAGTTCACCTTGTTGCAAATTTAAGCATCATTAACCACATGTGGCCTACTGTAAATTTCTGCGCAAAAGCAAGCACATTCTTTCAGTGCAAGGTTACGTCCTTTTTATGTGTTTACTGTAATTTACCAATTTACAGCATAGCCCTAAACCCCATGGTGGCCTGCATTGATAGTGAAAACACACATTCCAATGAATGAATGGGAAATCTGTAGAACAATAGATGGGCATGCTTTTGGGAGTTGGTTTGGGGCCTGTACTGGCATGAAGCTCAGTGGGAGTATGAGAGGCAGGCAGACTGGAAGCCTAATTAATCCAGCCTTCCTTAATTAGTCTCTCTCCCGTCCATGACGCACTCGCCAATCTTCTGATGCTCACTTTCCCTCCTCTGCTCTTCCCATCTTTCTCATATGCTCTCTTTTTTTTCTCTCCATCTATATTTCTCTGTCTTTTTCCTCCCTTTATGTCCTGCTCTGACTCTGTTTTGCCATCTTTCCAGGCTTGACTGAATGGTGACAATATGTTCTGAGGTGATAAACAAGCACATGCTGCTGCAGAGGGCAGCTTAGTCAAAGCTATGGTTGTCTGTGCTGTTGCCTGTGTTGCCACTAGAGGACCAGACAAAAGCCCAGCTGTAGGCAGCAGAGATTGCCTGCATCACATTATCTTTAGAGATATATGGTGTGTCTCACAATGCAGGTGGTCACTATTCGACTGGATGGCGCGATGCCTCCAGGACTGCACCTCCTGCTTGCAGATCACGGCAGTAATCTGCAAATACTGGCACATGAAAATACTGGATGCATCCCTCCAGCATGGCTGGATAACAGGCCGTGGCAGTAGCTGTAACCAGGGCCAAGCCTGCTATGCTCAAAGATGTTGACTTTAATGACGCTGTGCGACACTGAGGCCCAGCCCACTCACTCTGTGCCTAGAATAATGAGGCAGTTATTCCACCAGTGGCCATGACCATTCAAAATGACTGCACTGTGAATACTGATCAAGACTAACTGTTGACATTCTCATGCACCACACTGGCTTTATAATGAGCCACATGATTAACTCATCAGGGTTTGCTTGTCTTTCTTGCGGGATAGGTAATATAATCCACTTCAAACGAAAAGATTAGCTGCTCAAAGTGTTGTAAGCAAAATGTACCCAATTTATTACTGATTAGTGTTAGCTTGAAGATGTTTCAAATGAATGTACCTTGTTTATTTGCTGTGAAAATGCTGGTAATTTTAAAGTCAAACATTTTTAAAGCTGCTTTAATCAATATTTTTTTTACCATTGAATCCACTGAACCTAGGGTTATCACCAATGTCACTGTCTGTTGGATGTGTACAGGCAACTGTTTTCAAAGAAATTAGCCAAAATTTGATTTTGAATCTTCAAGCATTGCCAAGGTACATTTTAAGCACATTAATACCCAACCACTGGTGAAATACTTATCGTGCTATCAGTTTTACTTAACTCAATCGTTTCGATGATATCATTACAATTATCATTAAAGAATATTAAGAACAAGCGGAATTACCTAATCATCTAATTCAACAGATGGCATATTAGGAAAATGTTAATGGAGTAAAGTTTGATGTGATTTAATAGTGCACATGAATCTTAAGAGGCAGCTCCCAGCCAGCCTTTCCTCCATCAGGTATATACAAAAGTGATGGAAATATGACTACTCAATCATATTTCCCATCATATTTTTTTATATACCCGATACATAACTGAAAACAGACTCCCTTACTGCCAATGGACCATTGTAATACATATCTTAAGGGATAATTTTTCATCTTTTTCCTTTTTTTT
Source organism: Thunnus maccoyii (assembly GCF_910596095.1). Taxonomy (NCBI): domain Eukaryota; kingdom Metazoa; phylum Chordata; class Actinopteri; order Scombriformes; family Scombridae; genus Thunnus; species Thunnus maccoyii. The sequence goes on from NC_056551.1 coordinate 8,146,173, forward strand.
GCCTGTAAAGATGGGCTATTTGTGTATCAAGGTCATCTTGCATCCCTGCTGTATTTCCACAGAACACTTGCCAGTTTTTTTTTTCTTTCTCTCTCTTTCATCATCACCCTCCATACATATATATATTTATTTGTTTATCATTTCTGACCTCTTATTTCCATGAGGGGAGGACGCAACTTGAAATATAGGGACACGGGAGAGGGTCGAGGTGAAGTTGTCTTTTACACTCCAGAAGCTAAAAATCCCTTTTCCTTTATGCTCCCCTGTAATAATGCTTCAAATGTCAAACCTAAGTCGCAATTGCTTTCACCATATTAGATGAGGCTTTGATGGCATTTCGCAGTGAACATGGTTTCAGATGAGATAAAAATCCTTCAGGTTATTTCAGATGCTTTTTTTTTTCTTTAGTTTTCCAGGTGGAAACTGAAAGGTTTACTATTGAGACAGGAACATTTTCCAGCAGTGTACTTTAGCTTTCTGTAAGTTAAAGCATATCAGACAGCTCATCTTCAGGAAACCCTTGGATAGAGTGATCCCTTTAAGAAAGTATTTGGCCAAAACAGAAGCCAGAGTTGTTAGCTTTATGTGGTTTCTGTGTAACAGCTTGGTGAGTTTTTCTCTAACTCCTTACCCCTGTGTGTAATCCCAGGTTACTCCAATGCTGTGTGGGTCTGAGATCTGGAAGCTTTCAAGGTTCTGCACTCTAGCTAGTGTCTGTAGTGACTCACCGCTACACTGCAGTCTGCAGACTTAACCATCACAGTCCCTGAGCACTGAGCATAAATCTTTTTAGTCTGCTCCAGTTTACTGTTTCCTTCTCCCACATTGCTTGTGTCTTGGACACAGTGATTCACTGGCTTTGCATCTTCTCTTTGAGAATATCAGAATATTTTTCGGTGCGAAAAAATTGTTGGCCTGTTCAGTGTGGCCCATTTCTTCTATGTGGGTTTTTGGTTCTCTCTGTTTCTTTATTTCTATAGCTCTCTCTTTCCCAGGGCCTGCTCAGCATCATTTGCATGGCCTACTTTTTGTACAGGGTTTGGTTAATACCCACAAGTAGACACTTGAGCAGTAAACACTTCCCTTGCCGTGACTACCACTGGGCTTTCCTGAATGAACTGATCCACTTCAGGCATGATCTGTATAATGCCTGTTACACCATCCAAGCCCACACTTCCCTCCAGGATCTTGACCAAGCAGTGGCACACATATCACACACATAATCTGTACTCTACAATTACCACACTGCCAGTCCTTTATTACTGTTAGCACTAGTATTTTTAGTGATTCACCCTTGCCACTACAGTAGATACAAGACGTCACAGGCCCTTTTTACAGCTGGCATTAACATGCGTCTTGGATGATCCAATCACAAGTGGACAGCTCTAAGTACGCCTGTTCACACCTGGCATTAATATGCGTCTCCACATGCGTCTTGAGTGACCACTTGTGATTGGATCTCACTTCCCACTCTATGTACATATTCACACGTACATCATTTCCATTTGCAAAGACCAAATTTGTTGTTTTTAACTGATGGGAGAACCGGGGATATGTGTACCCTTTGTCCAAAGCTGTATTCAACTTGTTTGACAACAGGATAAACCAATATTTCTGCCCCCTCTAGTATATATATATATATATATATATAATATATATAAAGTTATATGCAGTGATCTCCCTGCACCTGCATCTCTTCATTGAGAGATGTACGCATTTACGCACAAGGCACAACAACCTAACTTCATTGATTGTGTAAATCTCCCGACACGCCAACAGGATTGGTCAGGATCTAATGTTAATTAATACTCTGTATTCCTCTGCACATCCAAAAGGTCTGCTGTTACACACACATAGTCCAGGTTCATACAGTGAAATTGTTTGGAGTAAAGCAGTTGTCCTCCTGATAAATCCTGAGCTCATTCGAGCAGCGCAGCAAAACTAACAACCTCAACTTGACAGGACAGAGGAAACGAAACTCTCCAGGGGAAACAACATTAAGCGTTTAGCTTTTTTAGACAGACAAATGAAAAACAAGTTATTTTCTGGTTTAATTTCTATTCCAATTGCCAATTTGAAGACGGAAATGGGTTATGGGAACGGGAAAAAACGAGTGGACACCTCCGAATGTGGTCTGAGTAATCGGATCTCAGTGCAACCTCAATGTTTCTTTGGTGCATTCACACCTGTACTTAAACGCATGATAATACCAGGTGTAATTAGGAACAAAGTGAAATCTGAGTTACGTTATCAGTAAGAAATGAAAACCTGCCTTCTGCAGCAGCAAGAATTGTTTCAGATAGAGCTAATCATGTAAGTACTTCATGACTGACACAACATAAGTTTTATAAAAATACTCCACGGGGAAAAGGAAGAAAAGAAAAAAAAACCTACAAGGCATCTGCTGCTAATTAAGGTTATGGTTATTGATCCTACTCGACAGATTTTCAGCAGAGGAGAACATGCACAATTTTGACGTACAGTTTGTCTAGATTCCTGAGAACAGTCGCAACCGCAACGTGTTGTGCATTTATTTCCACCTGTCACAGTCCCTTTCAAATTGAGTTTCAAATGTGCAACAGCTGAATCTAGTCAAGAAAAGACAGCTGCTCCTCTTTTACTTGAGGGGAATCTGTGTTCCTGCATGCAAATCCAGGATTTGTTTCTCTCTGTGCTTACTACCAAGTTAGAATTCCTCAAAACATATCTGAAGCATTTGGGTGTGAAATGATATGCAATTTTAATTTGTCACATAGACTTTCTAACTTCTTATTCCTTTGCTTTTTGTTTACTTAATATAAACATACACACATAGAGGCATTACATATGAAACACATGCATTGTGTGATAAAAAAAGAATCATTCAGTGCATATGAAAATAAGCAGTTAATATAAAAACCATCATATCTGTTATGATCTTCACTTGTCAGTCTGAGGGCTGTTCTCCATGTGCCTCCAGGGCGCTCCAGTATTTCTCCTTAAAGTATTCCCTATAGAAAATAAGTCCATATGGAAGTGTCAAATGCATAACTTCATAGCAAATGATCAGCAGCATTCACACATTTGCATGTATTTTTTTCAGTATTTGGGTGAGAAAAAAAAAAAAAAAATCTCAGAAAGCTAATCTCCCACTGCATTTGCAAGGCTTTCTGGGACACCAGAACCCCAGGAGGAAGCCGTCTGTACACTATAAACAACTTCTCAGAGTTTGTGTCAGGGGTTTCTTTGAGAGAACAGGAGATAGACATGGAGGTTTGTCTTCCTGAGATGGGAGTAGCAAAGAAAAAGATGGGAAATGGATATGAGATAGAGAGAAAGGGGGGGGGGGGCAGGGTTCATATATAATGGCTGACTGGTAGAGAATGAGAATTGGCTGTTTTTCATTTCACCTGTCGTTGTAAAAGAAACGCCTGTCACAATGAGGGCAATGTCACCAGGACAGGCAATGTTTCCATGACAACTAGGACATTTCCCCCCCCCTTCTTAATTTGTGTTGAGCTGGCGCATGGGATAAGGTCTTTAAGCAGGGACGTGCTGTCCTACACAGAACACAAATGAGAGGAATACTTATTCTGTCCACGCTGTGAGAACAACGTTGTGTTGTCCCCTTGCTCCTCAGATGCTTTCTTCACGCTGCTGTTTAATTCTGCTCATATCAAGCTGTGTCTTTTGATTGTCACTAAGCTTGTTCTACATCAAACACCGGCAGTGAGAGTAAATTTATAGTCTGTTGAGCTTTGGTGCCACTAATGTCTTACATCTGTGTTTAACATCTTGGCTAAAGTCAAAACAATCAAGTCTTTTGCCAAGTGTGATTTGGTAAAATCTGGACAAAGAGCCACTGGAGGGTCCACTTTGTCCAACAAAACAAAGAGTGCACAGGTTAAGATCACTTTGCTGCCTATAAAGATAACAACAACCCATAGGGTTTAGAATGTTTCCTGCTCTATCCATGAAATCCCCAGGCTGAACTGTATCAGCGCTGTGTTTCAGGATAAGGCAGTGCTGCATACCGACACACAGCAGTGATTCAATTCATCAGAGTGGTTTAATAAGTGTTGCAGAAAAAAAGGGAACATCCCAAAACCTCTGCTCACACTTATCACTACAGGGAGTGTGTATGTGTAAGGGTCAGTTTACCCAAAATGTAAACAACAAGTCTTCTCATTTACCTTTAGTGGTATCTTGCCATGCAGATAGTGTTGGCTTTATTTGCCCAGATTTTGAAATATCAGTCGCTGAGATTTATATCCAACCAACCAAATACAATGGAGGTGACTTGACTTCCTCTGTGGTGCTCAAAGAATTTAGAAAATACATTTAAAAAATGCAAAAACATCAGAATCAGTGTCTACGTTTCCACAGGGACTATTTCCTCAGTAGAAAGCATTTGGATGTCTGTGGATTATCCACAGCAACCTGGACATTATTAATGGAAAGACACAATAATGTACAATAATTACAATGTACATTTTTAGTGTTGTGAGAAACACAGACAGAATTATATTCACCTCCATTGTGTTTGGATGGAAGCAGAAATCTCAGAGGCAGATATTTCAAAACCTCTGCAGATAAAACTATATAAGAACTAGCTGCATGTCGAGACACCCCGAGAGGTAAGTAAGAAAATACATTTTCCCTTGTAATTGGGTGAACCAACACTTAAAGTGGACTCAGCGTTTGTCTGAGGCTTTTCTGTTTGGAGGAATTAGGAAGTGATGGCACTGATTCAGATAAGATCTTCCATAAAACACCATACAAAGTGTTTTGTGGTTTGTATTGTTGAGGCACTGTTGGCTTGCGCACAATCAGACCTGATGTAGAAAGAAGAAAGGAGTTCCAGCAAAATCAGAGGCCACTTTTCCATTGTCACGCAGTTGGAAAATGATGAGGCCAATCTGTTCCATGCAGGGAGAGACAGTCCCCCTGTAGGCTCACTGATTTCAAGGCAGAACGTTTACGTTATGTTCCACCATCTCTCATTTTGGGAGCTGCAGGTGGGCTTTTTTTCTGGAGCACAGATTCTGACTCCTCCTATTCCCTCCTGGCACTGAGTCACTTCCCAAGGTACTGACAGACACACCGTGAGCTGTTTTCAAGATGTATTTACTTTGGGCAACAGTCATAATCAAGGTCCATTTCACCTTCAGTGAAGCAGATTATTATGTGTTATATCAACATATTGCATTTTGGTTTCAGAATAATTTCTTGGGTATCACATTTATTTATTTTCAATAGTAAATAACATTTTTAAATGTCAGCGAGGCAATCAAATAATGGTGAATTTAATGGTATGAATCCAGTGATGAATGGCATCTTGAAGTTCTCCATCCTCCGAGACGTTTCAGCTTGGCGTTTAACTCTAACCCAGCTTGGAGTGTAGTCATTGTAGAAAACAAAATGGATAAAACAGGACAAATGGAGAAGTGAAGCTAAGCACTTGTGCCATATGTCAAGATAAAATACTGGTCTGTAAAACACACAAAGAAAAGGAAACTCTCTTGTCAGGCATTGCAGAACTTCTTTTTTTAATAAAGGTTATTCTCTTGGCATTCTTGCCTTATTAGAGGGTCAGTATGGTGAGACAGGGGATGGGGGTGTGGCATGCAGCGGCCGGGAATCAAGCCATAGACGTTGCTATTATATGGTATGGGCCTTAACCATTAGGCCACCAAGGCGGTCCAGACATTGCAGAACTTCTATTGGTGCAACTGTGTTTTTCAATTAAAGGCAGAACTCTCTGGAGGTCTTTGCCAAGAAACTTAAGTTTTTAGAGTTTTACTAAAGCAATCAAGTCCAGGCTGAAATTAGGCCAAAACATTACTCATACCCAAAATCAATCAGTTTTTTTGGGGGGTTTTTTCTTTTGGGTTTTTTTTTTTTTTTTTGTTGTTGCCACTTTGTTGATAAGATTTTCTTTTAATCAATACATGCATTGATTTCTATTTGAAAGAATGTCACTTCATTGATTAAATGGGTTTCAGATGTCCACACTGTTCTGTTTCTTTTAATACCATTATTACCTACACTGATTCTTAACTGAAACTATGTACATTTTATTGATTACATGGGTGATTGATGCCAATCAAGGGACTTGTCCCTTTGTATACACATGTGCAGTTCATCGGATACTCTATCAGCTGAGTCAACCATTAATATGAAATGAACTCATTGGAAAAAAATAAATAAATAAAAAAATAAATAAATAAATAAAATGACCCGTTTTGCATTCCGTTGAGCACTATTCTGACCATATTATCCACATTTTCCTACAAGAGTATAAAACCTTTTACACTACCAAGTATAGGTTCTGGGTTCTAGCTATATATGATGGTTGGATCACATTTGACCTGAAATACAAGCTGGATCGAATGTTTAAGCAGCCTTTACTTGTGCAGACACTTGGCTGTCATGAGAAATGCATGGGTATAGCACCTTTCATACTCCCACATGACCAGCTGGGCTGTCAGAACGAGGGGTCAGAGTTGAAACAAAACTCTTAATGACTCCCAGCAGAGACAACATTAGGCTGTGGTCTCTCAGTTCAGCATGATGCAAATACACTGGAAGTGTGCATTGATTTTCCCATCATGTCAGGACTATTCAGCAGCGCTGAATCCTTTCCCAGTCTCTCCCAATTAGCTTTCGGCCCGGGGAACACTGTCGATCCCCATCTGCCCATCTGCCTGTCAGTGGCTTTATTCCACTGAAGGAGAGAAATAGGAAAGGGGAAGTAGGGAGGGAAATGAGCGAGAGAGCAAGCAAGCAATGGATAATTCTGTGTTTGGCGGCTATGGGCGAGAAGGCTTGGCAGATCTGTCCAAAGCCAAAGCCAGTAGGGGTGGTTTGGAAGCGGAAGGACTCCTTGAGAGAGATACTGTTGTTTGGATGATAGAGTGAGGCACAATGCCCACTCACTCTCTCCGCAGCCATTTATCAATGAAAACACAGGGCTTGTTCTCCATACAGCCTCTGCCAAGGAGGGATGCAGATTTCTCATTTCCCTCTGAGTTTTTTATTCCTCAGTTTTTTTTTTGTTTTTTGGGTTTTTTTTTTTTATTCAATGGGCTTTATTGGCATGACATTTTCGAGAACAGTGTTGCCAAAGCATCAAAATACAATTTGTCAAATATTTGGACAGTACAAAATTACATTATTATGAACATTAATGCACCATCAAGATTCATATATGTTAATTATACCTAGATTGATATATATATTAATTATATATGAACAGTATATCCTATGCATGTATATGTGTGTGTGTTGGTGTATTTGTTTGTCTAGGTCATTCACTGTCCCTCAGTGACATGTTCATACATATTGGGCAGCAAGATGTGCCCTGTCTCCTTCTCCTAGTATTTTTAACCTTGAGAGGTGATTAAGCTCTCTGAAATCTATAATTAGAGTTGAACCTGTTAGAGTAAATGTTCCATTGAATGTTTTACATTGTAGGAGGAAGTACGTCTCTGTTTCAACCTTACCTGTCGAACAATGACCACATATCCCTTTTTTTCTCTTTTGGTTGCCATGATTTTTTGTCTTTTTTTCATTTGCCAATTTGTATTCACTGAGCCTGTACTTGGTTAGGATCTGGCTCTGCTTTCTATCTTTCTATCTCCCCTCGGGATGGAGCTATCACTGTGCTGCCCTGAAGGTTAGGGAATCTGGTCCAGATAATGGTCTGTCTAAGAGGACTTCAGCCTAGTCTTTCACTCTCCCAAAAGGCCTTGGTGCTTGAAGTTGGCAGAGCCAGATGGCTGTTCTGTATGATTGCTGCCTCATCATTCTCCTTTGGCTTCTTCTGCTCCTCCCCCCTGAAATAGAATATATGAGTGACAGAATATATCCTCACAGTCACCCTGCATGCAATGTCTCCCTGCATCTTTAACTGCCAAAAATTGGCCACATGCCAAAATTGTCAATTTGGGAGGTGGAATGAGAAATCTGTGCAGAGTAAATGAGATTAAAAAAAAGTAGTCCTGTCTGTCAAATTTAATTTGACATGCAGTTTTCTCCATGCAGGGGTCTTTTGCCTTGCCCACCTCCCACAGCTGAATAGTGTGTAATTTTATTTATATGGAATATCTGTTATATTTGCCATGAATGGTTTCATTCTTTAGATTGGGCTCCTTGCTCATGACAAGGCTTTGTCCACACACATATAAATGAGAGTTCATGTGGTTATGGCAGCTTTGTCATCCTCACTCTCTCCACTCATTGGTATGCCTCAACATTCTTTGTCCTGATGGGTGGTGTAATTACTGAAGCCGCAGGGAGGCAGCTGAATTTTATGGTTTGTGGAAATCCTGCTGGGAGCTGCCCACTAGTGGGGAGGAAGAGAAATACATGCCACTCTTTCGTAACTCCATCAACTAGTGCGCAACAGCCGATAAAAACCTAAACTTTGATGAAGAAAAAAATGCACCTACACGCACTGATGTTGAGACATGATTGGACACTATCATCCATGCACACAACACACACTGAAAAACACTCATATAAATGCGTGCTCACACAGTGGGGCATGCAGACACACATTGTGGAAATGTAGCTGTCCGCCCCTGCACACAAACAGATAAAGTCTCAACTGGACCAGGCTGCAGGCCGATAAATTTCCCCCCACATCCCTTTATGGGTTGTGCTTTTTATTTTGCTGCTGGGGTTTTATCTGGGGGCAGCAGTAGCTGAATCCACATATCCTGGCCCTGGCACAGCCAGGACTTCGCCTACAGTGCATTAGTTCTCACATGAGGAATGAGTTTTTTGATGAAACGGCCCACCATTCTCAGGCCTGATGGAACACCACTATGAGTTTACCCACAGTGATCTAATCCGCAGCTGGGCCCAGACACCGGCTGATATACTAGTAAGAGGGCAGAGAGACAGAGAGAGATTGAAGGAGCTGAATAGAAGAGATGTGGAGTAAGAGCGGGGGATTGAACCAGAATGAAAAGGATATACTCTGCAAGGAGAAACAGCGTGAGAGGATCCTCCATTAGAGAGTCCATATTTGGCATGTGTACGTGTGTGTGTGTGTGTATCTCACCCATCTTGCTGGCAGATAAACAACGCCTTGCATGACTGCAGGCGTACTGGTGGGTCAGTATGGTGTGTTTGAGGGGGTAGAATGAGAGAATAAACATCAATAACAACAGCCGCAGTGAGCAACAACAACAGCAGCAGTGGCGGTGACGGTTGTAGCGTTGTAGAGAAACCCACAGCGCCAGCCCCGGGAGGAGTAGAGGCTGCATTCAGGAGCGTGGGTATGACTCACCGGTGGGCTATAATGACCACAGATGGCCATTAGCAAGGTGTGAGGTGAACAGCGTAGGCCCCGGGCCCCTAGCGCCACAGAGGTGTACACTGCTCAGTTATGACAGGCTCAAACCTGATGTGCGTCTAACGAGCCCCCTGGTAAATTGTGCTTGTGTACGGAACGTCTCCCCTCTTCACCTGCCAGAGAAAATTCTAACAACATGGTTGCTGCAGGCAGATTCCACATTGCTGGGATCATTTACTAACCTGCATAATCTTGACTACATTTTTAAGGTGATCCTTGAGCTTCTAACCAAATTCAAATTATGCTGTTATACTAATTCTCAATCAAAATGTGGGTTTTGAGTGGCATTTGCGTGGGATAAGCACTTCTACAGGGTACACAGAAAGTCCTCACTCACAAATGCCTATCCAGGTCACATATTTTAGGACATTTTTGTATCAATTTAAATAGTTTTATTAATAGGATTAATCACTAAATCTAATCTACTATGTTGATTAGTGGTTATTTATTTTTATGTTTATGTACAGTAATCTCTTTTACACCATCTTTCCTTCTTAGCTCTGTTAGAATTTTGCATATTTTTAATGACCCTCCTTCTCAAGCCTCCTCCTTGCACTCTTCCCCTATCATCTGCTGTGCAAGGAGAGTCTCAATACGCCACTCAGCTCACTCATGGTCTCAGTGGAGATCTTATTCACCAGGTGTAGTCTGTGTAACTGCACGGGAGGCACTAAGCCCCTCTCCTTGGGAATGGGTGTTCAGATGCCTCGAGGAGTTTGCGTGAGGTTACTGCTCCCGCTTTCGTCCCACATCCCTCCCTTCTCCTCCTCTCCTTCTGTCTCCATCTCCCTCTCTAAGCTTGTTTAGATTCCCTGCCACGTTCCATCATGGCTAAGCTGAACAAATCCCTGCATATTTTTTCTGAAAAATGTCCTCATGAAAGTATGGGCAGGAAAGTTGGGTTTTATTTCTTTTAAAAAAGAGTTGTTGAGGGAGGAGAGGGGAACAGATTTATAGTTGGATCTAAAGGAGTATTGGCATACTAATATGCGTTTTATTTTATTTACACCACAACTTCAGGGTGGTTATGTGTTAAAAGTGCCCTCTATTACACTTTTTTTTCTATCTAATATCTGTCTACCTGGTAATCTTTCCATCTTTCAATCATTAGTCTATTACTGACACTTTGTGTACACCTTGGACATGTGACCTCAATGAGAACATGACTCACACAAATTGGGATGCAACTTACACTGTGCACACCAGTCCTCTGCCTGTCACATACTGAGTAAAGCTATGTATTATTAATAGGACACATTGTACTAAGTCTGGGACAGTGAGGACCACTCAGGACAGTGAAAAGTTGAAGCAAGAGCATGGACACTACCATCTTGCATACTGGTGTGTTCTATTTCAGCTTTGTCAGGTTTTGTTTGACACATTCTCCATTTTTTTTTCATTTCATGGATTGGGAGCCAGTTCCCCACCTTTTCAAGATCTACCCACATTTATTGTGTTTTTTCTTTCTTGTGTCTACTTTCAGATCATCTTATATCGTACTTATTGTGTATGTGTGTATGTGCATCTTTCTATATATAAGTCTACAGCACATGCAGATATTAGGTAAATATAAATGTGAAAATGTTAATGTAGCCCACAGACCATTGTGTACACTGAAGTCATAACACTGCAGGGTACTAAATATAGGAATGTATAAATGCAAAGCAGTAAAGAAGCTACAAAAAGAAGATACCTAATGTTGCAGTTTTTGTACATTACACAGGCTAAATTAAAAATGCATTCATTAAACATATACTAAATCATTTGGGAATGTATTACTCACAACACACTTTCTTTGTCAGGGAAATTGTAGGTGGCAAAAGTGAATGAGTAACAGTTTAGCTTCCCTAGACAGCTTACTGTATGTATTATTAAGAAAGTCACTTAAGAGTGTTGCTGCTTTTAGAGCTATTTGGTCACCAGAAATAGAAGACAGTGGTTAAACTGGGCAGAACTGAGGTGGGAAGGTTCAACAACGTACTTTATAACTCTGAAGCAGAGCTCTTGGAAAACAAAAGGGATTTCCATTCAGTTTTCCATGCATAAAGCCTATTAGCTGAAGAAAGTTACATAATGCCTATTTGCATCCAGAAGGCAAAGGTATTTCTCATTTTTTAGTATATTTAAAAGTCAGCTTCATAACTTTTTTTCCGTCAGTGTCCAACATGACTAAACCTAGTTTACACCTTGTGCTCAGGATCAAACACTTCTCATCTGCCACATTCTTTTTCCTAAAGCTCAAAACTCCTTCAAAGAAAAGCATTGCAAAGCAACACTGTTTCCAACTCTTCACACTGTGAATTTTTCAATCTTGTCCGTCCTTGTAAGTCAAAAACAACAGAGTCTGATCCCTGAGAGAATGCTATAGGTTCTGGGCGTCCTTTGCGGTCCTTTATGGTGCATCAGGCTGGTGATAGAGCAGCTTTGCTCGACTCAGCAGGTATCCGTCTCCAGCTCCTCCTCTCAGAGGAGCTGGACACCAGGCAGACAGAAGCACAGAGGCCTGTAGCAGGGCTGGAGAAAATGGATCACATAAAAACAACACAAGCTGACTGTAAATGAGCATGGGAGCAGACAGCAGGGAGTGGGGCAGGCACAGAATGGCGGTGGCTGGGTAAGGCAGGGAGCCAGGAGGCCTCAGACCAGACGATTCAACATCTCCAATCATTCACACTGCCTTGAGCCACAGAGGGGGTATTATATGATTCTTCGGGATTTTTTTTTCCTCATTGACTCTCTCTGTGAGTGACAGCTATCTACATTGATTGACACTCGAGGAACTAGCAGCCTGTTGAGAGGGGGGGTGCCAGACTAATTGACTGTCTTCCAGCTGGTTGATGGTTGGCTGTGGAAGAAACGGCAGGCCCGCAGCCCACCACCATTTTTCTCAGCAGATAGGCTGGAAATGATGAATCCTGCCGGAATATTTTGGCAGAGATGCATGAACTCGGCTAGTCAATTCTCACTTTGTCTTTTCCATAAACATGTGGATGTGGGTGCTGTGAGTCACAACCACCACCACCACCACCACCACCACCCTGGTTGTGGGGAGTTTTCTTTGCCGTTATAAATACTGTCTCCATGCTCCAAAGGCAGAAATTAGAATTAGATGGAGCTGAGGGGGTCTACTAAATAAAGCATTTCAGTGGTTGAATTATTGAATGAATAGAGATGTATACCTGCAGCAAAATAGCAGGGCCTGATGGTCTTTTTGAACACAGCAGCAGAATCAGTCATGTATTAAATTATGTGTTCCAATTATTTGCTCCAGCCCACTACGTTGGACCGGAAGACTTTCTTAACAAGACCATGATTAGTAAATAATGGATATTGCACGTAGAACAGAAGCATGCACTGGAAGCCTCAGAGAACCCAACAAGACAAAAGAGACAGTTACTGCAAAGTCTTCTGTAGTTGGCTACTACAATGCAAAACATCATACAAAGACACATCAAAAAAACATTAGCTGGTCTTGGATGGAAAAATGCGTTAAGTTATGTGTGTTTTATTTTACATGATATAAATTGGATTACTACTTTATCCACCAAATACACTGTGCATAAAAGCGCACTTTTGCATCAATCATATCATTAAGAAAGCAATATCAGAACCAAAGAACATGTGTTACACATTCTCTATTGCCTCTGTCCACTCCACTCACTTCCCAGTTACAGCAGGAGAATTTGTTTAGTAATGTACCTCATTCATTGACCTAACCTTACTAAAAGAAGTAATTTATTTTCTGACCCTGCTTGTCTAACTCATTTCTATTCTTTAAGCAGCAACTACAAAGCAAACTTTCTGAGCCATGGGATGATAGCAACCACACCATTTCAATACATTTTAAACATCTTCTTGAGTAATGCTGATAAACAATATCTGATCCAAAGCTAATATCCATTTTAATTTGCAGTAGATACACAATGTCTGCACTGAGGTCATCCTATTGATTTAATGTAAGCTGCCTCAATGGGGGAAATGGCATTCATTGAACCCATACACCAAGCGTTGCATTTGAAATTGATTTTGCAAGAAGACACAGTCATTGTAATGTTTCTGTACACTCAAGCTACGGGATCTTTTAAGACAAATTAATACATTTGATTTAACTATGGCTGTGGGAGATTAATCGTTAAGGTGAAGGCTTGATGAACCATAAAAATGTCCTAGTCAACTTTTATGCAAGCCATGCATCATTGTAACCACCTACCAAGCTGAGAAGCGGGAGGTGCTTTGCTAATGCACAGAAATGCTTCTTTGCAAAGAGGGGAAGTGGCCAGCACGGAATTTGGATGGGCCATTCAATTTTCTGCTTCAGTAGATGTGTGTGGGTGTGTACACTAATGTATGGAGAGCCATGCTGTGGTGGTAACACATGTAGGTTTCAGTCTGGAATCGGCAAAGAAAGAAAATAAGTGATAGATGCTAGCTAGCTAGCTAGCTAGCTAGCTAGATATATAGATATATATATATATATATAGATATATAGATAGATAGATTGATAGATAGGTAGATAGATAGATAGATAGATAGATAGATAGATAGATAGATAGATAGATAGATAGATAGATAGATAGATAGATAGATAGATGCTGTGACGTACAGTATGAAAGCAGTGGGCTTACAAAAAGAGTGTGTGTGGTGTTTCTCCACAACTCTGGCTCAGGCCTCGGCATTGACAAGCTGTCCACATCTCACTGTAATTTAGAGACCTTACCCCAGAGAGCGGCTCTGAGTTATAACATTTCTCTCTACCCTTCCTCCCTTCCTGCTCCTTCCCTTTCCCTCCATCTCCCTCCACATATCTTCTTCGCTCTCCATCTTTCTTTTTTCCAATCTGATTTTGTTTACTCCTCATCACACAATTTGTTAAGGGCACTGTTGGTTTATTACAATTACAATTACAATTATTACTGGTAATAATAGCATTTTACTTACCAAGTTATTTGCTAACAGGAGTGAGACTTGGCAAGAAACACATCATACACTGACATGGATGATGACAACTATCTGTCAGAGTTTACAGACTGACTAGTTCCGACTTATTTACCTTAGTTTTGTGCACATAGTCTTCCTATGAAATTAGGAATTCCTACCAACATATAAAGTGGTTTGGATAATCTCACTAAACTATCTGCTTGTTTCCAACATATTGGATCATCCGAGTGCTCAGTTCTCGTCCAATAAAACTACCTTGAGGCTCAGAACCAACTTCTAATAAAAAAGAATTATCCTTTTATTTTTTCACTTCACCACCCCATTTTCTCTAACATTCTTCTCACTTAGAGGCCATTTTTCATCTTCCAGTTTAAATGTGTTCCTCGTTTCAACACCTCCTAACCCCTCCAAGTACACAGTTTAGTCCCACTATCACATCTGGACTGTTTACAAGTCACCCCTGACCTTTATTATTACTTTTAGGCTTTTTGTTCCCATTGGCAGTTAGTTGAGTGGAATGCTCCAAAACAAAACAACACCAAACTGCTTTATGTTGAGCTTAAGAAGTATATTTTGGTTTTAAAATTTTTTTACTGCACGTTTATGGTATTTTGATTGAATTTTCTGTAATGGTCTTGCATCATCTTGATGTTATTAGACAGATGGCACTTTATCTAATTTTGACAAGTTGAATGGAATGGAAAGTTCTTTGTTCCCTCTGTTGCAAGGGATACTGCAGAGGTTAGTAATTATATAAGCTTTTCCCATTTTCTTCTCAACTAAATCTATCCTCAATGATCTGAACCTTCTTTATAAAAGCATATGTATCCAATCAGACCAAGTCCTTGATCAGGTGTCCCACAAGACCAATTAGAAGTTGGTTTCTTTACACATGGCTGAGAAACAATTACAGTAAATGAAAATGGACATCCCCATGGACACTCAAAAAGCAGTTTATGAAAACTCAAATTTTGTACCTGCAAATTATAATGTAATTCCATCCCAGCTCACAAACCAGATGCCTGTGATCAGCTTAACCAGTATTCAAATAAACGCTATAGTGTTCAAAATAGGCAAGGTAAGAAGTCAGTTCCAGAGAATTTCCACGTGCCTCATCATTGTTGACATTTCCGTCTGACAGCAAGAAATCAAGACCAGCCACTTTAGATGCTAATTTAACGGCTTAGCACATGATTTCCCTTTCTCAGTAAAGCTTTACTCCTGCCATAAAGCTGTCGCACTGGCTTCACATCCCACTTCCTTACAAGCCGAGGTACAGAGGTACACAGCAGTCCTCTTCCCCCACCGAGAGGAGCAACAACCTTCATTATGTTTAGTTTTAATCACTTAATCCGTGCTTTAATACAGAAGTAAACAAATAAAAGCACATCTAAGTAAATGAACAGTTGGAGTCGTTCTGTAATAGCTCGTAAATCTTTCAGAGTTTGTAATGAGCTCCTTTCTCCTCTGGGCTCAGCAGCAAGAAATCAGCACTTCACACACGAGTGAGAGCGGCGTGAAAGCAGACTCTCACTCATTGAGAGACTTGGGGGAAGATTGGATTGTTTGTTTGGGGAAGTTATGTTAATCCGCATGAGCATCTTACACTCCATTTTGATGAACAATGAACATCTCAAGAATATGCTACAGAAATACACTCACAGGCCACTTCATTAGGAACACCTGTGCAATCTAATACAACAGCTCTGCCGTTAATTCTATATTTACAAAGCTTATACATTTTCAGTTTTTGTTGACATTGTCAGAAAGGTGATCATTCTACTTTATGTTTATTAGAGAGGTGGTAGTGGGTGGTGGTGGTGTACTGGAGTGAATTATATTGAAAAGTGTTCCTAATATTTTGGAGATGCATGGAGATAATCACACAGCTAAAGCAGGCAAGAATCACGTTTGTTCGAAAAGATTGTGCCATGAAATGCATGTACATTTCAATTTAAGTATTAGATACCAAACGATAAGATGAATAGACTGCCACTTTCTCTGTATCTAGGCAACAAGAAAACCACATAACATTTCCCTTACTCACTTTCCTTCTTTGTCTCGACTCTTTTTTTTCGCTCCAGGGAACACCCTGTCTTACTTTTAAAATTAAAGGCTCACGTAGAATATTTTTGTCCTTAAATGTGTGCCTCTTCTATTCAAACTCTCACTTTAAACACAAAAGTATAGTGCTGGTGGATTCCTGGTGAATCATCCACTGAGCAGTGACTGTGTTTTATAGCTCTCCTTGAGGAGTGATGAAATGTTTACCAGTGGGTGAGGAGCAAACAGGATGGTGGTGGTGGAGGTGGGGGGTGGTTATGTGATGTGTGGGAGGACTTGCTCACTCCTACCACAGGAGGGATGGGGAGGGTGGAGGAGGATGAGATATAGGTGGAGTTTGATGTCATCCAGGCACAACCCCCACTGAGATAAATCAAATACAGCTGCGAAGTTAGTTAGAACAGTATATTTTTCTTTATGTGTATGTGTGTGTGTGTGTTTATACAATGGTATGTGTCCTCTTTGCTTTGTGTCATTGGACAGTTATGCTATACCTCCTGCTTTAAACGTTACAGTTTTCTGCCCACCAGTCTTCAATTTACAATCATTTCCGGGCATCAGACTTACATAACCTTCATTTATCCAGTGATGTCTGGCATTCAGCGCAGATGCTTTGAAATCGAGTTGCCACAGAAACAGTGCAGAATTTTTTTTTTTTTTTTTTTTTTTTTTGCTGCTGCAGAAAAAATGACAGCTTTGAGAAATAATTGTTTTTAAAGGCACGAGGGGCCATTAGGCCTAATTGTTCTGAGTATTATGATTAATTCCTCAATAGCCTATTATAAGTTGTTATCAGTTATTTGCAATTAATTTCTTCAGTGGGATGTGACATGTCAGCCTTGAATATGCATGTGATGAAATAGTGTCATGTAATTTATACTGTTCTACTTTCAACTTAAAAAAAAAAAAAAATGAACCTTTTTTTGATTAAAGAGACCTGCCTCTTCCAGTAAATCTTTTTACCACCTTTCCCAATTACTCCCTCCATGACCAGTATATCTTCACCAATATCTTCGTTTTGACATTTAACAAATTACAACCAATGATTAACTTGTACAGGAGCTCCTGGTGCATTATGTATTTTGACTTTTCATAGTCAATTTCATAGGTTCAGTTTGATGCCTTGTTGCAGTTGCTATACTGAGAGACTTCATTTGTCTCCCCCCGCACCCCCACCTCCATCCCCCACTGCAGTCCCCCGGTGTGCATGGTATAGTATCAAGTTACAATATACAGCATCTGCTCCAATAAAATGGCAGCTTTAGGAGTATTATAAAACAGCCCACACACCCAGAGAGCTATTTCAGGTACTGGTTGCTGTTGTAAATATAGGTATCACTGCTAGTTTCCAACAAGTGCAGAAAAAACAAAAACAACAGAAACAAAAAAAAAAACAAAACAAAACAGTAATAATAGACTGTACAAGTATTATCACAGTCTCCATGTTTACTGCACACTTTCAGTAAAACAACCCATTCACCCTTTATGTAAATGACAGAGTATGAAGAGTGTAAAGAAACCGTGCAGGTGTAGCTGTCAGAACACATTCCACTCATGTTTTAATTTATTGCTCTTTCAGCAAAATAAGTGCACCTGCTGAAGTCCCAGAGTATATATGCTTTTAGCTATTCTAGAAGTTTTAACTTTGACGACATAGCTGCAGAGAACTTCCATTGATTTGAGAGGTAAAGACGTGAAAAATAATCATTTCTACTGCTCTTTAACAGTAATATGTGGATGCATAATAGATGCAGTATGCAGGTAAATTAGCCAGATGACCAGACAACCACAATATACTTCACTATTGCTTTGCAGCTATATTTTAAGCAGTGTTGATTGATTTTTGGCCACTAGTGGACAGACATACTTGACAACAAGCTTACAGACACACGTGTTAGCAAACATGCCTATTTATAGATCCTTCAGACAAGTCATGTTCATTTTCACCGGATGAGTAAGTCCAATATTCACTCTGATTTCAGCTCAATTTTGGTCTTTCACCAACTCCTGAGGGAAAAAAAGGCTCTTCAGCTGCTAAATGTTGAACTTTATTCACCGGCTAGTTGCTAGCGCTGGACAGGTAGCATGCAGCGGGTTTATCAGAGCTTGTTTTCTGAAAACAGGGCTGATGAAAGCGCTGAGGCTGAACCATGCATTAAATGTGCCGTAAAACCAAAACAAGTAGAGCTGCTGTGTTAGGTGTCTCACTGTAAGCGACTCTTCTCACATTACATTTCATTTCACAAAAAACATGACTAATGGAGCTTAACCTATGCAAGCGTAATGCCTAAGATGTGTACATTACACCTACACTAGTTTTCCTCTTCATCCTCAGAGAAGCAGTAAGGCAGCACAGGAAGTTGGCTGCAGAGGGAGATGAGACACTGACTCTGGCTGATAGTTCCACATGATGGATCTGGCTCACAGGTGACAATTCATGCTGACACCTCCAATGACAAAGCCATACTTTATAGCTACCGACAGACTGCTACCTGCAGCCCAGCCTTTCTGCAGATGAGGCTTGGTATCCGCTGCAGTGTAAAAATCAGTTGTGCCACATGCCAGCGATTCCGTGGAGTGATACTGTAGAGAAGGGCTACCATGTAGAGGTAAAGTGGGGTAGTTTCAAAAAAAATTCTTATACCTAGCCCTGGTTTGATTCCATCTATGTTGGAGGAGTAGTGTGCCTGGTGGGCAGAGTAACAGGGAAGAATTACTTGACCGGTTGTTAATTTAAACTATGCACAAATGACTTTTTACCAGGTTTCTAAGATACTAACATTAGCCTTATTAGCTTTAAATACCAGAATGTGAGAAAAAGGACACAGAGGACAGATACAGAAAAACACACAGACACACAAATCATATTGAAGATATATTTCTTATAGGAAATATAAGAAAGGAAGCAAATGCTTGCCTGTCCAACCTTGCCTTATAGATTCATTCCATGACCTTATTTTTTCCCCTGAAAACATCCTTTCGAGAATAATAACCTGCAGGGGAGAAAACAAAATGCCAACACCTTGTTGCCTACTTTTCTGTTGTTTTACTGTTTTTTCTTTGTTTTGTGTGAACCCTACTCTCTAGCAAACTGAGACTTATTAGAGGGCATGAGAAGAACTGAGTAAGAAGATAAGCTAAGACTCCCCTTTAAGTACCTCTCCATCCATTAAGATGGAGATTATAGCTTCAAAGCTAATTGTTTTCTTTTTTTTCTTTCTTTCTTATTCTTTTCATGGAAAATGTGCAGGAAATCAAGAAGTGTGGCCCTTTCTTTTCAATTTCCTTCCTAATAAATTCCCCCGCTTTTATCCCTTGTCCTAATATAACGGCAAATTAAAATTCATTGAATTTCAACGTGTTCATTAGGCTCTGAAGGTGAGCTCTCTGTCAGAGGATGTGGTGCTTTAGAGGTACTTGTCTTCCTCTGTATAAGTGAATGACAAATAGAGATAGAGTGTCAGAAGTGAATACAGAACAAGAGTGAAAGAGCTGGTGGAGGCTTCCCCTTTGTTGAAGGATTTTCATTCAATGTACAGTAAACTGTACTAGTACTATTTTGTATGGTTGTGCCTATAAATATGCATTGCAGAAACAATGAATGTGCTGTACAGATCTATTTATACTGTACTGGTTGTATGTGCATACACAAAACAAAAATAAGATGCAAGAGAGGTTATTTATGCATTTTAGATTACAAGGGACAATTCAATAGAACGTTTTAGTTGCGGACATGATGATAAAGAAAAATGGTAAGCTGCTGTTGAGCATTCATGTGCAGAACAAACAACGGGTCAGTAACTCTGACCTCCTCACAGAGATAGTCTGCAAGCAAATAGTCACAGGGTCCACGGGGGAAACGAAATACCAGACTGTGAAAACCTTTTCCCATAAGAAAAACATGAATCATGAGACAGACTGGGAATGATGCTGATAGTAGTCCTGTGTAGTTAAACTCACAGATGTCTGCTCAAAACTATAATTAGAATGAACAATCATTTTAATTGTGATAATTGTAAATAGGTTTGGTAAAATTTGAATTTTATTGGTACAAAACACTGATGTGAAAAAGTTACTGTATGTATAGGAAGAGATTCTGGGTAATGCTTGTCCATGGACCATCACTCAGTATTGCCTCTTCTGATGCGTTTGTCCTTTCAGGTTTGCTTTTTGGTCTCATACCAAGCAGGAATCACACTTTTGAATGTGGTTCATTTCTTTATATACCAGAAATCCTAGCCTGAATTACTTTTGGTTCCACCTGGTTTTAAGGGCAATACGGGACAATAGAATTGAATCCCATTGGAGATACCCATTATATTGACACTGACTTTAATTAAATACTGACATCTCTGTGCTAAGAAGTCTTACAATCTCTCTGATACAATCTTTTTTTTACAAAAACTACATTCATTAGTGAAAGTGATAAAAATCAATTTTTAAATAGCAAAGCGAGATATGTTTTTACACCACTATCTACAGAAAGTTCAGACTGTTAGACAGATCTATATATGTTGCCAAGATAGCCACGCTATAACTGGATACGAACATAAATGCATTTTGATTGTTTGTAGCTGGCAATAAATCCATGTTTTACCTTCCCCATCAGGATTAAAATCTACATAGAGTAAACAGACAATGTTTAAATATGTCATTACTCTACTCTATTATAATTGGTATAAATTGTTGTGATGCTTTGCAATAGCTAAAGCTCCAGAGGAGTTATGTAAAATTAAAATTTAATTTCAACAGATTTGGTTCTAAATTGTACATTTTAGTGCAAGTGACACTTGAAATTATTTAAATAAGATGTAAAATAAGCCACTTTTTTTGACAAATAAGTGTAAGCACTCTAGATAACAACACCCTGATGGATTTATATTAAATGTAATAGTTTTAATATGAATTAAGTATCTAGTCCAGAGTCCCAGTAGACTATCACATGTATAATGTATCTAAGCAGAGCCATTAATTCCCTCCTGCAAGCTTTTCACCTTCTTGTTGTGTGCTGAAGGGGAGACAATGACAAAGAGAGCAAGAGAGAGATAGAGATAGACGGACAGAGAAAACAACAGAGTTCATCGGGTCTTGGCCCACTGTGAAGCGAGCGTGGGGGGGGGGGGCAGAGTGTGCGTGTAAGTGTGAAGGTTGGGTGCATGTGAATGTGTGTGTGTGTGTGTGTGTGAGTTGGGGTTGGAAGGTGATGAGAAAAATCAAGGACAGCCGCCTGTGCCTTCCCTAACTCTGTTAGGCCAGACTGGCATTTTAATAAGGGTTGGTGAATACCACTGCTTCATCCCCCAGGGGAAGCCGAACACACACATTCACACATCTTCGTCCTCATGCGCACAAAGTATACAGAGGGAGGTAGAGGCACAAATCATGAGTAGGCGTGTATGCAGCTAGTGTACACAGAGCGATGCCGGGTATATAAAGAACCTTCATGTCTACATATTATAAAGATATAAAGGCAGGCTGGTGAATATGTTCTAGATATTGAATTACTTCAAAAGTAAATCTATAAATGGTAAATTAAGTGGCTGGCAGAGATAGCCACCAGGGAAACCTTGCCCAAATTGTAATGCCATTACTGTCCATACAAGAGCAGCAAGGGTGGGCTGAGTGAATACAAGGGAGCTTTCACATTCTCACATGTCAAGCACAGAGCCTACTGACAATGAGGAGTGGGAGGGAACAGCAAGATTGTAGCGGCTCTGAAACACTGCACAGGGCTTCTGTTGGGGTTTGTTGCCTATCAGCCGCCGATTGTAGCATGATGTGTCACATCCAGAGGTGGTACAACAGGCAAAGGAGACATACCAGAGTGATGCAGATAGATGGATGCTGCCTCATATTGACCAATGCAGATGACAGGAGAGTCATACATAATGTTCACACCTACTGTGCCGAATTCTGCTATCGATCTGAAATGTGGAAGCGGTGGAGATGCCGGCTTGCTGTGATACACTCATTGGATTGCTGCTGTCACACTCTCAGCTCTTACTCCTGGCAACATTCTGTGTTGTGGATTGTCAAAATTTATGTAATGCATCTCTGCACGGACGCTCCAGTCCAGTTATAGCTCCTTGTTTCCTCTGAGACTTTGATCAAAAGCAGGGAATATATTAAATGTCATCAGCTACATATAGAGAATGCAGAACATTTCTTATATCTTTTTTTTTTATTTTTTTTTTTTATCAAGAGTGAAAACATGAGTGTCGAGCTCTTATGATGACTTGACTGGGGCGACTTGCAAATGTAGTTGGGACCAAACTAATATGTTGACCTTTTAAGCTGACAAGTGTGTAATGTGATTGCATGCACGCAGCTCCGTTTCTATTTTCTTGAGATTCCTTTTCACGCAGCAGGGAGAGCAGCTTGTGAGAGGGATGAGAGTGGTTGTGATACCACTCGCCCTTTTAAGCAAGGAAGAGATGAAACAGAGCAATGTCCTGATTGAAGATAAATCCACCCTGATTAGCTTTGCTGCACTCCTTATGTTATTGTTTCTACTCCTACTTTTCTTCTTCGTAGTTTTTGTTAGTTTCCATTTCACCCGAAATATCGAGTCTGTTATAATTTACCGATATCTGTATGACTGTATGACTTTTTCTAGATGTTTTGTGGAACTTATCTAACATGAAAGAATAATTTGTTTTCATCTGAAGCGCGCAACTAGGTGTGTGAATTGTCATGCATGCATTCAAGCAGGGACATGCATGAAACATTGTGAATTACCATATGCATTACAGTACTTCAATTCAATTATTGGTATCCCCTTTAGTTAGAAGAAAATATTATTGGATTTCTCTTCTACCAAGTGATTTATTCATTTTTATTTTCCCACCAAGAGAAAAGGAGGGCAGGAGTGTCCATGCCTATTTCTTTTTTACACGCATGCAATTATTGCTTCCATATGGTCCTTACACATACACCTATGCATAACCCGCACATGTATAGGCTCGGGCTCATACCTTTACATTATTGGAATTGCCCAATGGGCATTGACAGCGTGGGTTTAATGAATTAAAGTGGACATAGCTGACTCAGTTCAATCGATAACTGGTCCCCTGTGGAGCCCTTTGCTCTGTGCGCCAGAAACAGCAGAGAAGGGGAGATAGAAAGATGGAGATCGAGTGACACCGAGAACAAGGAGGAGAAATGAAAGAGAGGGAGCAGAAAAGAGCACACAAAGGATAAAAAGAGGAGGGACTAACCCTCAAGAGAGAGATGATGTGGAGAGAGAGAGAGAGAGAGAGAGAGAGAGAGAGAGAGAGAGAGAGAGAGAGAGAGAGAGAGAGAGAGAAGTAGGGATGGAGCTGAATACAAAAATGGACAGAGGCAATGAATGAGGTCCGGCTGATGAAAGGGTTAAGTGTTTTGCAGTTCCTCAGCCTAATGGCTCCTGAGGCTTCTACTCAAGAGGGCTAGTTTGTACTATCCCCCCCACACACCCACACACACACACACACACACACACACACACACACACTCCCACAAGATCCTGGGAGATACACTTCATTCCTTTTTTTTTGTTTCTTTTTCCCAGCCCAACAGCAGCTTGTTTGTACTTTACAGCACAAACAAACTGGGACTTTCTAACACATGTGGCCTCATTCAGTCCAGTACTCATCAAAAAAGAAAAAAAAAAACATTTGTCTCGCTCTTAGTGCTGAAATCATAATTGTTGAGGGCTTTTGAACAATAAACACTTTTCACTGGCATGCTTTGTTCCAACATGCGGTCTGGCAGTGTGAAAAAGTGAGTCTTGTTTTCTTTTGCGTAAGAAAGATTAAAGAAACCCATTGGCCTTGAAAATAATTACACAAGATGAAATGTAAAATATAACCATCTCATGCATCATACAGTACAAGGCTGAGTGATCTCTCTCTCCAGGGTCCACAATCTCCACACTGGCTTATGTCAGGGATTCCAAACACCCACCATGAAATGGATTTTGGCTATTTTTGTGTATTTAAGTGGTGCATGTGAGAATAGATGCTACAGAGTCTGCCCTTTGTTGGAAGAAATGAAAAGGTTGGTCAAATATGCTTTGGTTGAATTCCAGAAGTCAAAGACAAAGTGTGACACTTTCTTTCAGACAGAACTCAGAGCTAATTTTACAACTGATGCTAAATTGTGTTTATATACTACTAGTTTGACTTCTGCAGATACATTTATTAAAAAGAACATTCATACACTGACTGACAACTTATTTAATTTCTTTTTTCCACAATATCCACTCAGAGCAACTACAGCTTTAGTATTATTATTATTGTGGTACTGGGCAGGTAGTTGACAGTGGGTATACTAGAACTAACTAGTTCACTGTTCACAAGTTGAGTGCAGAGTGAACCATACTGTAAATGTAAATGTAAATGAACCCAACAGCTCAAACAGTGAGCTGAGGAGGCTAAAAATCTCAAATGAGATGCAGAGTTTATCCAAAAAAAATTAGTAGTGGATTTTGTTATGTATGCTGACTTGTTGGAATATCCAGGTTCTAGACAGAAGTTGCGTTGGACATTGAAATTATTAAGTAATTTTTCACATTCATACTAGAGAATATGGATTTATCTCACCAGCTATGCCAATATTATACACAATATATCAGCATAAACACATTTCCATCCAGTCTAAAATAATTTCCTCTATCCTGCCTGTTCTTAGCATCTCGTCTCCTTTCAAGTTTCCAGTTTCTCTTCTCTCATATTCTATTATTTTTTTGTTTTAGCTTACCCCCACCCAGTGCTCTCTTTTTTGTATTTTTCTGCCTTGACAGGGAACGGTTTCGCCTGTCATGTCACACTTGCGACTGACTGCGTGATGGATGGTATTCTGGTTAGAGCTCTGCTCTGTTTAAGGCACACAGCGGGGCAGAGGCACCTTGCCACCTCCCACTCTACCTGTCACGCACCGCACCCAACACACGTCACCCTGTATTACTTAGATTTTCTTTCTTACCGCTTCTCCTTCTCAAAGCAACCTTGCTCTGGCTTTCCATCCATTTGTTGGCTTTTCACTCCCGTCTGGCACTATTTGTCTTTGTGCTGTGTATCTGTGTGCTGCAGACAGTCCATCATTGTCTTTTACTTTGCACTGTGATTCTTTGTGCATTTGCATTTTCCCATTATTTTTGCATAAGGTAATAACACTGTCTCCTCCAGTCAACTTGTTAACTGCGTGGTATTTAGACACATGGTTTTAACATTTCATTTTTACTCCTGAAACTTCTCTGCAATTTAACATTCCACTTTCTGCATTATTGTCTTTCAACAATGACAATGCAATCTAATGTTACCCTTTTTACACATTTTTTCCATCAGGCTCTCTGTTCTACCATCGTTTTGCTCCCAATTATTTCCTCGCAGTATCCCATCCCGCTAATCATAGTGTGTGCGACTGGCCAAACTGTTAAAATTTAGTTATGCTAACAAGGAGCGGGGCAAACGCAACCTTTTCAGGCGCTGCTCTGGTAATGGGTCCTTGACTGATTGACAGGCCTATTCTCTGCTCCTCCTGAGTGACAAGTCTGCAGTCGCCGCTGCAACGTAGGAAATGAGAGTGGGATTACAATACCAACCATGTCACCTCCTCAGGGGACAGGAGAAAGGAAAATACAATCACAGTCCCCATCAAACACACATACACACACACACACACACACACACACACACACACACACACACACACACATACACACACACACAAAGTCACAGTCTCCATTTAGCTTCACTCTGGTTGAGAAAAAAACACACAAACATGCACATACATAGACTCCAGTAATGTTTTTACCTGCTATTATGCTGGCTTTTGTTTGAGCTTAGAATTACATTCACCCCAGTGGTTCAGGCAATGGAAATGAGTGAAAAGACACTTGTTTGTGGATCAATAATCTTTGTATTGTTTTGTTTTATTCTCATAAGCCATTCCCGACAATGGCAAAACCTGCCCAATTATATTCCTGTATATTCTACACATTTACCACATTTTATGGAATTTATACTTTTTTAGACCTTTGGGACCTCAGCTTAAATAAGTCTTATTTTTAGGACAAGTGACAATGTGAGTACAAGGGGATGCTAATTTATTTCATCCTTTATCCTTTTCATCCTCCTGCAGGGAAGTTGGGCTCAGTGTGTGAACAAGTGTGGTTTTGTTAGAGAGGACTGTGAAAACAGCCTTAATATTTTAGGGTGTTCCAGGGGTTTGTTTAAAGTAACTGTGAGAAAGACAGAAAGTCTCTCTTTGTGTATGTGTGTGTGTGTGTGTTTGTGTGTGTGTGTGTGTGTGTGTGTGTGTGTGTGTGTGTGTGTGTGTGTGTGTGTGTGTGTGTGTGCAACAAATGAGCATGAGACTGTGCAGGAGAGCTGAGGTATTTTGTCTATTTACACCACATGAGAAAATGCAAATTCAAATCTCTCAAATTCTCTGCTGTCAGTCAAGTCTAAGTCATATAATCCTTGTAAAAAAAAAGATACTAAGTGACGATGAGCAGAGCATCAACCACTGAGTGAACCCACAGGAGCTTTGCAGCCTTTGTCCAGTGCATACTGTGATTTCACCATGTGCATTACTCCCTCTGAGTCATTACCAGGTCTGGTTAATACGATGCTTGGGTAGATTAAAGTGTAAGTGGGGACATTTTCTATTAAAAGCTTTCTATTATGTCTGCTTTTACATGGAGACAGCCACCAGCCCTGAGTCTGTTTGTGCTGCATTTACTGTCGTTCCCCTGTCGTTCTGCCTTTACTGCCTGTGGTGCGAGCGGGGGTGTTTATGAGTTTATAAAGGCTCATGACGCATCATCATGCTTTTATAAATTCAGACATGAAAACTCAGCCCACACGCCCTTCTCTCTTGCTCCCCACCGTCAACCCCCATCCCCCCGTTTCCTAACCATCCCAGCACACTCATTTAACCTTGTTAAACCCTCTAAACTAGGCCGCTCAAGGGCTGTTACATGCCACAGTAATCTCTAACAGGGGATTCATTTCTGTCACCGTGAAAGGAGAAAACGGTTTACATCAGCCGTATATAATTTACAGACACCGAGCTCGAAATCTTTAGAGGAGGAGGAATGGCTATTGTTGTAATGTTACTTGAAGATGTGCCCTTGGGGGCAAAAACAGAGACAAGAGGAAAGCTGGTTTATGCTCTGAAACAACACCTTTAGTGGCCTTTGTGGTGACAGGCCAATACAAGGTGAAGAGTTTAGGGCTTTAACTGCATGGGAGAGTCAGTGGTGGAGGCAGAAAAGACAGATCCATGTCTTCAGTGTTAAGCAGCAGCTGGATGGGTGCACAGCCACCATAATGAACCCTACTGAAGGTGAGCAGGAGCCAGGTGGCCAGCCTTTCAGGGGTGGACAAAAGGCAATCAGCCCTGTGCCCCCTTTGTTTGTGTGTGTATGTGTGTGTATGATTCACACACTCCTGTACAAGTGAAAAGGGGATCAGTCAGAGAATGGAATTGTGTATGGCATTGAGAATTGCTTTCAGGGGAGCTGGAGTGTTCTGCTGTAGATGGACTAGTATTATAGCCTCAGC
The DNA here is from genome assembly GCF_910596095.1 of Thunnus maccoyii. Taxonomy (NCBI): domain Eukaryota; kingdom Metazoa; phylum Chordata; class Actinopteri; order Scombriformes; family Scombridae; genus Thunnus; species Thunnus maccoyii. The sequence continues at coordinate 8,174,067 of NC_056551.1, forward strand.
AGACATCTATTGGAAAATCCCTTCAGAATTCGTTGTGGTTAGAATAAAGTCTCGGTGTCGAGCATAAGACCGTTCAATAATTCTCCTCTGTAAATTGATAGTTTTGAGTGCACTGCACCTCGTGGTGTCATAGGCTTCTGAAATTGTTTTTCGTTGAGCTATAGGTTTCCAATCCTGCAGTTAATGATACTTGTATTTTATTCTTCCAACTCGCAGCCATCTGTACTCTTGAGTTTTGAACTGGGCTCACGAGTGCACCTGTTTGAATGAATAATGGCCTACGCAATATTGTGCTGTTAAGGAGCGTCATATGGGGAAAGGAATGGTGATTGTTTCCTTCCTAGAGATGTTCTCCACAGCCACAGCATGGAGCCCACTCCATAGATAAACCACCAGATGTTTCAGCGCTGTGTATTCAGCTATGAATCTTCTTAAGTGCAGCTCAACCCCTGGATGACAGAACGAGTATATGGTCAAATCACTGTTTGTGACAGCACCCCACAATTTTTGCTCTCCTAACAACCTCCATTGATGGTTTTCCTTCACTCATCTCCACCCCTCGATCCCTCGCCTCGTCCTCACATTCTCCATTGGGTTCAGCTCCTGTGGCACGTGGCTATATTTCAAACTGCACTGCTTGCTGGTGCTAATGCATTTAGTATCAATGGCTAATTAAAACTGCAAGATCGCTTTGGTAAAACATCTGTTCCGCTCTTAATAAGCACGGCTGTCTTGAAGCGATTGCGTTAAGTGTCATTAAGTGCTGATCAAACGATGCTGCCTGGTCAATGGTGGTGAACGTTGCTGAATGCTGAGTTATGCATGCCCTGAATTCAGATACATTCCATACCCAACAATCACAGAGTATCTTCTTCCTCTTGTCTATTCTCTGCTATTTCTGCATGTATTCTGTTCTGTGTTGTCTTTTGCACACTGTTTATTATTAAGTATATTTTAATTAGTGTGTAATCCCATGAAAATAAGAATCGTTGTGTTTTTGTTACCTTAGAATGAGCCCTTTAGATCTACATAGAGGAGCCTGCCATGTTGCACCGCCATGTTGTGTAGTAGACCAGAACAGACAAACCAAACACTGGCTCTATGGAGGGCCTTACGCGTTTTTCATGAGTTTCGCAGTCACCGTAGGTTCTCCTATGCACTTGGAGGGGGAGGGGGAGATTAGGGGTATTCAGTTGGTTGCAATCAGCAACCTCACTGCTAGATGCCACAAAATTGTACACACTGGTCCTTTAAATATGTTTAGTTTGTAACCATTCAGTTTAATTTAGTTTATTTTTATTTATTTTCAAGCTGTTAAAGTGTTAACATCTGTTCAGGGATAAAAAATTACCTTCTGGGCTTACTAGGGTCATTTACAGTTTTTCTGTTGATCAATGGGCATTAAAAAAAAAAAAAAAAAAAGGTTAAAATTTTCAGAATTGAAAATGATCCACAGTCTTGGTTCTTGTGTTGTTTTTGTTCTGGACGTGAAAACTTATTAATACTTTTGACATCAAAAATGGGGATTTCATAACTGTTTGCCAAATTAAATCCTAACATTGAAGCTTCTTGCCTTGTTTTGTGTTGTGTTGACTTACCTGATATCAGTTAATGGAATAACAAATGCTTCCCTATCTGGGGCATCCATTTACATACAGACAAAAAAGAGTCAGGGAGAGGGAGAGAGTGGAAAGGGGGAAAGATAACTGAAAATTATTCATTTGAAAGTCTAAGAGCAGGAAGAAAAGAACCCCAAAAGGGAAGTGAATTTTAAGCATGGTGCAGGATACTTCAGGGAGACTGATAATGTGGTTCCTAATTAGGTCATACAAGGAACCCATGACATCTGACTGACCTTAATGGTGGATATGGTGAGATAATGCAGCTGATGGTCAAACTTCACTGGCATACATGCTGATTTTTATAATAAATCAGGGTTTTCCCTGGATTTTTTTGAGACAAAGGTGGCAAAGGCTGGAGAATGTGCATGGTGTGGCGCACACAGTTTATGTATGCACCTTTAGAGTGTTGTGTGCTTAAGTGAAAAAAATCATGATTTGACAGAAGAAAGTGTCTGTAGGATTTAAATTTTATACTAAGATGGAACAAAAACATGAAAAATAAAGATTGTGACAAATGACGGTGTTTATTTTGTAAGCCTGGAACAATATGCTTTTCTCCCGATTTGATACTATCACGATTCCTGGGTGCCAAATCAATTCAGAATTGATTCTCAATTCAAAACCGATTCTCCATTGGATGAATAGGAAAGGGGGTGTTAAATGTGTATTCCAGTATACTGTGTGCCAAACCATTCACTGGTGTCCTTAGTCCACTGAAATACAATATGAAACATAACTGGCCGATAAGATAAATGGTCCGCAGCCTTTTTATTTTAAAAAGTTAACTGCATTAATTAATGAATTAATTAATTTGAAAGCATCTTACAGTCTGCTGCCTGTATGAGAATAACAAACTGAGGGGTAGGAGTAGTGCTCCGCTGTATTAGTATTAACTTCATGTCTCCAGCAGTGGAGAGCAGCCTCTCTGCTACACTGTTAGCTCCAGGGAAAGCCATCACTGTCCAAGACGCTGAGCAGGTGCAGGGTTTTTGAGGTAAAAGACTGAGCACCGAGTTATTTTCTTCACTTCAGAGTTAGTTTAAGTTGTTTAAGTGCTGCAGTGTGTCTTTGTCAGCTGGTCTCGTTTTGCTACTGCTGGAGTTCGCTGCTCCACTCTGCTAATGTTAATCTCTGAGTGACGGCATAGAAAGTTCACAGTATACTTCATGTTGATCTCGCAAAGGTAATTATATGGTTATTAAATCAAAACATGCTTGCAAACGCTGCCTTTTTTGAAGATGAATTACAAGATAACTCATGTGCATGTGCGCACTGTTGACTGTCTGGGTGTTGCACTGCCCACGCAGTTAGGTTCTGCCTTTTTTGTTCCATCAACATCACATGCCGGAAGTTTCAATAAAGGCAGTGGCCAGTAATACAAAGCCTTTGAGTTAGATAGGCATGGGAAACCCTTTAAATGCAATTTAGTAGATATCCAATCCTAACAAATTATCAGCATCTGTTTATCTCTCCTTGTCTATACAATGTAACAAATGACAAAAGGATATTTACAAAGTAAGCCATGTCAAGGTTTACAGACTCCATTAAGTTTATTGCCCTTGCAATGGTCTTTTTATTAAAACATAATGGATTTGGCTGGCTAGGACAAATGTCCAAGGCTTCTGTGTTTCTTAAGATTCTTTCTTAAATCAACTTTCTGTGCTCTTTTCTCTCTACCACCACCCTGCATGAATCACTCTACTCTGAAAGACTGTATTTCTGTTTTATAGTCTTTCTGCACGTCTCTCTATGCAAGTTCTCTGTCATTTGTTCCCGTATAATGTCTAAAAGGCAGCATTCCAAGTCCTATTGTGTAAAGCATTGGTGTGCATTGCTGAACTAATGGCTTTTAAGATGTCAAAGGGAAATGTAGCACATAGAAAAAGAAAACTCCTTGCCTTGTGTGGGTTTTCAGCTAAAATTGGTTCCTGTGCACTGTGCACTCGGACAGCTACCATCCATTCTGCAAAAGTCCTTTCTCTCTCTCAAAGAATGGTTAACAGCAGCAGGCAGCAATGACAAGTCAAGTGGATGCATATTAAATCTGTTAATGTTCTCACCGCCTTGTGAACCTAAAAGCATGACACACAAAAAATGTCCCCATATCTAGTTGACTGTGTGTTTTTCAGCGCGCATCTCCGCATTTTACACTTGTCTGTGGCACTGTCAGGTGTGTAAAAGAGTGAGTCGCCGCCCATGAAAATGTGGCAGCGGGATGGATCCGATCCCATTATTTTCACCCCGGCTTGTAAAAACAGTGTCCAGCCTGCTTTCAGGTGCACAAAAAAATCCCACATCCGCTACAGTACAGGAGAAGCCATCAGCTTATGCAATGCTTCTTTGCCCTGGCAATCTTTTACCTGGCAAATAAAGGGCTGTGTGAGTTTTATCAGCACTGCAATGCTCCCTCTGAAGGCTTCCTCTCAGGAAATGGAGGAGGATGTGAGGGGTTGTGCACCGCCAGTTATCAGATATACAGTAGTTGCTCTGGGATATTACTCGCTGATAGATTCTGAATAAGACATCTGCCAAAATGCTTGGAGAGTCACTTCTCGCATAGGTACTTCACAGGAGAGCAGACACTATTTGATTCCAAGATTGAAAATGCTAGAAGTTGCAATTGTTCCGGTTCTTATCGGTGCCACATAGTGCAATTGCATACAGCCATACGCGCCCCCCCCTAATTTACCAAGCCATGTGGGTTAAGAGGATGTGTAACCAACAGAAGAAGACAACTCTACTATATCCACAACACTTGCACTGACACATCTGACAGGTGCTAAAATGAGACGTAAGGGCCTGTAAAACCCAGACATGGAGAGCAAGGGAGCTGAAAAGCTGCAGATTCTGAGAGAAAACACAGAGACGCTGCTGTCTCAGGCCATAACCCCAACAGCATCACTATATACCATTTGTCTTCATGGATGTGACAGTTCTTAATTATTTCTAGGGGAAGCTGAATGATTTGTATTTCAGTCGATGAGCTATGGGCCTTTTCTTCATCTAGTGTTAATGATTTAACTAAGTGCCCCTCATGTGCTTTATCTGCATACAAATTCTGTTAACCATATTTTTAAGCCCAGCATATTCTCACTGATAGCTACAGTATATGATTCTCTGGCCTCTGTTTAATCACCATTATCATTAGAGTATAAGGTAATTGTATTACTACCGTTGATACTGCTAAAATTGGCTTTATCATGTGGTCCAATGGCTTTACTGTTTCAAGAGATGTCCTTCAGTCGGCAATATGCTAATGGAATTCTTTTTGAAAATCAACCTGCAGGCTTTGAAGCTCTGCTTCTTGCTCCATTTTGTGTTCTTTGTTTTGTTTGTTTGCCTTGTACATTGGTGAAATCTTTCCCGAAGCCCTTTTTTTTCCCACTCTCTTCCCCTCCTATTTCCCAAGACATTGCAGCTGTAAATAGATTTACCTTTCCCCATAGCAAAGTCCTTTCTGCATATGTTTTCCCTCCCCGATCAAGCCTTTCATCCCTGACTCTATCTAACTCTTTCTTCTTAACTTGAGACTAAACTGAGGGGACAGATCGATTTAAGGTGTCACGTTAATAACAGTTCCCTTCTAGCATTGCAGTGTTGCCATTCAGTCTGGGTCCATTTATATTTCTGCATCATTAAGTGGTGAAACCTCCTATATTGTTTTATATGTTTAATCAATGGTGCATACCCCTCTATTTCATTGGAAAGCAACAGGAGCAAATCAAAAGTATGTTCAGATATCAAAAATAGTGTATGCATCAAATGAAAATCTATGAAAATAGCCTGTTCAAACAAGCATTAGCACACCCTGCCATAATTAGCATCGTACTAAGCTGACAGTATTACCTATCTATTCATAACATTTAAATCTTCCTGCCATATGACAGCAAACAATGTAGGAGTGGCTTCCAAAATCCCCAGTAATCCATCTTCTCAGTGATTACAGCAAGAACCGGCTCTTAACTGCTTGTGACAGCCAACATGAAATACTGAGACAGATGTCATAAGTTATTGTCGTTGGCAGTCAAGAGGCATTATGCAACTTTAATGATGACTTTCATCAAGCTTCACAAAGCCCCGTCGACTCCAAACGAGGATGCTGTGTTGCATTTGTGCGATGTCTCTCCAGCCAAAATGCACCATCCAAGACCGTGAGCTGCAACTAGAAGAGCATCGCTCCCAAAAGACTTACTGGAGCATGGCCTAGAGCCACCTTGAACTATACCACTGCTCCTCAAATAACTCAAATGGAGGTCATTGCGCAGAGTGAAGTTACTGTAAGCACAATGGATGTACTCAGTCTGCAGCAATGGCCCGAGGAGTCCGGGAGCATAAATGAGGCCTGGGATATTATATTTCAATCTCTCCCTCTTCCTCCTCTCTTTGTCATTTGTGCACACATGCACAACATGCACTCTCTCTCCACGTCTCTTTCTCTCTTTCTGGTTTGGCTCTCAGAACAATTTACAGTGATGGTGGCAGAAGTCCACAGATTGCAACTCCTACTCTCATCCCTTAGCTCGTTAACGTTTGAACAGCGCGGTTCCTGTTGCAGCTTCACTCTCCCCCACCAACATGTGCCTGACTCTTGCTCAGCGTCAATTTTCAACTCCATTTCCCTCACCTAAATCCTTCTCTGTAGGTCCAGCATGTCCCACTGTCTCACATCGCCCTCAGTTACCCCAGCTCGTTACATGCAGCATCACAAAAAACCCACTCATCTACAAATGTTTCCTATTTTTTTACGCATGGTTACTGGTCGACCACAGAGACATAATCCTCTGCCTAACTCATCAGGCTTCTAAAAATGGTTGTCACTCCTGCAAAACCACACAGAGGAAGGGGCAAAATCAATGGCGGCGACGGGGTTCAGCATGGGTAGCATGAGATGATGAGGAGGGGAAGCAAATTCTCTTTGAGGATGATCTGAACTTGGCGAAAAAATATCTTTTGCCAAAGACCACCAAAGTGTAATGTGCAGCTCTAATGAATGGGAATAGTAAATGAGGGACTGGCATACACAAACACAGGCTGTCTGAATAATTCCATTAGAAAACAGTCAATGTTCATTTGGGCCGTAATTAGGCCCCCTCTCCCAGAGACATGCTGGCCTGATTGATAGTCAAATTGCAGGAGATTGTGTTTACTTTTTCATCCTATCTAGTTAAGAATTCTTCCTACATCTCATGTCTCATGTTCTCTCTTTCATCCCTCCCCCCGACCCCCCATCCATCTCATGAATAAACCAACAGAATGGCCGGAGGTTGATTCTTGGAAACAGGAAACACAATTATTGTAAACTCCAGGTACATCTCTCTGAAGGGAGGATGGGGGCAATAGCAGATGCATTTCATCACTATGTGGGTGTGTATAGGCATGTAAAAAAAATTGACACTCCTCTGGCTCATTTGCTCCTTTCAAAAACATTTGAATATTCCACAATATTTTTTTTTTTTTTTTCTGGTGTGAAGCATTTTCAACAAAATCCCTGAAGTGGTTGAGTTACCTCTTTCAATCGTGCTTTAGTGACAAATGTTTGCCTTTTTCATAGCTCATAGTGAGAAGTTTTGTCTGTAAGAGAAGACACGTAGCCCCACTGGCGGTGAACTGCAGCGCAGAGAGTCGGTAACACACAGAGCTGCTTTTCTTGACTCCTGCGCGCTTTCTGTGGTATTAGCTCAGACCGGGACTTCTGCCTGTTGCTTTACCTGCTTCCAGACGGAGATTCGATGTTGTTATTTTCCTTATTTGTTGTCAGTTTACTTCGGAGGTTTGTTTGTCAGAGTGTGTTTTGCTCGTTTGGGGAACTTGGTGTCATCTGGAGGGATTTTCTTGCAGTGACAGTGAGGGTTTATCTGGCGGAATAATCAATATAATCAATAAAAAACCCGTCCTGTTTGAAGAGTGTATGTGGCTGAAACAGAAGTATCCCCAACCAGACCCCACCATGCCTGTCAGAAAGTGAGCTACTTTCACCTTACATATTATTATTTATTTTTCAAAATTGAGCACACACTTCTTAACCTTTTTCTGTCTAAACTAAATATAAATGAAATTTATATTGAAATGATATGAAACATTCTATTATTGATGGCTATTATCAAAGTCAAACTCTACGTAGAAAGATAGGGCTGGCAGTAGCAGCGCTGCAGTGTGTCTGTGTGGACACCACACACAACAGTTCAGCGACAGACACGTGCTGCTCAGGTAGAGGTAGGCAGTGTGTCCCAGGCGTTACACTGTTTTTTGCAGAGGAGGAGTGTGCCCTCCAGTGTACTGTTTTGTGCAGTTAACATACAACACATTGCTTGAGAGCAGGATTTTTTTTCCCTTCTTTTTTGGCACCAAGTGGGTGGTATTGCGTTTACTGCCATGTTGGATGGCATGTGGTGTTCTTACAGCGCACCAAATAATGATTCCACTTTTTTGAGTACCCTTTGCAACCTTGAAATCATGTTAGATCCTGATTGTATCCGCTCCTAAGGTGAGTCAGTTAATCAAAATCAAGTGATTGTAATAAGGTGGTGTTTGGATGTGTTTTGAAAAATTCGTCTCACTTTTGAATGCTACAACTTTTTTTTGCTGTCGCTTCTCATTTCCTGGTCCCCTACTGTTAAAAATAAATAATATGACGTCCTATGCTTTTCTTTGACTATTCTACTACTAAAAGGGCTTGTGTGTTTCGTAAGTGCTCGCGACAGCAGTTTTGTTTTCTTTATTGTGGTGAAGGCAGGGCTGATGAAAAAGCCTGCTTGCATGATCCAGGGGCAGCACACTCACCCTGGCAGCCGTGTGCGCAATCCGAGTGTTCTGGCAGCGCCTGCAGTAATGACTTAATATCAGTCCTCCCACGGCGGAGCAGATGAGAGCACAGGTGTGCAGATTGTCCCCTGTCACATGGCACTGCAGGGCCCACACACGCCATTCTCCATTAGTTAACCCACCGTCAGGACAATAATATACACACTGTTATTAACATATATATATATATATATATATATATATATATATATATATATATATATATATATATAAATACAACCATATGTATGTGCTCATGTGCCCTTCCTGTCTTACAGTAGCTCTTCCTGGCTGTTTGTCATATGAAGCATGTGCAGCACGTTGCCTATAAGGCGTGAAACATGTCTCAGAAATCTTACCATCATGAGAAGGCATACACTTCTGTAGCTTTCCTTATCTTTCTCTCTGTCTCTCTCGCTTATTTTCACTTTCTCCCTCCTTCTGTCTCTTTCTCTCTCTCCACTCTGTCTCTCTCACACACCCACGCTCTTACATGTGCCTACATAACCACATTGTCTTGCACAAACACAGTAGGGGAGAGGAGAGGGGAATGGTGATGACTAGTGATGGGATGTGCTTTGGCTTGAATCTCATCCGATGCCGCCCCAGCTGCCCCAAACAAGGCAGACAGACCCAGCTGCTATCATGGCCGTGCCATGCATGGCTCTGTCAACAGGTCAGGGTGCTTCACTACCTCCTCTTTGTTTTTTTATGCACTGTAGCAGCTTTTGTGCTTAAAGATCAAGCTACATCTTTATCTCATTTGAGTTCTGCTGTGTTCTGATCTATGCACTCCCTGCCCAAAAAATTGTAAATTTTTTTGCCGCCAAATGGAAACAAGAAATAACTGTAAAAAAAATAAAAATAAAATATATATATATTGCACCCACAAATCACAGTATGCTGCCATATATCAAAGATAAAAATAGGCTACAACATTGGCCCAAAATAGTTAGAATCAGGATTTAAAAGATAAATCCAGTCTAGTACGACTTTGTAGTGTTTTAGTAGTTTTGGCAGTTGTTCCTTTCACGCTGTGATAGACATCATGTTCCCAGATCCCAGCAATTACTTGTACAGTGTTATCATAACTGATAAATTGGATAGCCAAATCTATGATAAAAAGTTTATCCTTTAACACATTATATTTGACACTGCTGCGGCAGGTGAAAGATGAAGTTTCAGTACCAAGGTACAGTTATTCACTGCAGTCTCAACAATATATTTTTGCAAATTTCATGACCTGTCATACAAGTTAAAATCGAACATAACCTCAGCAAGCTGATCTTACTTGCTGCCACAGAGTATAAACCAATTACACCCTGTGCTATATGACTCAAAAATTATAAAAGAACAAAACAATAACACATCATAATATGGATGTGTCATTTTTTCTTCTTTTATTACACAGCTTTGAGTATCATCTTCCTAGGCTGGGAAATAAATTATTGTAATACTGTATCTATCTATCTATCTATCTATCTATCTATCTATCTATCTATCTATCTATATATATATATATATATATAAATTATTGTAATACTATATATATATATTTCTCTTTCTCTCTCTCTGTTTGCACTACAGCTCCTGGAAGCAGCTACAGTATGTTGGTTTTAGCTGACAGTTTGAAGCAAACACATCAAGGCAGTTTGACTCGCTGCTGGACACCAAAACAGTTGCTGTGTTTGAAGACAGAAACTGACTCTTACAGTGTGCTTCTGGCCTCACAGCCTCAAACATATTTCTATAGATGAGCAAGAGTAGAGGAACACTTTTTTAGGATATGACTAAAAGACATTGTCATGGGTAAAACTGGTGGGGACAGTTTTGCAGAGCATGATAATCACTTACAGATTATGAGTGGGTGATTTAATTGTATCTCACAATAAAATAAAGAATGAAAAGTTATATAAAGTAGCTTAAGATAATATTTTGATTCCACAGTTGTCTGCATGACACCAGCATACTCTATGAGTAGGAGAAGGTCAGCTAATCACGTATTTTCCAGGAATATAAATGCTTCATTTCTGTTTTTAATTTTTATTTTAACATCTTGGTTAAATAATAATGCAGGGCTAATGATATTTTAGAATGTGTTTGAAGTAATTTTACTGTCAACATGATTTTCTAAGCAGCATATTTAGCCCAACACAAGAAGTGAATCAGCAAAGGAGTTGAATGTGAATATTTTCAAAGCAGTGGATTTACAGCTCTGAGAAACATTTCTTTCTAAGGTTGACATGTGTCACTGGTACAGACCAAAATTACCTCTGGCTACTGTTATGGTTGCACAAAGCCTATTAAAACCAATAAAATAAAATTAAAAAGTGCCAGTCTGATTCAGGTTGAAAATTGGTAATTAGTTAAACAGTTTCACGGTACAGCCATTATATCTATTTTCATAAAAGTATGCATATATTCTGCTTCTCTGTAATGAACAAAAACAGTAGGGGGTTAATACAACACACTGATGTCTTTGAACTATACAGTCATTCACACAATATGTAATACTGTATTTCTTTCTCCTTTTCATGAATCTTCCTTCAGAATTTTCTTCCATCACTCAAAAGATGCAGTAAAGGTCAACACGCTATTTTCCTGCAACATAGGTTTAAAGCCATTCATGAACAAGTCTGTTATTCTAGCAGATTCAGGCTTGTTTGAGTGAACAATAGGAGGTGACTCATTTATGGTCTCTTTTTTGTGTGTGTTATTGTTATTTGTTGCCTTGAATGTGTGTGTGTGTGTGTGCAGTTGAAAGTGAGGGTCACAGTCTCACTTGATTGCTTTATTGAGCGCTGAATTGAACTCTCAAGGTTGTTTAATTTCAGTACATTAGAATGTCATACCAACTGTGTAATGTCATGTGTGTGTCCAGTATCAGCAATCATAATTATTTATAAATACATAATGAAGTATGATTAATTAGTTTCATGTTAGAATATGTTTCCAAGTCAAGGAACGGACTGAAAAAAAGTCCCAATTTCCATCACGAGTATTGTTATTCAAACGTTAGCTGTTAATTTGACATCTGACATGTTCAGTACAGTTCTTCACAAATGCATGATTCATATCATTGCTAACAGAGTTGAGTGGATTGTGGGTGTAGAATTAGAGTTAAGCTTGAAATATGAAAGATTGTGCATGAGGTTTGTTATTATTCATAAATGGTACTAAAAGAGCAATAAAACTGAGGCACTTTTTGGCTGAAAATTATAAAAAGCTATATATATCTACCTGGGTTACCTTATATTCAACGTATTAGAAAAATAACATTCAAAAGCGAGGTGCAGTTGAACAAAAACAAGCTTATGACTATATTCAGGTTGCATTTGAAAAAAATGTTGGTATATGCATATATCTCCTAGAGGTATGGAATTCTTACAATAGAGAAAGAATAATAAAGAGCAGAGTGCATGTGCAATCATAAAATATACATCAAGTGAGATCCTACAGAAATGACAGCAGTCTAGTCCCTGACAGAGCTGTATAGATACAGGTTACATGCTAATATATATTTATATTCTTTTCAACGTATACAGAGAACTAGCAGGAGACCTAGAACAGGCTTGACACATACACAGGTTCAGTTTATTTCACATAGAGTTAGGTACATTCACTTCTAAATAGTTCATAGTACTAAAACATGAATAAAATAACAATGAAATGAGATGAAATAATGAAAAAAAATATTATAACTTTTATAATGTTTCCGTGGAGGAATCCCATTTCATCCAGTATTTATTACCATTTGCATTCTGAGAGGGTATAAGTCATCTTTTCCATTGAGCAGAGATAATGTCTATGAAAAAGCTAATTGTTGGACGGTTTCTCTGGAGCCACTATTTAGTGATAGTTTTTAGCTTGCAGCTATAAAGATCTTTAAAGGTATTCTCAGATTTTACATAAAAATCCAAAACACAGAGAAGGGAAAGTGATGTTAAACTAGTTCAAACTCAACATCTTTGCAATTAAACGTCCTTCCAGACAGGCTGGATATATGGACAAGGCCAGTGGATATATGGTCATGGTCCAGTGCTGATCCACACTCCCTTCAGCAAGGGTACTGGGACCCAGTTAATTTAGAGATTTCAAAAAAAAAGTCAATTTGTCACTTTCTTAGAGGAGAATCTCCTCAGGTCAGGGAGTTGGTGAAGGAACACTGGGTTTCCCAGCTTCCCCTCTGGAAATGTTTTAAATGAGAATATCTTCATCAGAAAATCAACAGCATTGGTTGAAATTAGTTTTCAAATGCATCAGCAGTTTAGCCCCAGAGCTTCTTCCCTGATATATCAAAAGACAAGACAGTAACAGAGTAACTAGGAGCATGGTGAATGGCAGTTGTAAAATATCACTTTGTAGATCTAAATTTAGACAATCAGCCTTCTCCGTAAAGGGCTGTCAATTTTGGAACTCATTACTGACTGAAATCAAATTAATTCCAGGTATAAAATATTTTAAAACAAAGGTTGAGTGCTGGCTAAAAGCAACCCAGAGCTGTACCCATTTTAGGCTAATTGTATTGTATTGGGTTTTTTTTTTTTTAGTATGTGTATTTTATTGTACTTCCATAGTGCACCACAGCACACTACACTGTAGTGTACTATGGTTTTATGATAATGACAGCTGTATATTTTAATTACAATGTACATGTAAAGCCCAACTAGGGACAAGAATTGAAAATTAGCAATAGCTATAAACTCTCTATGCAGCACATCAGTTTCATGCTCTGTAATGGAACTATCTTAAATTGCATCGTCCTTATCAAATACATGAATTCAAACTCAATTCAAAATTCAAATGCTCAAAACATGATTTATAACCAGAAACCTCTTGTGATTGTGCAGATAAACATTTCCCTTTCTCTCACAAAGGACTTAGTATTACATTGTAAGTTGTGTAACCTACTTCATTTAGCAGTGACCATGTCTTGTTTCAACAGTTTATTTTAACCATGAAATGATTTTTATCTTGAACAAGTTAAACTTTAGTTTCCTAAACTCATCAATACCTTTACTATAGAGGTGGCAGGAAGACACCGACAAACAATCTACAATATGTTATGTTGAAAACTTGCTTTGGATGGACTGCATTTATATAACGCCTTTTTAGTCTTCTGACCACTCAAAGCGCTTTCCAACACATCAACATTCACCCATTCACACACACATTCTTACACTGATGGCAGAGGCGGCCATGCAAGGTGCCAACTTGCTCATCAGCACCTAATCTAATGCACATTCACACACACACTCACACACTGCTGGCGCAGCCATCGGGAGCAATCTGGGGTTCAGTATCTTGCCCAAGGACACTTCGACATGCGGACTGGAGGAGCCGGGGATCGAACCCCTGATCTTCCTATTTGTGGACGACCCGCTCAACCTCCTGAGCCATAGCTGCCCCTCTTTGTCTCTAATTTTCTAATTTGTTTAATTTTACATCATACAGTATGGTGTACATTTCCCTACTCACAAGTACATACAAACCTTTTTTTTTTTTTTTTTTTTGAAGGAAAATGATTGAGACAGTCTGTTTTCTTTGGGTGTAATAAGATTGACTCAGATGACACACCCGCTTCATCAGACTAATTGCCCTTTCTCACAACTACACCACAGAGGGATTTGTCGGAACCCACAGGACATCAAAGACAAGCATTGTCTGCTCATTTCTATATACCCTGTCTCTTTAACATCCCCTCTTATAAAAACACTGGTCTGGCCTAATTGACTTGGCCCCATCCAGAGTAGCTCTTCCATATTACTGAAACCTAAACTGCTTGTGAGTGTCATGAGGCAAGCCAACAAGGCCTGGGGAGAAAATATTCTGCGACAGCTCCTCTCCCCTGAGCCCTTATTGTTCTTTCAACAGCACCATTGGCTGAGAATGGAACATTTGGATGATTAAAGGGATTTGGTGGTGCGCTGTGTCATGTTCCTGTAATCTCTCAGATGATGGATTAGGGGTCTGCCCTGTCATACTCCGCTAATCTGGCCCCGATGACGTCTCCGCACGAGTCCCAGTTGCCTTGACACCCACTCCGCCTTCCCCGAGGCCTCTGCTGCCCAGAAGGAGCAGCAGTCACAATTTGACCCAGTCAGATATTCCTGAATACAATAGGATCATATGAGCAGCTTATAGTCCATGAATGCTGGCACTTATCTCTCTGCATTCCTAAACTATAGCCATAATATAGCGATAGTTAAATATTCTCGGGTTTTCCTCTTGTATTTGATCTATATATCACTTTTCTCAGAGATTAGAATAAAAAGGGGGGTCGGGATAGCTAGAGCGAGAGAATTACTATTCGGAGTATTTTTAAACCCAAGGGACCGTCACACTTTCCATCTGTCATAATGCACATTCTTACCTGACACCAATGATTTGGCCGGGTTGTCTCACAGGATTTTGAATATGATAAAGTGGAATGATATTGAAATTAATAAGGTGAAATAGACAGATGTGAGCCTTGGCCTTTGCCTTTTAAGTGGTTGTCATCACTTTTTGACAGGCTTCATAATGAGAAAGAAAGAGAATGAGGGAGAGATAGAGAGATATAGAAAAGGGACAGAGGGGACGAGGCAATAGAATAGCTTTCCACTACTGCCGCCCCTAACAATAGCCCTGTCATCTCCCTCCAAAGAGCAGAGGCCCAGGTTCCTGGTGGCATCTCCAGAGAGAATGTCAGGGGAGAAATAAATCTCCCAGCCAATTTATGTGAGGAAGGTGAACTTTTTACTAGCTTTCCATGGTAAAGGCAAGAAGGGAAAATCACTGACAGCTCAGAGTGGAGATTTTCTTTCTTCTCTCCTAGTTGACATGGCATTTTTATTCATTGGACCTCCAGAATGCACTCTTGTGCAACGTGGGGGTGAAAGGGAGTCAAAAACAGTCCATGTGAAACTCCCCCGACAGCAGAATGGTAAAAAAGTGAGAAATGTTTGCTTTTTACAAGAGAGCTCAAAGCCCCGTCGATCAGTTGGCTCCTTTTTTGAGGCAAGATCCCATTAGAAGCAAGCTGTAAATACTCATGCAAGAGGCTGAAAGAGCATATTGCATTACCTATTTGCTGAGCAAACATGTGACCCTCCACACACCTATTTTTTCAATTACACGCATCTGCAGTACATATATTGTGGCATTTACCCCGAGCAAGCAAAGTAACAAGAAACTCTTTTGGCAAACTGCAGCACATAAAATTAGCTGTAATTGTCTATTTTTGTTGCTCTTAGTTTTTTCCTAGAATATGGAGCCATCATCTTACCCGATGTGATCCTGAAAAACTGGAAAATGTTAACATGAATGCCAGTAAAACACATATTCGGTTGATGTAGACTACCAGTCAAAAGCTCGGACACACTTTCCGATTCACTTGAATGAGGAAGTGTGTCCAAACCTTTGACTGATACTGTAGCTCCTAACTCCTTTATACATGTCTGCACTCCAAAAACACAGTTACACAAGAGAAAAGTGCTTGGGATTCAGTGCACATGTAACATATTGATGTATCACTTCATGCCAAACAAAGCAGTTAATACCCTTGAAAAGAAGTGAAGAGAGGACCAAGAATCCTGCACATGTAATTCACAGGATAAAAGAGGACAAGAACAGCTTAGAGATTTGTAGTGAGCTGAACTGTTACTCATGAAATGTTCATAAGTTTGCTAGTTTGCACATAAGAAACGATATGTTTAAAAAATCATGAGATGTTTGAAAGCATGTCTGCAATAATAAACAGGTGCATATTTTTGTAATCATGAATTAACATAACATTGACAGAAACATCATGCAGAGGAGAAAAAAAATCTATTATTAATCTTCTAGAGCAAACTGACACTGGATAAGGAGTCAATGACATGCTAGTAGCTCTGTGAGGCTGTACTAAGACCCTGCTGATGCAGTGAGAGAGAGATTTTAAGCTGTTCAATATGAACACTCAGGTGGATGCTCTGCCAAAAGTGCATCAATGCTAATAGTGGGACTGTTCTGGTCTGTTGATTGTACTACATAGTGATAGCAATTAATTAAAAAAAAGAAGACAACAGATCTCACCAGACTGTGGCTAAACTTTCTTCAATTTCTTGATTGTTTCGAATTCCAGATTTGGGCCTTTACAGCATTTTTAAATATGTATATCACAAAATAAAATAACATCAGACAACTATATTGAGGCAATTAATTAATCTAAGCAGCCTAATTACCAGCAGGCTCATCGATGAAAGTGAAACATGATGTAAAAGATGGACTTTGGAGATTCTCTGGCATTTTGTTCAGAAGTATGAAAAAACGAAGCTGGTGAAAGTTTAAAGAATTCCCAAAGTTATTTTTAATTTTTCTCTAACAGCCTGCACACTTTTTTATGAATGGGACATGTGTGTTTGTGCGCTGATATTTTAGTGTGTTCCTTTGTGTTTCCTGTGGTATAAGCCAGGCTGACAGCCTTGTATTGTACCAGAGGGGTTCACACTACAGAGGTCAGCGACTACTTTCACTTGTTCAGTGATGACGAGATTTTGCACTTAAGAGTATACCTCTCAAGTCTCAGTGGGTGGTGCACTGAAAATATTTCAACGAGTCACTACATGACTATGTAGATGTAGCGAGAAATTTTAATGAGAAAAAATTCCTCATCTCCCTAGGTGGTAACTAGGTGGTGAGTCAGTGCCAATCAAAGCTACAAAAAGAATGAATGAACTGTTGTGCCTAATTTCTTTACAAGATAACCAACCAAGTCTTACATCAAAATGTTTAATAGCTACACTGGGCCACAGCACAAAATGTATCAGTTTCACAATAACGGCTCTAAAATTGTGAGATGCCTTCTTTTTTTTGGCCTATTCTTTTCTGTTGGCCAATGTCCACATTACATGACTATCAGGTTTCTTCGAACGTCTGCGAAAACAAACAGAATGGCTGACATTCCTTTTATTGTCAATGGAAAATGCAATATATTAATTTGGCAATTTGAAATCGAATGAAGCCCAACAACGACAGAACAGTAGTCAAACGCATCAATTCTGCCTGCAACACAATTCACCTCCTTAGCCTTCCGCCACCAAAATCTGACAAAAAAACCTCAGAATCAAAGGAGAAATAATTAAAACGGATGGTCTTAACATTAACCTATCATATTGTTCAGTTTTCAAACCGGGCAGCAGGTCCTCCGGTCAGCCGATCACAAAGCCTCAGATTCTGAATTTCAAATTCCATTCATCCCTTGGGTGCTCCAAAATCGACATTTTTTACTGAAAGAACATCAGCAAACAGTTACATAAAATAACACAAATAACACAACAACTCAGATAACTACACAACGCAAAGACAATGATTCAAACAACATGCAACTATGTGGTTTCAGCAATAGCAGCAACTATAGCAAACTCCATAGCAATGATAGAAAGCCTGCAAAAATCAGTAATGCAGTAATAACCAACAAAGTAATCATGTACGTTCACTGAACAAAGATTATGAAAATAAAATGCACATTTCTCGCTCGAAATGTCATCAAAACACATTTTAATGCCACAACTATCTTAAAATATTGCATTTTACACTGAGAATAAAAGGAATATCAGCCTTTTTTTGTTTTTTCTTTTGTTTTTTAGCAGGCAGAAACTTGACGTGGACACAGGCCAACAAATAATAGGCCGAAAAAAAAATGTAAGCATCTCACAATTTTAGAGCTGTTATTGTGAAACCAATACTTTTCACTTTTTAGACATTTTGATATGAGACTGGGTTGGGAAAACACTGAAAACATGTCTTTTTTTTCCCCCTCATGATTTAAATTCAACTGAGTGTGAGTCTTCTTGGCCTTATTGCACAAGAAAGTGAAGAAAACTCCAGAAAAGTCATTCATCTTTTTGACACTTTCAGAGTTCACGTGAAAAGCTGGTGCGGAGGAGGTCTTATTCACATCCATCCTCTTCCGTCTGTCCTGCTTGGTGGAGTCTCCTCGCCCCTGGGGGAGTCTGCCCGCTAGCATGGCACACACTTGGTGCAGGGATCTGCAGTGCCGGCTAGTTGCCGGGCAGAGTTCAAATCTATTTCTGTCTGTTGCGGCGCATTTTGGGGTGGCTCCTCCTCGGCAGGGTGTCAGCAAGAGCTATAAAGGTGTACAGGAATGTAACAGAAGCTGCCAAGGCACCACCAGAAAAGTCCATTCTCTTTCTGTTTTAATGAGACCAGCCCATAAACAGACACATCACCTGCACTGTCTCGGCACGAGGAAGTGCATTACTATGTGCATAAAACATAAGGCAGCAGCGGGACGTACAAATGGTATGCTGTCCCTCCATCCAAGCTGGTGTTAGTATGTGCATATCATTCCTCCCTCAGCCAATATATTCAATGTATCATATTCAAATGTATGTGAGCCCACTTTTTATAACTCCTTTTCACCTTCTGAGACTGCCCCTGTGAAATTGGTTATGAGCTTTTGCTATCTGTTGTACATTATGGCAGCATATGTACGGTAAGCCAGAGGTTGTTTGGATGCCTTAATATGGTTTATAGTGCTTGCCCAGACGACAGGCTTATTCTCTCTCACTTTGTACTTTTCTCTTTCATATTTCCACAATGCTGCAACCATGGAATGCACTGTCATTACCCTTTGAACACTGAAGGTACATTATCGACTGAGAACATCAGATGTGGTAAATTTGCTGCGCACTCCATGTCCACTTCTGCTTTCTCCAACAAGTCCTCACACCCAAATGACAAAATAGGTTGTTTGTTGGCGTCTTACAAAACAACCCTTGTGACCGTTAGCAAAAGCAAAAATATGAACATTTTCTGATGTGCGTTCTCCATGGTTAAGTTTTGGTCATTAAAACCACTTGGTTAAGGTTAGGGGAAGATCATGGTCAAAAGATATAAAAAGCCAACACACAATGTGCCAAGCCAGACAAATTGTGTGGACAATCATTCTTGCAGTTTGCGTTCCAATTCATCCCAACAGTGTTAAATGTGATTGAGGTCAGGGCTCTAAGCCAGTAAAGTTCTTCCACACCAAACTCACTTTATGCACAGGGGCATTGTCATGCTGGAACAGGAAACAGCCTTCCCCAAACTGTTCCCACAAATGTGGAAGCATCCTATTGTCTAAAATGCCATAGTATGCTGTAGCATTAAGATTTTCCTTAATTGGAACTTAGGGGCCTAGCTCAAACCAAAAAAAAAAAGAAAGAAAAAACCCTTAAAGAAACCATATAGTGTATGTGGTTTCTCATTTGGGAGAACAAAACCCACATTATCGGGTCCTATGCCCGGGCTTATTCTCTCACTTTCCCCTGTTCTCTTCTGTATTTGCACAATGCTGAAATCATAGAATTCACAGTCGATATCCATTGAACACTGGAGGAACATTATAGACTAAGCACATTAGACAAAGCAAATTTGCTGTGCGCCACATGTCCAGTTCTGCTTTCTTCACCTCACTATTTCAATAATGGTTTCATTTGGAATTACACTTGACTCCATGTCACATCCCACATTACAGTGCAATTTGTTCTGATTCAAAGTGTATTGTTTGTTTGGCTGTGACATGCAGACCATATTGAGACGTTGTATTTTTTTATCCAGGGTGTGTGTGATGTGTGCCTCCATTAACAGTTTGTGCATCTGTGGGTGTACATATGTCTGTGTGATTTTTCTTTTTGTAGCCTCCATGTGTGTGTGTCTCTGTGTGTGTGTGTGTGTAAATGTGTAAGTGTGCTTGTCCACTATGAGGCCAAGCTCTCCTCTGGACACGCCAGGGGGCAGTTCGGGTGATAGGATACACTACCACTGTCGGCCATCCTTCTGAGATAATGTCATAATGGGGGGGACAGCTGGCAGCTTCGTTTCCTGTCGGCGCAAATTTTCTACTACATCAATAATGAGTGCCACAGCCCAGCCATGAGCGCTATGGCTCAGTAGGCGCATGACTGTATTCTCATGTGTCCTCTCGTTCTCTCTCCTTTCTCCTTCTCTCCGTGTTTCCCCCTGCTTTCCCTCTTTTTACCTCTCCCAATTTATCTTTATTCTCTCCTTCACTCTTTTTTCTCCTCACCATCTCCATACTCATTTATATGTATTACTCCGCATATCAATCTCTTCCTCCTTCACAAATCTGTTTGTCCTCATTTTTATTCATATTTCCAGATGCCTTTACATGCTAAATGAAGCGTAAAAGCAAGTGAGGTTTACTGTATCTTAAAACCTGGGTACCGTTCTGTTGACATTAGAATGGATTTTAAGGACTCCTTGTGTATATTTTTAGTAAATATTTTGATATTATTAGAGCATATACTGTACATGATGCTCCCATTTCCCTGTAGATAATTTGACCTATGTTTACATGCAGCTAGATAGAGCTTTTTTTTAGCCATCACTTAAGTAGATAATACAAGTTAAATTAAGAAAATGACTAAGAATAGAATAGAATAGAGCCATTAAAAATGATCCACTTTTGTTTGAATTTAAATTTTGTTGGTTTTGGCATGCTTGTCTAATCTGCAATTTTCTTGCTTTTCTAATATAAATTTGCTCAATTTTCTACAGTCTTGTTATATATGAGCTGCATAATAAAATACCAATAACCTTCTAAGGTATAACAATGGAGTTTGGCTCTCAGTGTTTGCTTTGTATAAATACAGGCTATGGAAATGACAGGGAAGTAAAATCTGGAGGGCGGACGAATGTGACTGTTGACATGTTGGCACATCAGGCACCAAGGGGTGGCATGACAGTGTGACACTTAAATGTAGTTCAGGATTTCATGAAGACACATCTAAGCTCAGTGATATGTCATGGTAGCTGTCTTTCAAATAGTGGGAACAAAATGCAGCAGGAAATCAGAGTGCATTGACTGTTTTTAATAAGGAACTCCCTGCATCACATTGGAAATAGTTATACTGAAATGTTAAGTGACACATTCTTTATTGTGTAGTCTAGTTTTTACATATTTTATTGAGCATGGAAGCCATTTACATTAGCAAGTATTTAGTTATTTATCAGTTTACCAAACAAAAAAATAACACAAGGTTAACATCAATTATATATGATTGTTGCTGTTACAATTTCATCTTCAATCTTCCTTGGAAGAAATTATCTCTGTGTAACCTTCCAGTTTAAACTTCCAATGATTAAAAATGAACTCTGACACACAGGGACGTGAACATGATAACAGTCAGATCCTCCATTAGGCACCAATCAACAGAGGGATGCCCTCCCCTCCACTTCAGGAATGAATTTTAATGCAGGTTATTGGCTTGAAATGCTGCACTCCAATTTAATGTTAGAACCATGCAGACCCCTGTCATTAGTAGACCCTGAGCACAATTTTTAAATATACTATCAATACTGTATGTGCTAGTTGGTATATTCACCTTTCATTCAGGCAGTGCTGATGCATTTCAGAATCAAGACACGTCATTATGTCTTACTGTGCAATGTCATTTATCTGAGCTTTAGATATCGCTACTGTTTACACAACTAAAATAACACATCAGTAGGTAATTATATTAAGTGATGGTATTATATTGTTATTGTCAGAAATTAGTTCTATGGTAGAATGCTTCTTCCTTCTTCCTACACTAATTGAATCAGTATGCTCATTGCTTTTAGCCATGGCTCTAGAGATGTTGCTCCACCATTTTGGTCTAGACTGAAATATCTCTACATCTAAAGGATGGATTGCCATGAGATTTTGCACACCTACAGCACCACCAGCAGGCTGACATTTTTGGTTTTTTACTGGCATTTCTTTACAACAAAAAGGATAGATTGCTGTGAAATTTGGTGCCTAATTACTTTGTTGATCCTGACCTTTCCTAGAGCACCAACGGGCATCCTGATAAAAAGATAAACATCTCAACATCTACTAGATGGATTGTCTTAAAATTGTATACATGCTTTCATGGTTCCCAAGCAATGAATCTTTATGACTTTGGTGATCCCCTCACTTTTCCTCTAGTGCCATCAACAAGTTGACATTTGTGGTTTTGAACAAATTGTCTCAGCAACTGTTGGATGGATTACCATGAAATTAGGCTTTCATCAACTCTGTTTTAGTCTTTTATTTAGATACTTGGTTTTAGTTTTTGTGGTATTTGTGATTGTGATTCTGTAAAGCACTTTGTAACTTAGTTCTAAAAAGCACTTTATTTAATTATAGTTCATTATAACTACAGTTAGTCTTGCTTAGCTAGGCCATTATCACCACTTTGGTTTAGTTTTACCAGCACTTAATAATAACCAGGCAGAACCTGTTGTTTTAACTATGAATACAACAGTGACAGAATGAAATGTAGAAAACTATCAAGCAGGCCTGCAAACTTTGTTGCTGTTTCAGATTGAAGGGGGACTTTGGATTTTTTAACATACAGAGCAGAAGGAGGCAAAGCATTCCAAAACCTGCTGGAACCAATGGTGGATTTATCAAGAGTCAAACATCTGTTGAGTTAGACTATAGATGCCAATATATTTGACTGGTGTTGTTCTTTCTTTAAGTATTTGATACTGGGCAGTCATGTGGTCCACTGCTGATATCATGGAGAATCTTTCCTGACAAGAAAAACCTGCAGTAACATTAGAAGGAGTTACTCAATTCAATTTTTTGAAATTCTTTGACAAGGAATTATTCTTTCTTTTTTCTTTTTTTTTCTTTTTTTTGGTGGAAACTCAGAATGCTTGATATTTTATCACATGGCAAGGTTGAATTTTCTGTGTAATGCATTTATCATTTTCCTTTGGAGCTTCACAAGATTATAAAAAAAAGCCCTAAAACCAATAGATAGCTGTATACTTTTTACTTTTTGCATTTTAATGACAGCTACTGCTTATTGCTGTAGTTTATGATTATCCCCATCCTTCATATTTAGTAAAAAGCCATAAGGAACAAAGTCTTATCAAGATCAGACAGCTCAATTTGTTTTAAAGCCTGTTCTTTTAACAGTCTGCCGCTGATTGTAGAAGTTCTCATCTGAACTGCCTCTCTTAGCGAAACACAAAGCCAAATCATTCTGCTAATATGAAGACCTGATGTCTCATATTAAATTCAGCATACCCTTGCTGGAGAAGCATGCCACAGAAAAATATGAACATTTAAGCAACTTACTATGCATAAACAGTGTAATAATGACAACTACTCCAGGGTGCCACATTCTGTGATTTCAAACAGCATTTCACAGCCACAAATGAGACAAATCATCTCAGTAAGATGGCAGTGAAAACCCTCTTAACAATTTTGCATATGTTTCTGAAACACTCAACATGAACATATTGCTTTTGTCATTTATTTTGTGCTGTTTCCAGCTTCTCTGCCATTGCAGTAAATAAATTAAAAGGAGAAAAAAACAGTAAGTGGTAGTTGGTATTTTATATTCAGGTGAAATTTGTGACACTCGGTGTTTTCCGAAGGTGCAGAAATAATCCATTGTTCCTTTGATGGCATGAAATCCATATACCGAGCATCGATTGAATTGACTTTGCATCAGAAACTTGTGAGAACCTTTTTGATATGTGTCTGGAGGAATCACCATGGAAACGGTCATCTTAATGCCCAGGACATGACCACGCAATCAGACCACTTAGCAAGCAAGTCAGAGGAAGGTGATTCTTGGCTCCCTCTCCTCCCTGTAATTCGGTTACCACTAGGCTGTCATTTAGCCCGGGCAGACTGACATGGCTTTAAAAGTAAGGAAGAAACTGCAATTACCCTGGGAGAACTTCAGTAAAAAGGCTAGTGCCAACAGCCTGCTTTCATGTCTACACTGACACACAGGAAATGAAGGAATGGCTCCATGTTACACATCAGTGAGGCTGAAGAAAGTGTCCTCAATCTTTTGTTTCCATTTTTTTTTCTCCGCCTACACAAAGTGCTGCATTTTGAGGCTTTTAGATGTGATGAGACTCTTGTAACATCATCACTAGACTAGCATGTCATGTACATCGGTGTGCTACACATCAAATACAGCCAGTATCTGGCGTTTGATGAGAAGCTGATTCAAATACAGAGATATGTCTACTCGCAGGCATTAATCTGACATATGCTGTCCGGCTGATGATATTTCTTGTAGCAGATTTCCCTTTGGAGCTTTCACATCACAGGATGGACCTTAATCAATTTGTAACTTCTTACTATCTGTGTTTTACTTTAATCTGTATTTTATGTAGATTAATGTTTAATCAGTGTTGGCAAACTACAGCTCAAGTGGAACATACGTGCAAATATCATACACATACTGCTGGAATCAGCAGAATGTACTCTTTCTAGTGCTTAATGTATTTGATGAGGACAAAACGCATGAAAATGACTTTAAAATCTTACAGAAAAGACGCTCCCTGTAACTTCAGATCTTGCCTCATAATATTCAGCTTTTTTCATTATCAAAAGTAATCAAATTATTTTTGTGGTCTATTTATTTATGGTTACAGTGCAAACAGGAACCTTCATTACATTCTGACTTTCCATGGTACAGATTCACCAAGATGTGAACGAAGGTAAACAAAAACAAAAATCTATAAATTGATTTCAAAAAGTGGCTCAAACACTGCCCGAAGCAAACTAACTCTATAGCAATTTTACACTGTTTGTTTACAACATCCAAGCATGATGGGAATGTAGAAACCCAAAACAGATTAAACAAATGTAAATAATAAAAAAAATGAAGGCAATAGGAGTCACAAAATGCAAGATAATTTGTTTTTTGTGTTTTACACCATCATTTTTTTTTTCAGAAATTCCCATTAACATGGCATTATGCATGTAACACTGACACTGTATATTGAAAACCTATAGAAAAAATTCAACTGTGGAAAACTTGTCAATTGATTGCATTTCTGAGTAGCCTAATATGCTATACGCCTGTAAATAAAGGAAGTAAAAACTGAGAAAAAAGGAGATATAAATAGTGTTAATCATAATCCAGCATTTTCATCAGACAAAGAGTATTATTGTGTGTTAAGTGGCACTAGAATTGGAACTAGGACAGAAACAAGAACAGATGTTTAACTAAAACCAAATTACCCTCAAATCAACCCCTACTGCTGCAACAACATGGAAGGACAAATACACCTGGATGTTTTTTTGTTTTTTTTTCACTGTGAGAGTTAATGAACTGTTCTATTGAGGGCGTCCGAATTACACTAGAGCTGCCGTGGTTACTGCAGTAACGCAATCACATCACGCCCACCACGGGGTCAGTCTGATCACCACTTGACCGCTGGGTTTTTTTTTTCCCGTTCACTTTAGGCCTATTGTTTATGTTCCAATTTTTGCTTGTAATAGTTATGTGATCTGAAATAAATGCAATAAGCCTTTTATTATTTAATTATTGTTTTGTTTTTGTTTTGTTTTGTTTCTTTTTTAAATCCAAGCAGTTATTGCAACAGATGTGTGCTTTAGAATTTTTATTTATTTCTTAACTTTGCAATGCAAAGAAGTGGCCTTACATCCATTTAAAAGCTGTGTTTGAGGCATTTGAATGTTTATTCCATGTATATAGCTGCTAAAAGTGAGACAATTAAAGCAGAATTGGATTTTTAATTTAATTTATTAGACCTTGCATCATGTTGTTATTGTCTTTTATTAAACGCGGCCATTATTCAAGAAATTGCTGCAACAAATGTACGCTTTAGGATTTTAATTTATTTCTTAACTTTGCAGTGCAAAGCCTTAATAAATGTGTAATGGCCAATCAACTGTTTCTTTTGTTATTTGCACATTTAGTTTCATGAACAATATGTTCTTTGTTCTTGTAAGCATGTTACTGTCAATAAACAGTGTTCGGTAGCCTATGTTGTCTGTGTTTCAATAATGAATACGTGCTTGCTGAATGCCGACCAATATTCCTGCTGCGGGTTGGCCTCTTAATGACAACACTGGAGTAAAGACAGACATGTAGACTATAGAGGCCATAAAGAATAGACTACTGCAGGAAAAAAATGCATTCAAAAAGTTTATTTTGGAAACAATTATTTTATGACATCTGAGGTTTAAATTAATGGTTTGTTTTTTTTATGGCAGTTACCACAACAGTTTGAATGGCTTCGCTAATTTGTGCAATAAGTAAAAAATCAGTACCGCCGCAGCTCTAAATTACACTCTGCTAAAAGTCTGACAGGGTCTCAACAAAGTATAAAGCTAGGTATTAGTATTCTAGTAGAGTATAATCATGCCCTAAGACAGCTCTGGTTGTATTAATGAATTTCTGCATTTCTCTAATATCCATAAACATGAGAATTTGTGATGGCATTGCAAAAAGATAACTGACTCTACTAAGGACACAAGAGATCCCTAGGGCGTTTATTACAAAGTTCCAAATTTCTGTCACCTCTCACCATCCACGGTCCATTATGAGGGCTGTTCCCACAGATTTGTACTGCACAAGAATGTGGGGGGTGTTTGATTTGGTAGTCAGAGCAGAGCAGGCCATTTATTTTACATCTGTCAGCTTTAAAATCTGTTGAAGCACATGCCAAGATACAAATCAAGCTTGCCTGTGTATGTTTGGTTTGTCTGTGTGTTTAGAAGGGACTTCTGCCATTCACTGAAAAGTAATTTTCAGTAGAACTAAAGTAAAATGTTATGAGTCTAGGTCAGAGGAGGAAATGTAATGCCTGAAAATGTACTAGAAAAAAGCAAGGCACATTATATGAATATACAGTATGTTACTCTATTTAAGGAATTTAAAGATCCTCTCCATACACATGGACTGGTGGTTTCAAGTTTCCAAAACACACTGTGGAAATGGCATAATGGACCACAATTAGCTCCAAACTAGTTGTGATGTCACAAATCGTGCTTATAGCTGCACACCTTAAACTCAGATTTAAGGTGAACACAGAGAAACTTTCCACTCTCATCAGATGAATACTATCAAACTCTGCGCATACATCATTCTGCACATTGAAGCTCAAACATCCAAATGAAGGAGAAAGAAAAAATATTGAGTGGAGGGGGACTTTAAAAGTCGAAAGGCAGGATATTTGCTCAGTTTCGCTGAATGAGCGATTGATTGTCAAATATGCAAAGACAGCAAAAATCAGTCAGTTGTGTGTTGGCAAGCTGACTGCCACTATCAGCCAGATGGACTCTGGAGTGCTAGTTTGAACTGACATTTGGCTGGGAGCATTGCAGTTAAATGCCTACAAGCTACAGCTCAACTCTTTATTGTTTCAAAGTGCAAAAGTTCTTTCTAAAGACTTGACATCTACCAAAGTCTGTTTACTTGAGTCACTATTATATCTGATGTTTCTTATCAACATGTTTGTTGCGTCTCCACTCTGCTCATCAGTTAGCTAGTCACTGAAGGACTGGTTTGTCAAGTACTGTATATCTTTGCAATTTTCTGTGCACTGAGAAAATTAAAATGGTGATGAATGATTTACTTCTAGTTGAAACGTTTATATTAGTGTCAACTTGAGACTGTGTAACTTAAAAGCTTGAGAAAATGTGTTGCTTTTGGCATTTGTGTTGGAGGTTTGAGGTTCACTTCAATAAGCTTACCACAGCTCTTTATATTACCACTCAACTTGAAACCTTCAAACAGAATGGTAATGTCAAACAAAATAATAGTTTTAAATGTAATGAAAACTGTAAATGTAATTATTCAACTATGGATTAAGACCAACTACTAGCATTGTTACAGCCTAACTACATTAAGCTAAGCTAACTTCATTTCTCAGCACTGGAAAGTTTGCACAGTGAAGCAGCTACAGGCAGTTTGATTTTGTGAGACTGTCCTCCCAAGAAAAATGACATGATCACTAGTTTCAGCTAATTCCCCCAAAATGACATATTACATTCAAAGCCCCCTACCTCCCCTCAAAGCCCTCTACTGGGAGAAATGGAGGAAGTTGTGTGACATTGTTACAGAGCCACAGGGGGAGGAGGTCAGGGGGATGGAAGAGACAACAAAATGTCTCATAAATTACTTTAACATGGGAGACCGCTGTTTGTTTCCCGTTTCCAAAAGGTCAGGAAATGTTAGCTTCTCTTAACCATGACTGCAATCATATAGCATATAACATTGATCGATAGCATGTCCGTTTAAGAATGGCAATGTCTGTGGTTCAGTTTGTTGGTCGGGCAGTTGGTTCACCACTCTGGTGAAGTGGAATATCTCTACTATTTTCATTGAATTTGGTACATGCAGTATATTGATGGTCCCGAGAAGATGAATCCTAATGATGTTGGTTGATCCCCTGACTTTTCCTCTAGTGCCACCATCAGGATTACGTTTGTGGTTTTGAGTGAAATGTCTCAATAACTATTGGATAGATTGCCATGATACTTGGCACATAGATTCATGTTCCCCTCAGAATAAATTGTAACTACTATGGTAATCACTTAATTTCTCATTTAGAACCATCATCAGGTCAAATTTTTGTTTGTCTAATACTTTTGTATAGTGGAGTTGTACAAAATAGAAATACATCAAAAACTCAAACTCAAGTGACAACCAAGTGGCTAATACAGAAAATAAAAAAATTGCCAAAACCTGAGAAGAGGTACCTACTGCTACAGTAAGTACAGCCTCACAGAGCCACTGTAGACTCTTAGTCTTGTTTTAAATGAATGCATTTATTTGGTAGTTATCAAAAAATAGGCAGGGAGAAAATAAAAGATAGATAAAAGGATAGATCAGGCTTTTCACCCAAGCCATATCATCTTGATTTACCGTTTAATGGCACATGGAAATGACATGAGAAGCTATTTGAATCCTGAAATAAATTGAGAATTAAGACAAATTTAATATCTTACAATTGGATTGGCTTTAATCAGTTTTCATTTGAAGAGACAGATGAGGGTGATGACCATGATGACCATATATTTTAGCCTTTAAATCTTAACATAGTCATAGATGTCACTGTCTCTGGTTCATTTGTATAACCTGAACTTGACAGGAGAGAGGACAAGGTGACAGAGGCAGGTGAGGGAAAGAGAGAAATGAGAAGAGGTAATAGAACAACTCTGTGTCATAGGAGTGAGGGGAGAGACAGTGACAGTGAGCCTGACAGTACATGGAAATATATTACTATAGGTTTGGACAGACTGCTGGTCAAAGTGCACCAGACTAGGGTATTTCTATGTTATTATTTTAGGTTTGGATCCCCGCTAGACCAGCCTATTCTGGTTGTATAACCTTATCTGTTAACAGAAGAGTTCTGAAATCTTGCAATGCCCCTGCCTAAAACTCAGGCGGTACAAGAGTCATTTTATGGTTATTAGAAAGTGATGTAGGTCTAAGGGGGTGATCACTCAGACTGTGAGTCTCAATAGAAGATCTTTCTTTAACTTTCTTTTTTCTCTGTCAACCCTTTTTTCATGTAGCACATGGTGTGACATCTATCCCTCCATTTTCCATACATGCCTTTTCAGAGTCATGAAGAAGTAGGCTCTTGTCCCAGCATAGATTGGGTAAAAGGCAAAAAATTAATGATGAACACATACATTTTGTCACGTAAACTTGGTGTGAATCCTCATAGTGAGTATTATTCACTATTAGCTTCAGTCTTTCAAAAACACCTACACTGTATGTACTTTTTGCATTCATTTGCATTACATTTGTTTCTGTTTTTTTAATAGAAGCATATTGTTAGTCCAGTGCTGTTCATATTACTGTGTAGAACTTTCCAAAACATTATAAATTGTTTCTCGCTTGTTGTTGCACTTATATATTAATCCACTCAAATTTAGGTATTTCTGGAAAGAAGTTAAAAAAAAAAAAACTGTTTGCTTTTGTAACAGGAGACAGTAGTTTCCGTGAATGTGTGTATCTGTTTGTGTACAAGCAAGACAAGTGCCATTACTCACTGTGCTTGTGTGTGTGTGTGTGTGTGTGTGTGTGTGTGTGTGTGTGTGTTTGTACGCATACACTTGTCTGTACAGTACGTGTGTGTATGCAGGTTTGTGTTCATGGATACTGCCATAATTCTGTGTGTATGTGAAGGGGGGAGTATGTGGGTGGATCATGAGGGGTAGGGGAGCTGCCGATAGGGGTGCTGCAGTAATTTCACTAAAGGCAATTTGAATATTGTTGCTTCATTACAATAGCAATCACCAAGAGCCACCTGATGAAATATTTATCAGGGATTTGAGGATTCAGGGGGTTTTAATTACCATTTGCTAAACAGGCATCTCACAAGGTTTACTATGGTGCCATCAGTCCTGTCATTCAGTGTTTTCTTGTCGCTGCTTACAGGGACATGTTTTGCTCTGTTTTCGGTGTGCATTACGAGTAGAAGAACACGGTAAACTAACAAAGGAAACTTATTGGTTTTTGTTCTCATTCAATTGGCAGTCTGACTTCATAACAAAAAGCTTGGTTTTCCTTAACTTAACAGTAGTTGACTATATCATGTATCATGGTGCAACAGGCCTATACATAAATCAAGTCAGATTAGTCCTGTTTGGTAATATAAGTTTTTGATTCAGATAAGGAAAAACTTTACAAAAGAAACTTCAAGAAGAGCAACACAGTGGAGATCTTTCTTCCAGGAAAGAAATACATGCAGCAGGTCTACAGAGAGTAGGCAGAAGTAGCAGTGATAGAATTACAGTGTAGAGTCACATAATTACAATATGCAACCAAGAAGTTCAAGGTAGCAATACTACAAAGTATGATCAACTAGGTCAAGTTGGAGCTTAAGACTGAAAGCGTGGGAAGTAAAGCTGTTAAGTATGTTGGCAAATGTTTGGTGGGATACAGTGACAATTACTTAATATTATTTAGCTGATCAAATAATGCAGTACATTGAATTGAAATAAAACTTGTTGATAAAGCCTATAGATAGATAGATAGATAGATAGATAGATAGATAGATAGACAGACACAGATGACTTTAATGTCTCAACTGGGGAATTACATTTCGTGTATCAAAGTAAATGGAGAGGGGTGAAACAGGAACCAGGCTCCATTTCTTGCCAAACAATGGAAAAGTGATCAAAGAGGTTATTTGCCACCAAGTCTCTGGATTCCAGATGCCTACATTTCTTAGCTCCATGGAGTTTAGTTCTGTTTGCACTGCCTCTTATTGAAATTCAGACTAGATATGTTCTAGCCTCAAAGGAACTGTCTGGTCAAGGTTTCTCAGTGAAAAGGTTCTCTCTTGAGGGATTTGCTCTGCTACGAGTATATGCAAAACTGTCCCCTCAGGGACCGCCTGTAACGACCTGGATTTTCCCGCGATTACTTAAGCCCTATGGCTAATTACCTTTTGAGATGAAAACATACGCCTCCTCATTAATTCAACACTCCACAATCTATCATAATTACTGCCAAATAAGTTGTTGTTATCGCTTTAATTTAAATTAGTGGCTGTGATTCTGCCTCAAAAGGATTTTCATGCACATTGGTGCACATGTTCAAGTAAAAGAAATTGGTAAAAATACACCAAAAGTGTACTTTCACTCATTATTGAATGTTTTTTTTTAAAAAAGCTTAATAGATTACAGAAATCAATTTTGTAAGTTTTTTCAATTCAGATATATGATATTAATGACTTGTAAATATGTGTTTTTCTAAAGCTGACTGACAAAGATTATTGTACTAGCCAGGAATTGTAATCCTACCCAGCATCTGTCAGTGTAGGATGAGCTCACCTTTTCTCCATCCAGAAAGGCATCTATCAGCTGCATACAAGTCATCATTATAAATAAATGATCTCTCTTTCCCCTTTTGCTCTCAAATTTTCTCTCCAATCAAATAAGCTACCTACCACTCAGTCAAAGTTGCTGCCTCACTCCTGCAATCCTCCTCACTAATGCAATTGAGGAATGAGTGAGAAGTAGCCTTTTGCCAAGCAAAAATTAAAGCATTTCGCACATTTCATTCAGAAACAGATTGTGTTGATTTTAGAAGCTGAAACTGTGATGAATTACTTAAAAAGTTAGGAGGGAAAAAAAACCAAACCTTTCTGACCTTATCGCTACTTTTAAAACAATCAGACAAGGTAAACACAAAAGACAAAAATATGAGGAGGGCCAAGAGAGAAAGGAAGAAAATGATTAACTATGAAGGCCACGCGCTGCTTTGAGATGTTTTGCATTGTTTGTTTGCATCAGTGAATATCTAGTTTTGTTACAAGGCCATCTGTGTCCGAATGCTGTTGAGGCAGTGCGTGGTGAGGCGGGATGAGAAGCAGATAGGGAGAAGAAGGTCTGCATATCAGTTCTGGCTGCTGCCCAGCTCCCTTTGACATGTCTTATTAGTCAGGTCTTTAAAAGCCTCAGCCTGCCTTCCCAGGCACACTCCTCCCCAATATCCCTGATTAAAGTGCGACTGACGCTCCCAGTGTTGAGCCAAGTTGGCCACACAGCGTTTATGTTGGGTCATGCTCATTACTCAGACACACTGCCAGTGCCGCCACGACTGGAAGCAGCACATAATGCAAGATATCGCCAGCCAAGAGATTTGGGAACTTTGAATTCATTATGGGACAGCAGAAATGAAACTACAAATTGTTCTCCTTTGACACAACCCGTCATTCTGACTCCTTAATATGCATTTGGGCACTCGGCAATGGGGGCAGGAGATTTACTATATAAGCAGAGCTGGAGGCAATTGAAATTTGTTTGTTAAGCCATGAAATAACATCAGTGTGCCCTGACTTTGATCATTTGCATGTATATAGATAACATAAAAATATAAAGCCACATATTGTTTAGCTGCACACAGGCCTGCTTTAGGGTTAAGTTATATTACATAACCCAGATTTAATGTCAGTGATGAGATTTATTGTGGTAGCACCATGAACCCTTTGGGTATTAGCAACTGATAAAAAAAATGGTAATTTGAATAATTATTTAGTCATTATGATGTTGAATCTTGATTCTGATACTGATTGTCATGTCTAATCTGTACTGTTGCTAAAATGAATTGCTGAGTAATCATTTAGTCGATAGGTCAATGGACAGAAAATTAACCACAATTATTAGAATCAATTAATCCATCTGACAAGGAAAAATTCTAAAGGTTTTCTGGTTGCAGCTTCTCAAATATGAGACTGTGCTGAGGTTTGCTTCTTTATGTCACTGTAAATTAAAAATCTTTGGGTTTTGGACTGTTAGTTGGACAAAACAAGCTGTATAAAGTTGTCACCTTGGGTTGTAAGAAATCTCAAAGGCCATTTTTCTTCAGTTTTTTGACATTTTATAGAGTAAATGAATAATTGTTTAATCGAAAATATAATTAACAATGATAATAATTGTTAGTTGCAGCCCTAATTCATGCTGACGTGAGACAACGTGAGCCTCCGAAACAAACAAGTAACAATTGTGAACTCATACTGTACACTGCAAGCTTTCTGTCTCATTTCCATTGTTCTGCAGATTCTCAGCCCCCGCCTTCATTAGTTGTGGTAAATGTGTGTTATGCTGGATGTACGTGTGTGTGTGTGTGTGTGTGTGTGTGTGTGCCTGTGTGTGAAAGCAAACCGTGCTGAGAAACGTGTTGAGCATTGAGTAACATTTCACGGCCCATTTGCTGTGGTCTGCAGAAGCTCCTTTACTGTACGTACCGTAGAGTGGGAGGAGGTTGTGATGAGCCGACGATGGGCACTCATTGGTGCGTGAAGGGGGCCTCGATCCCGCTCTCTCCTTCTCTGTCTTTCCCCAGTTTTCTCTCTCTCAGTTTTTCCTTCCTGTAAACCAGCTTTGTGAGTGGAGTTGTGTATGTATTTGTTATTGTGTCTGTGTGTGTTGTGTCACAGACCTGTAATCAAGAGTCACTGCACATAAAGGGACCTCCAGTCATTAAGGAATTAGTGGGAGGCTAACGGCTTGTTTAGAGAATCAATTAGTTTAAAATGTGGACATGTGGGCACATTTTTCCACACAGCTCTGCGAGGGAATGTCAAGGTTGTACATTCTGGCTCTGATGTTAACTCACCCTTTATGACTCTGTGACTAGTACAGTCCTGGGAGGCCTCTTTAATCATGAATTCTAGTCTTAAAGACACAGTAAAACGGCAGTTAGAGCATATTTAGCTTCTGTGAATTGCTATATTTCCAGGTGAAATGTAATATGAGGGCAGGGAATCATTTCAGGAAAAAATATGATTGAATCATTCTAGGATTTGATTTGATCACTTGAAAGTAGGCGTTATTTAGTGAGCACAGAGTCTCTGGAGAACCACATAATTCCTCTGTTCAACTGTACATGACTTTTTGCCTCCACCCACACTTGCATCACCTGTGTTGCTGTATCATGATGTGGAGGAGGAAGAAGGATGAGTCAGTCCCAGCCACTTAGATCGAAACAGTTTTTAGAAATGTAAATAGTAAAGAATTTTTGCCATGTTGACTGTAAAAAAATACACTCTCATCCCATTGCGTAACTCAGCTATTACTACCACTCAAAATTGTCTTTTTTCCTTTTTTTTTTTTAGCCTCGCTTGCAGCATGGCACTATGGATAGCAATGTGGGTCTGTTGGTTTGTCGGTTGGTCATTTTTACGTTTGTAGTTTTTAATGAAATGTCATGACAACTATTGGATGGATTGCCATGAAGTTTGGTACAGATACTCAAGAGGATGAATCCTTAAAAATTAATTGGTACCACTTTTTGTGCAGACATTCATGGTTTCCATATAATGAATCGTAATGACTTTGGTGATTTCTGACTTTTCCTGTAACGCCACCATGAGGTTGATTTTTGTGGTTTTAAGTAAAATGTCTTAACTATTGGATAGATTGTCATGAAATTTGGTGCAGACATTGATGGTCCCCTTAGGGTGATCTGTAAAAACAAAAAAGATCCTTTAACTAACTCCTTTAACTTGCCATCCATTGCCATAAAAAAATCGTCCTATACTCTCATGCATGACCAAATATCTGCAAAACTAATAACATTCCCATAAGCATCAGCTCTTTTTATTTGGTTATTAAACCTGCCAAACATCAGCATGTTAACATTGACATTGTGAGCACGTTGCCATGCTAGTGTTAGCATTTAACTCAAAGCACAGCCTCACTATCCCACTAGCATGGCTGTAGACTCGTCTACTTGTCTAGTCTTGTTTACATATATTTGACATATACAAACATATAGTGGAAGCCAGGGAGTATAAACACTTATATATACACTTGTAAAAGCTATTTTTACTTCATTGTGTCTTTAAAGTGGATGTTATAGTCAGCAAATGCTTATTTGCCAGCACATATATTATTTTATGCCGGCTTCGATTATGTTAAGTACTGCAGATGTCAACACATAGACAGATGTGAGCTATTACACACACATAAGTCTATTCTGCTGACACACAAAAAGACACATACACACACACACACACACACAATTACACATGCAGCTGGGAAGACTTCCTCTTGGGATGTGCTGTCTGAAAACAAACTGATGGTGTTTAGCTTCACACACCCTCAGACACGTCCATGCACATTGCTCTGCTGAAAACCTGACTGGTGGGCTCCGTGTCATTGATGCCCGCCCAATAACAGCTGTGCTGACTTCCCCCGCAGAGCTAGAGTGGCATCACAAAACTCACCCACACGGAGACACACAGTCACACACGCACACACACCATCTCGTGCTTGCACACACAGAATCAAAGTTTGCTGAGGACAAGTAATTATGATTTAGTTGTTTCAATTAATGGAGGTTTTTGAAGTAATTGTTATAGGTACATAATTTCACATGTTCACATGCTTCAAAACATAAACTTTTGACAAGCGAGAGATGTCTATGCATACAGTACACGGCCCCCCATATACATAGTATGTACATATTTGCACATCTTGCATATACTGTATGATGTTAACTTTTAAACTGGAATATATACTGTAAATGTTTAGAACTGTTCTATAATTTACTGAAGAAACTGTAGAGAGCTGACATACTGTAGGTACAGGTGTAACATACTTTATTCTTTTATTTCACATTCTAATGTTTTCATGTATTCTGTTTTGTAGTTAATATGTCTGAATGTTGGAATTGTCAATTGAGTTTGCCATTTGCTATATTGTCCTATTTGCAAAATGACTTATTCTCTACTACCACCACTTATGATAATAACTATAATAAAAACAGTAATAATGTTGAAAATGTTTTGTCCAATCCAACAGAAACTTGTAATATTTGTAACATTTTATATGTATAGATTAGTGTATGAATTTAAGCAACATAATGGAACATAACCTTGTCATCTTGTACGATGATGATGATGATGATGATGATGATGATTGCTACATAAGTCAACTTACTCTTAAGGCTAATGGTAAACAACAGACCTACAAAAATATTTCATCTGTGCAGCTGCAGCTGTTTCCTCTTTGTATAGTTTTGGAGAATGAAACCAACTAAATTAAATTCAAACTGGACTGAAGTCAAGGCAGTGACTTTAGAATAGGAAACCATGGTAACTGCACTGACACAGTGTTCCAACTTTTATTATATTAACAATGTACACCATCACTTCCTAATCACAAAGTTAATTTCCAAGTTATTAAATGGGAAATGTATCACCAGTGTTATTACAGTTATAAACTCTTTCATTAAGCAATACTAATCATAAATGAAGACAGGATAATAATGACTGAGAGAATGATGCTGTAGTGGGTGGCGGAAGTCTGGCAATCACAAATCCCAGAGCTCTCCGGAAGCTGAGATTTATTCTCAATGGCAGTGAGTGCTTTGTACAACAACACAGCACTGTGGGACAAGGTTAGGCCTATAATGAAACAGTTTCAACAGCATGAGCACTGAACCTTTACCTCAAATATACAGTCTGCTTTAAATATAGGTGGACCAAAATGAATGATGGTAATGTACAGTATCTCTATACTTCTACAAAGAGGACAAGAGGTATACGGACAAGTCAAAGAGTAACAAAATAGTTATTTTCAGTAACTTGGTCATGGTTTATTTCAGTAATAGCCCAGAATGACACAATATATTATATAAACATACAGTATATATACAGCCAAATACAGCAATAATATTAAAAATGTATGGGGGAAAAAAATGTATCTGTCATATATATTTTTTAGGAATATTGTGTAATATCCACTGAGGGAAACAAAAAAAAAAAAACAACTTCCAGCTCAGTATGATACAATAACCAACAATTCCCAACATAATTCACAGGCTTGCAGACATTTACAAAAAACAACATTAATGAGAATATAAGAAAAGTAAAATCCTCAGCAACATTTTAGTGGGAGTCTCTTGCATCTCCTCTTCACTTTGTTATGCTTCTTTGTGCCACAATACGGTGACTTGAGAGGATCAAAGTGTTTGGCTTGGAAAGCGGCAGACTTTTGAACTGTAATGCTCCTAAAACCCAGGGAGGCATTAGCATTGTCTGCCTGTGGCACTGTTACTGCCTCCTTAGCTGCTCATAAAAGCGTGAATGCAAAAAGAAAACACAACTTCTGAGGGACACTGGAATACTGTAAAAATGAATTTATGGGATTTGAGGATTTTTTTTTTTTTAACAGTCATTGATGACTCCCCTAACAAATTAGAGCCGACGCAAGGAAGTAACACAGAAACTAAAATATCCACAGATGG
Organism: Thunnus maccoyii; assembly: GCF_910596095.1. Classification (NCBI taxonomy): domain Eukaryota; kingdom Metazoa; phylum Chordata; class Actinopteri; order Scombriformes; family Scombridae; genus Thunnus; species Thunnus maccoyii. The sequence goes on from NC_056551.1 coordinate 8,212,006, forward strand.
AGAAAGGAAATGATTTGCAATTCTCTGATCAGAGATGTCGCTAAACAAACAAACAAAAAATGCTAACACATACTGCATAATAACAACTCTATTCATACAGCACCTGTTAAAATTACACTAACAACAGAATATCACACATACACACACTAATCAAACATGCAGAAATAACAACAATGAACACAAAAGCAGCAAAAATCCCACAAAAGCAAGTTTAACGAAAGATTTAAGAGACAGCACTGGTCTGGCCAGCTCAATCTCCCTGGCAGTTTGTTTCAAAGCTTTGGGGCCTAAGGTCACCCTACAGTGTGTTCAGGCATACAGAGATAAAGATCCAGTTAGAGGCAGGATGCCAGTCATTGTCAGTTGGAGCACACACAGATATAGGTGGCAGAGATCCAAAGGGGTAAAAATGCATCCAGCAGTGAAGCACGGGGAGTTGAGGGAGTTTTTCCTTTATGCAAATGGATTCTGACAGGTAGGAGCTGCAGTTTACAGTATACAATATACACAAGTGATAAACATGGACAGCAACAGAAAAACTTTGTGTGTGAGCCATTATTTTTTTATGGAGATCCCAAACCTCGCGGCAGTACCTTGGGCATTGCGTCTCCGCTTGGATTGCGCTGTGAAGTTTCATCAGCTTCAACTTTGACCTTGTTTGTCAGTGACCTTTCGATGCACTTTTAATGTGATGACAGCCACCCCTCACATAACCTACATGTATCCAGTAATGGACAAAAAGAATGAAAAAGCTTTCATGTATCCAAACCCTTCTTGATCTTCAGATTCTTAGTGTCTCCCTCTCAGAGGGAGCAGAGTACCTTTTTCTGTCTTAAACTGAAATACATAATTCATAAAAGCTGGACTTGTTACTTTGCTTTTCAAACATCCTGGTGCTCTCTTGCCACCAGAAGCGTAGTGACATGCTACAAATTGCCTCTGTACTGTACTACATGCTCCGTCTTGAGGTAACCACAGCTCATCCCACTCATCACGTGTAGAGAGCCAGACTCTAGGACCAGGATTAGATGTCTTCCAACATGCATTTGGGACTGTTTCAGTAATGTTAAATATTGCAAAACAAGGCACCAGTAAACACTATGTTAGTCCTATTCTCTTTTCCTGATAGTGGCAGCGTCATTGGGCACCCTTTCAGAGCTGAGTATGTAAATTATGTGCTCAGTGCTAAACAAGCCTGAAACGTACATATTTTAGTGAGTGAGACAGCATGCAGCATGTCTGAATGGAGGAGCATCCTCAGACTAGAACTTAAAAATGACAGGAGGTTAAGTATTGAGGGTATCAGGTTGTTTTCATATGAGGCAAATCAGTACAAAAATATAATTAAACTGATATTAATGTTGATCGCCAAAATGTTAAAATCAGTTCTGATGCATCAGATGCTGCGATCAGGATGATTCCTATGCGTGACATGCCACTACCAATTTTTCAGCTCTTATTTATGCAGTAACCATTGCTGCATTCAGTTTAGCCTAAACATAATAATTCAACAAATGAATGATCAATTAATAGTTAATTAAAAGTTGCATTTTCACACCTGAAATATTAAAATTTAGATGTGATTTGTCATACAGGGGTCAAGGTATAACTTTCCTAAAAATATGGTAGACACATTAGACACAGTAGCTGGCAGGAAGTGTATTTCATTGGTGGATATCGGGTCAAAAGAGCCTGGATCAGAATTTAAGTGATAGTGATGGACAGATCACAAACTGTAAGATGAATTTGCAGTGTGATTTCACTTTGTGAAAAAGAGCAGGAACTTTTTCACAGTGTTTGATAAATCAAAGACTTAACATCACTCATTCCCCATCCAAACCACGTATTTTAGGACATTTGGAAAGTAAATTGAAGTGTCTATTTTGTATTTTTGTTAGTCTGACCAGATGTTATCCATTTCCATATTTGGCTGGCTCCACTGTCAACAGACTATTCAGTGTGATGAATTAATAATTTCCTAATGCTGAAAGGCACAAAGAGAGGCTGATAGCATTCCTAATGAGCTAGCTGTACCTTGCGACTACGTGGATGGCCGGTGAATATCAATAGCACCTTTTGTTCTCTGAAACTGACATAAAGAGCTAAGTCAGGTTGTCTGAGATTTATGGGTCTTTCAGCAGTTTGTGTTCTTTTTAGAGTTGCACTGAAAAAATATAGGCAGAAATACACTCACACACGTCAAACTGACTTTTTAAAAAACTCTTATTTTTCTTTATCTTGTATTTTTCTCTTTTTCTATCCCATTATGTCCCTTTCCCTTCTTTTTCTATGAAATGCATTCACAGACAGGCATATATGCACAGATACGTGCACACACACTTGCACACGCACTCTGCATGAGGCCAGATTTATGCCCTGACAATTTGATAGAATCCACTGAAACGGTTAGGAGTTAATATCGGTTAATTAATTCATTGGACCTGGGCAGGGAGCTGTGAGCAGACCTGAGGTGGACTGGGGTGTGTGACAGGAGATGAGGTGGCAGCGGTGGTGATGGTGGTGGTGGTGGTGGTGGTGGTGGTGGTGGCGGCAGGGTTGGTGAAGGGTTTAAACTGAAAGGGGAATGAGGGGAGTAATCCACTGAGTGCCTATAATGTAATGAGTCAGCCACGCTTAATGGAGTCCATTTGAGGAGGAAGGAGGTATGTAGAGAAGAAAGGTAGTGGTTCTGGAGGTGCATGATTGAAAGAAAGGCTGGGTGGGAGGATTGAAAGGAGATTTTTTTTCTAAAAATACAAGCCTATACTAGCAGTATACCAGACAAACATGCTCTACATGGTTACAACTTTGTGTGACTGCTGAATTATAATGCTGCACTGCATCATAGAAGCGTGTTACAGTAAAGCTCAAGGCTACAAATGACACTATTTTTATCTAAAACAGAACTGGTGTTAATGCTTCCAGAGAGGCTTTATCTTAGCCCGGTGGTTCAGGGTAATTCCTGAACTGCCAAGCTGTGTTAGCCCAGACTGTTTCTATTTGACTTTGAAATCCGTCCTTGCTCAAACACACATACACACACTCTCACACACACACACACACAAACTACACACACACTCAGCCGGCATACATCTGCATTTCATTGACACAGTCCATCCTATTTTAAAAATCCTGCTTTAAATTTCTCTAATCAGAATCCAGATTACTGTATATGATATGTTAATCTACAAGATAATGATGATATGGATCTTTACCAATGACTCTTTATGTTTATTTTCAAATCTTCTGTGTTTCTTGACTTGTCTTCTCCTTACTTTGCTTCTCCAGAGCATGATTTAGATTTAATTTGGGATCACTAATAGTGTGGCGTTTTTTTTCCTGTTTGATAAAGTTTCTTTTCCCTTCCTCTTTCAGAACACATTTTCTCACCTGTGGTGTCTAACCATGCAGCTAGTTTTGATTTCATGTGCCAAGGTTTTGAGATTCCTGTTTCTGGAAATCCTGCCACTAACAATTTCCTAAGGGTAATCAGACTTTTGCTTTTGGTAGGATGACTTGCTTTTGAGCTTTTTAAATGTCATTTTTCAGTGCTTTGGAACAGCACAAATGAAATGCAATTTGCATTTGTCGTACAGGAGAGAGCGCTCCTACCTAAGAGATAGATATCTAAAAATCTTGGCACTTAATACCAAAACTATCTGCATGTCTATAAACCACTAGAGATGAGTTGAATAATAGCTGTTTTTGTAATTTATATATAAGATTGATTTTATTTTTTCAAGCACAGCTTAAGATCCTGTTCCCAAGTTCTGGTTACCATCACTGGTAACAAGTTTAACTAGAAGAGTGCACTCAATAGAGTGCACCAGGTCTGTACAGTCAAGATGGTGGCAAAGATAACAGAAACAGGGATTTATTCATGTCATGTTGTTCCTAACTTTAGTTGATCATAACATTTCGGGTATGGAATTAATCAGCAGATGCTCCGGTTCAAGATGAGATCAAACTTTTCTATAGATGTCAGTTTTCGCGCCACGACAAAGGCCAACGTGCAAATATGCAACAGACTAGGTAAGCCTTGTTTTTACTGGAAATGCCTTTTGCAATGCTGTAACCAGTGTTGGGGCTAATTACTTTTTTGTTAAAATAAGGTTTTTTGTTGGAACAAGGGGAGCAGTTTTCAGCAATGTCAACCCTGTTTTGGCAAATGGCACAGGAACTAAAAACACAGTAGCAAGATGCAGCTGCAGTCATGAAACTAACAGCCACCTCACTCATGGTTAAAACATGATTGGAAATGAGGGCCATCACTAATTACCTTATCTCCCTGTCCCTGACGTATTGGCACTGTTTCTTTTCTGTTTATGCACCTATTCATAATGCAGTGACGGCCCTCATTTTTTGCTACTGTGTTTTTGAGTTCCTGTTCCCTGTGTTGTATGTCAATAAGGGTCAGATTGCTGACTACTGCTTCCTGTCTTTCATTCTGCTCTGCTCACCACAATGTATACAACCAACATGCGCAAGGAATCGCAAAGGGATTGGATTTGGTAAGGCAAAAGTACCCTAATGCAACGCAAGATTAGCTGTGGACAGATGCACAGACACACACACACACACTCACACACACATACACATGACCAAACGCATGATGCCCTCCAGTCTTACACCTGGCGGAGATAAAAATCAAATGTTCAGGATGTGCATGAAAGAAGGTGCAGTTGTGACACTTGCTTCCAACACCTCCTCAGAGTCAGGGGTTGTATTATTCATGTCTTCCGTGTTGGTGTCATATCTGTGGCTCCTGCTGTTGTTGTCTGCTTCTTGTTGCGTCTGTGTACAGATCTGATGATCTGTCGCTCTGCAAGGCAGCAGTGTTAAATCCAGGTCAGCTGCAATCTTTCCCTGCTGTTTTCATGGCCTGTTAAAAATCTCTTAATTGGCCTCTCTTTTTTTAAGGGTGAAGAAGTGTGTGATTTAAAGTTAAAGAGATGGAGTGTCACAACAGTCTCATCTGTTTGTTTGGCATTGTGTTTAGGTTTGGGAGGGGAGCGTGAGACTAGACACAAAGCCAGATGTGACGAGCGCTCCTGGCTGTGACACAAGTGACATGGCACTGGAGAGAGAGCACAGGCTTATTTGCTCCAGCTCTTGTACTAAAGGTTGAGCACTAAAGCATCTGTGGTTTTGTCATCCTTAGCATAGCTTGTGTGACATTCATACATACAAGCCCATCCAAACATGCAAATGCACATATTCTTATTCTTCTGACAGTCAGAGCATTACAATACAAGTCATGAGCAGGAAGAGTACTCTGACTTCTACATGAGATGCTTCTCATATCTGTAAAAAAAAACCAAAACAACACATCCTCATAATTAAACAACAGTATATGTCTAAAATTTAGCCTACAAAAAAAGATACTATAGTTACGTTTATCTAGCGGCTGTGGTAATGTACTCCAGAACGACCCATGTGACCATAATATGCTGCTTTCCAAAACCGCTACAAATCACTGTTAAAAAAATATGTTTTATGGCATGACAACGCTGTGGGCAAGGTTTGGTTAAATTTAGGCACAAAAACCACTTGGTTAGGGTAGAGAAAGATCATGGTTTGGGTTTAAATGATCACTTGAAAAATTTTAGACCTATAATGTTGTTTTTTCTTGTGAAGATGGGCTGGTAAAAAAAAAAAAAAAAAAAAAAGCAGTTGTCGCAGATGCTTCCCGGCACACATTTTTTGAAGGGTCTTTGCAGCAAATGGGTTTTGGGTCGCTGGAGGCTCAGGTGGTCACCATGTGAGGATGATTATAGAGGGCCAGAAATGAGTTGCCAAACTAACCGCTGTAGCCTTGGAGTCACACAGGCGCAATGAAATATTGTATAACAAATTAACTGCATTGGAAAAATAAAACATCATTTGAAAGTATGTAATATCTATTTGAAAAGAAGCCATCTGTGACAGTTGTTGCTGCAGAATATCTAGGGATTGCTATCTGTGTTTGTTTTTTTTAAATCCAGTAATTAGTCATTGTTTATTTTAAAAGATCAGTACACCAAGATCACCAAAAAAACAACAGCTGGAACTACATTCTATCAGTCCACTAAAGAAGTTTATTTTTAGGTTTATCCTGAGTAATGAAAAGACATGTTGAAATTGAGCTTTTTAAATGTATTTTTTTCAAATATATTTGAGTGACAGAAATGACATTTTTCTCACCTTAATTCAATTGGGCTGGGAGGCAAAATTCTCAATAGTGAATATCCTAAAAGTTGGGCCCATAAAACCAAAACTATCTTTGTGGCCAGATAAAGCAAGAGTTCATTTGTTTCTCTTTTTTGTGATTGGCTTGAACATATCCTTTATATGTTAATTTCATAAATATCAGGTTGACTAAAAAAAAACAATCAACTAAAATTGGGATGAAAATCGGATTTCAAAACTGCCCATGCCCGTAGAACTGCTGTATGTAACTTTACTCTGGTACGTAATAATTTTAGTCATCAATCACCAATTTTCTGGACTTTGCTCACTACAAGAGGACCTTGTTTAGTGTACAGTATATTGGGCTGATCAGCATCATCTAGTAGCAGGAAACAGCCAACTTTTTTGGTGTGTACACACAAATCTGTTTTTGGTATATCTAAAGGATATAGTTTGCTACAAATATGTATGCCTAATTTCTTTTTTCTCTGTCTTTTTCTCTTTTATTCTCTTTGCTCCTCCCTGTATTTCCTTCACTCATGTACAATCCTGCCTGTCTCCTCTAATCATCCTTTATGCTCTCCATCACATTTTCTTTCATTCTCTTTCTGTCTTTTCCTCTACTTTGACTGTTCGTCTAAACAGGTCCCCCACCAGATGGGTGCGCTGACCTTCTACCGCTATGAGCAGCCTATCGTGGACTACTGCCAGGCTCATCAACCCTTGAGGCTCAACATGGGCTATGAGGGACCCCCACAGGGCCTGGAAGGCCTGGAGGATCTGGGGCCGTGTGATAGGGGCACTATACAGACAGTGGCGCTGCCTGCCGTGCCCTCTGCCGCCAACATGGGTGCCCCTGTGCCAGGGCCTCGCTCTCCTCCACCACCCCTCAGACCACCGACTGAAGGCCCCAGTAGTGGTCCTTTTCCACCCACTGAGCGTACCGGCACACTCAAATTTGGACGCTAGCGAGCTGAGCCCGGTTGTTAGAAGTGGGGCAAGGACCTCTGATATACCGTGACTTTGAAATGAAGGGGCAGGCGAGCTGGTTATTCGGTGGGGCCTTGTTTTCAGAACATGAGAACGTGAAACAAGATGACAAAATTTTCTAATTCTGCCTGGAAGGATTTAGCATCTGAAACACACAATCTTACCAATATACAGTGGAGGCTGAGACATTCTTACTGATCATTTTGATTTCTTTTTCCAAAGCACCTCATAATCCCCTTACTACTGACTCATGGGAGATAATTATTATAATTATGACAAAAAGTATGATCTTGTTTCCAAATCTGTTTTTGTGCCATATTCCATGACAACATCCCAGGGCACCTGTTCACAGCATAACAGCTGTCCACTTGCGCTGATTCAGGAGTGAAAGAGGAAGTGCAATAAACAGAAGTTCTCAATCACAAAAAGTGAGAAACAGAGAGTGACATGAATGATAAAAAAAAATGGAGCTGGATCATGTAGCGAGCAGGAGGCTTCTTACTATGATTATTATTAAAATTTCTTCTCAGTAGTCGTTAACATAGGCAAATCCATATCATTATTTCATAAAGATGATTCATTTTCGTAAGACAAGTAATTACATAAATATTCTCTTTCTCTTGTTTTACTGTTTCTTTGGGTGTGGGATCTCATGCTGGATTCCATTAATGTGCATGTCAAACCAAAGAGTTCACTTATATTTTTCTTTAAACGCACATAAGCTACTTCCCCTGAGGGCATTCTTAAAATGCCAGTTGGTCCACTAAACTCTGATAATTCACATTCACAATTAAAACCAAATCTCTCGGTAGTCTTGGATGGACTGGTGTTGTCTTTACAGATTAGCAAAGTAATCAAGCGTTACATAAAAGTGAAGTAGTGAAACTGAAATTTTAAAGAGGCATTCATCATAATGATGGATCTTACCTCATCCTCCCAACATCTGTTCAATTGTTATACACAGTTGTAGTGATGTGATGAACAACAACAAACACTTTTAGAGAGGAGATTTTATGGCATGATCCATATATTTCTTGAACATACAGGGCCCTTTAGCAGAATAACAGGTCTTTGTATATGATTATATCCCAGCTGAATGACTCACTATGCTTTAAAGAGGTAATCATGGGGAATTTATGTGGTAAAATAAGTACATTTGATTGCAAAGTATTGTACATATTCTTAAAAAAGGTCCACTTTACTGACAGTCAAACCTCTCTCACTGCCCCAGTCATTTGAAACATTGCAGAGTCAATGTTTGACTTTCATCACACTGGACAATTTGGAGAGCACCATGTTGCTGGGTTGGCAAAGCTCTGTCCATGTGCTCCCATCACCCCTCCACCACAGAGGACAACAGTGCCTAGTGGGGGCATGTTGAACCAGCACGTTGACTTCTGTTTGACCTGCGTATGAACCCATGGACTGTACTGGGAATATTGCCTGACATCTCCTTTTTTTCCAGAAAGTGTGCCTGCAGTGCAGGACTTATTGCACTCGGTAACCTTTTGGCCACGGTGTCGAGCACTGCAACTCACTGACTCATGGAGCTGATGAGAACTTCAGATAAGGCTGTGGTGGCCTGTCAAATATCATCTCCGGCTTAAATCCAAGCAGTGCACTGGGGTCGTTTTCTACATGTCAGTGGTCATACTCCTTGGAGATATGGAAAGTGTGCTTGATCCTCCCACAGAGCAACTGAAATTGCGAGGGGCCAAAATTTCCCACGAAAGTGGTTGTATCCTTAAGATAAGAGAAAACATAGGGAATTATTTTTGTTTTCTTTTGTTATTTCTTTTTTTCTTTTTGGCTTGGAACAAAAGAGACAGTTTTTTGAGGTGTTCAAAGATGATGTCAAGAAATTCTATAAGACTAATCAAAGGACAAAATCAAATAGAACTTATTTATCGTGTAAATAGTGAATCTTTAAAGATGAAAAAAAAAAAGTATGAACTTGACTTCTTCTGAAACACAAACTGCGTGTGAACAGAAGAGGAGCCTTATTCACTTCCCAGTGGGAATCTGTTACCAAGATGACTCGGTGAAGAGGTTCCTACTGTACCGCTCCTGTTGTTTCAATGATAAATATTTTTCTATCTGCTCCCGTCACTATTCTACCATTAAACACAAATTATGTTACTGAGATTATTTCTCAAATCCAATCATTTCACAGAAACACATGAAGAAGGGAACATTGGGAGCCCTGTTATTGTGATGTACTTCAAGTGTCAAACCTCATAGAGATCCATATTTTCTTTTCTGACTTCAAACATGTTTTAGAGCTCATCTTGCAGGACGTGGCTATATGATGCATTGTGAGTCATATCCCAATCCACTCCTCTTGTTTGAGAATTTCAACACTATCTGCCATTTCAAGGTCTACTCGGGGAGAAGAAGTGTGCTATTCTTTATACCAAGAGTTTAACTTATGAAGGATGTTCTTTTTGATGTGCCATTATTTTGTTAAATGTTTGACCAAAAACCAGCCCCAAAATAACAAGCGACCCAGAAGTCTTCATGGTTTCATGACTAAGAAGGGTGCATCCCCTTCGTGTACAGGACATTGCATAAAAAGCAGTTGATTCGCTCAGTACGGTTGCTTATAGTGCTGGTGGAGTTTACTTTGTAATAGCAGCTGTGCCAATGTCTTTATAATGGGAGCTCTCTCAATTCTATCCATGTATTGTCTTGCCTTGCTCTATATCACCCCTGCTAACTCCTTGGCCTGAATTTCATGTCTGCCTCTTGGTGACTCGGGTGAACCTGTTTAATGATGTTCTATTTCTGTCCGCATGCTGATATTTTGGGAAACTATGCCCAGTTAGGGAGGAGCGCTGAACCAGAGACAAACAGTGCAGGAGATATTTCCTGTCTGGAGTGCCCTAGAACCAGAAGCACGTGTCATGGATAACTTCACTCTTTTTAAAGCAACTTGTTTGCTGACCCATCTCTGCTCCTGTCACACCTAAAGTAGAATTCCCTGGCACTATATAGGCTGTCGAGCAAAGAAAGAGGCTTGTGTTGGGCACTCACTCCAGGGACAGGCTCTCCCTTTAATAGTCTCCCGCTAAAGCCCAGTACCCCATATGTAGTAATTACTCCAGTTTTCAGAACAGTGATAATGGAACAATTCAGTCTAAACACAGCGATCAAAGCTACTTTGCCCTTCATGTGTAATTAGAAAAGGCTAATAAAATCTTTGTATGTTCACAATTAAATCAACTACTAATAAGCGATTGACTTATTAGTAATCATGACTACCTCCCTGATAAAATCAGATATGTTCAACGGAATGTTCGAATCCTGCTGCCTGCAATTATTTCGTCTTTTGTCCATTTTTTTTTTGCCATCAGAGAGCTGGAAGCACAGGCGCTGCATGCTAATGATGCATGTTTGAGCTGAACTCCAGGACCGTCTGCGCTAGCCCCGCAATGCCAACAGGCTTTATTTTCTCCTCTGCTTTGTTTGTTTATGATTTTGTACCCCCCCCGAGCTCCCCCCCCTCCCTCTCCCCCACTTTTACTCTTGTAGTTTGGGCTCAAGTCCCTACTGGGAACTTTTTTTTTCTTCCTCTTTTCTTTTTTTGCTTCTGGTGGGGTGAATAAAGGTCTGAAGAATTGCAGTGAAAACTTTCATATTTCAGTGTTTATGCTCAGAGGAACAGCTAAATGCAAATCTCTAAGGAGAGAGGGACAGCAGAGGAGACGAGAGGGGGAGCCAGAGATAGTGTACAATAGGGAGGATATAGACAGACAAAATGGGTAAGTGGAAGGACATTTTATTCTGTTACAATGAAAACTTTTGTGATTGTTTCTGAATGTCCCAGGCAGATTTATTTCAACTTTAAGAAACGACACAAACAGCTTCAGTCAAGCTCAGACACACATATAAGTATTCTGTAGAGTTACATACTGTATGGCACACACACACACACTAAACAAAAGGTATACGTAAATCCACTTGCATCTTCTAAACTGTATGTATTATATGCATGCTTACATACACAGGCACACTCAAACATTTTTAAACACCTCATTTGAATTCAAATGATAATTTCACTATATTACCAAGAATCCACTTTAACTTGTCAGTCTTAAACAACAGAAATAATCACACATAAATGCATACACACACACACAAAAAGAAAGAAAGAAAAAAAACTACAAATACAGGCAGCACACATGCCCTGATAAATGATAATAAAGTACTGCAGAATTTGACGCTCCTATCCATTCCAGTTCACCCAAGGCCATCTGTGACGGTTCAGTAGGTTCTAATCCATTACCTGATAAATAGATTTGAAAAATTAATTCCAAGCCAGACATGGATTTTCAGCAATTCTTCCTCTGCCATACATCTGTGTCTTACCCGTAGGCAGCGCTGGGGCATACCCATACAGCACACAGTCATAACTCTAGAGAATCAGCATCATGTATACACACAGATAGGGGGTGAAGCAGAAAAAAAACAAAAAAAAAAACAAGCCAATGCTCCCCATCTGCCACTTCTAGATTCCCAATTTGAGTTTCTATTTTTGTTAGTGTGTCATTAGCGTGTGCAGATTGCAAAGTGGTAAGAATGAATAACTTTGTCATGCTAAAAGGCATTAAGAGAGGTTGGAAGCATTGCTAGTGACAAGTTAGCTGTACCCTGCATGTACCCAAATGGGCCTGTGTGTGTTGTGTGTGCGTGGTCTGTCATAGGCTATTTTTGGGGACAAATTTCAGACTTATGATCAGTTAATTGGGGACAGCTTTCCAACTGGGGACAAAGGCAATGTCCCCAATTGGGAAAAAGCTGATTTTTGGGTCAGTGATTAAGGTTAGGGTAAAGCTTAGGGTTAGGCAAGTAGTGGTTATGATTAGGGTTAGGGTAAGGCTCCAGGAAATGAATGTAAGTCTATGTAATGTCCCCAAAAGTGACCATGATCTGATATGTGTGTGTGTGTGTGTGTGTGTGTGTGTGTGTGTACTTATGGCAGCACCTACTCCTCTACCTCCTCTGAGCCAACGTCACCGTTACTGATGTTCAGGCCAGCCTGGTCCCCATTGATTGTTATTGTTCCATGCTGTTTCACATTAGCAGGAAGTCTTTAACCTCTGATCCACATTGTCCTGACTCTGTTTTTCTGCCATTGCTCATGTCAGAGGGGACACAGAAAGGGAAGGCATGATCATTAACCTCTGTCAGGGAAACACACTTTTTCATTCGTCTGACAAAGCCCGTTTACGCCCCTAATTGGATTTAATGTGAGCACCGAAAAAAGGAAGGTTTTTATTTAAATGGGCTGCATTTTACTCCTGCAGTTGGCTTGAGAGTGCGGTGAGAGAGCAGAGAGAAACTGACAGAAAGCAATATCAGAATTAGTCTTTGTTTCCTTGCAGGCTCAAAGCACTTTCCCTATTTTTTTGCTGCCTCTTAAATGCTTTCTGTATAAACCACAGGATCCCCGCTGTCTCCTTCTCACTCATTTCCTGCAGAGAGCATTGATTTCTGTAGGGTGTAAATATGCGCTGCATTGTTTCCTTTGGTAGTTGGTTTGTTGTTGATTTGTTTTTCTTATTTGGATTTTTGTTCTTTTTACTGTATTCAGACCTAAAGCATTTTTGTGGAGACCTGGTCCAAGCGCAAAAATATGGCTCTTCTTTGAGTATATTATTGTCAGAAAATGTTTTGTAAAAATTTTGATGATGATATCAGAAATAAACATCTAAAGATGGGAGTCGTGATGTCTTGTTTACCTAAACATGTTGCAATTTGCAATTAAAGGGGAGATTAAACAATTTTACACATTGAGATTAGTGCTATGGGCAGTACTACCAAGCCTGTGAAAAGAGCTGTACAATGTCTTCTTGGGTCGGAGAGTGCTTTCTAATCATCTGTGCTTCTTGAAGGAGAGAATCACCCCTGATTATCACCACCAGGATTATCTCAGGTCGGACTTGGAGACTGCAAAATTAATGTTAATTGAAACCCTGCATTCGAAACTTTTGAAAGAAATGTTTTAAAGTTTGAAAGACGTTGCACCATAAGATATTATCAAGTCATTGGAAATGTACGCCAGTGTTTTTGGAGTTTGTCCCATATTAGGAACTAGGATTGTAAAAGAATGCAAATGTATTGTTTGGATATGAACAGATAATGTGCATTGAACAAAAAAACAAGGGGCCATGGGAGCTTCTCAGATTTTTATCAATAGCTTTCTCATTTCTTTGGCAGTAGGAGAATCAAATAAATGGCAGGCAATCCATGCAACCAACCACGACAAAGTCAGTTGATTTCCACAATTCATGGAATCATGCCGGAAAAGCGACACACGTTTCTTTATTACAAGGATCACATAGATGAGACAACCAGATACAAGTAGCCAAGCAACAATGATAAATGACTGATCATTCCTACCATTTGATTTTTCATGAATCTTTAATAATGAAAGTTAAATTTATAACATGAGGTGTGGAAGAGATGTGATAGTTTCCCTGTGAGGAGTGAGGCAGTGGTGATGATTCTTGAAATGTTTTCACTTATTAAAAGGTTGCAAGTAGAAAAAGAGAAAGTAAGTAAAGAAAGAAAGTAGAAAAAAAGCAAAACCAACCAAAACACTGCTGTTTGATGTTTGTTTCTACAGATACTTTACAATGCTAGCTTTTGGTGCTAACTGATGATGATTTATGCTGAAAACACTGATGGTAAAATAAACTTTATAAAGCAGTGTTGTTTTTCCAGAAGACACAGTTCTAGCTGTTTGTGATGAGTCTCTGTTTTAGATGTCTTATAGTTGAGGCAGATGTGATTTAGCCTGCAAGCTTCCACACTGTCTTCTCAATTCCATGCTGCAATTTAAGGATTTCCTTGGTAAATTGTGCCACAGTTGTGTTTGTGAAGATTCATTTCAGCCATAGTAAGATGTCCAAAGAAATATAAAAGCAATTTGTGCTGGGCTGAACTATAACTGACAAGTTAAAGACAGTTCAACACTCATCCAAACATCTCAACAAATTCATAGTAATGAATGTAATCTGGACCTTTCACCACCTGCAGGACTGCAATCACACAGTCCAAAGAGAGGGAACAAAATCACACTCAGCAGGCGTTGACAGCCTGTGGTTAGCCTGACTGGGGTTTCCTCAAAATAGCAACACGATCCACAAAGAGCATCATCAAAAAAAGAAACACAGACCACAATGTGAGACACATTGTGATCTGTGATCACATTGTGACAATTTCCGCACAATGTGTGAGGACACTGTCATCCCCTGTGGCTGGAGTTTCTGAGAAGTTTCATACAATATATTGGTGTTTTTGAAACCTACCAACATGCTGAGACATCGCTTCAGGCTCATCAATGGTCTACACACTAAAACATCATCTGAGCTGAAGTACCTATGCTGTTAAGTATAATAAGGGGTGTACATAAGAATAACAAAAAAAAAAAAAAAAAATGAGGATGATATTGCACACATTTAAGTTAGAGAACACAGGATGTTTCACAGGATGTTTTAAGGAAACTTCTCTTCACACACCACAACATAGTTAAACCATGTTGAACAGAACATCTTCAACATTTCGATAAAGTCCTGTGGATTCTGATTAAAATCTTTTGAAAAAAGTTACTACCTGGATGTATAAAATAAATCTTAACAGACAAGAGAAAGAAACGAGATGTGATCATTCTAATAATCCTCATATTGCTTATATCTACAGCACATGATGCAAAATGAGTCAAATGCTCAGTGCACAGTGGAGTGGCAGTACACCTTTTTTCTTTTTTTTTGTGGCTGCAGTTGTGCACCCATCTGGGTCATACACAGTCATCAGTTTGCTATGGCTCTAAATATTACAGCCTGTTGAATGAATGCTATAGAGATGATGTCAGCCAGAGACACATATCAATTCAGAACACTTTATTGCTGTAATCAGGAACAAAACACTGCATCATGGTTGCTGAATTAATCCAGAATTGACCCAGAAATCAAACATGAAAGAGCCCCCCAAATGCATCTTAAATAGTAACCTAATACTTGATGAAAATCTTGTTTTTCTGACGTCCAATAGTTTAACCTCTCACCTTGCTACAGTGATGTAGAGCTACACCCAACAGTGTATCACTGTTGCAACGGAGCACACTTATCACCACAGCCAACCACACCCAACATCAGGTGTGGACAGAGGTGCAACAGAGTTTGACACTTTGACAACCATAGAGGGCAATGAAACAGTGCTTTTCAGCCTTTTCTTGTGTTACTCTTTGAGATACTTAGGATGCTTTTGGGAAATAGGTCCCTGTTCCAAACAGAGTAGTGGTTGATGGCACAAAACACAGTCGATGTTGCTCTTACAGGCGACTAGTTCCTGTGTTTACTTTCAGTGTTTACTTTCATTGTCAGACACTTATAATAAAAATCTGAGCCCGTCAGTGGCAAAAACAACCACTTTTAGTGGACGTACTTTTACAGGCACAATTGCCCCCAAGGATTACTCTGTAGCCTGTTTTGCGGCTGCTGGCTGAAGCACTCTCGCTGAATGCCGGACCAATTCCAAAACTTTTGGCCCCATTAGTCACTTCGACCCAAAATGATGAGAAAATATGATCCAGGTTGGATTTCCCCTTAAGAAAATTCAAAGACAGTGGTCATGTAACCTACATTTCAAAGTTTGTGTTTATTTTACAAACTTTTGTGAGACATGGCTGGCATACCAACACTCCAGAGTAACTTGATAAATGCAGCTGACTTGCTCTGAGTGAACCAAATACCCTCAGTGAAGGGGTACCGTCAGTGTCACAGAGATGGGAGATCTGTTTGCTTCAGCCTGCTGTCACTTCAGATGCACACATCGTGCCATCACTGCCTTAGAGGAACATGACAGGCCTGCTCACAGTCCGGCTCACAGCGGTTTTCAGGACATGAGGTCTTGCTATCTTTTACTTTTCCCCTCCAATGATCACACAGCCTCTGGAGTAACGTCAACACAAACGTCAAGCAATTATCCAGTATTTATTCGTTAAACATTTAAAAACGCAGCCAGGTAACCAACCATACTGCCAATGACATGGAGACCACTAATTTTAGTTCTTGAGCATACTGACATTCATAAAAAAGAAACATGTAGGAGAATTTCTTAAGCATTGAAGTTCTCTGAAGAATTAAAACACGGAGTGATGAATCTTTTTCTCTTTACTTGTGCTTGCCAGCATGGAGAAGGCCACACAGCCGTTCTCCCGAACAACCAAACAATCTCAGCTTAAATACAGTATGTCCTCGTAGAAATTTGACAGAGAGAGGGTAATAAAGTAATAAAGTAATAATGTCGTTAAATAATAAAGCACATAGCCTAACCAATGAACACTGCTAAACTCTTGATGACCTCCTAACAAATTGGACACAGTCAATTCTACTACCAGGTGTCTCTAACAAGATTCATTGTACAGATGTCCTTCAGCTGTCTACAATAGTTAAGGCACATACTTTGACACAATAAATCCCTTACAAACATTATCATCATTATTTTACAATAACAAAGACATAACCAAAGTATTTCCTTAGCATTACAAGATACTGTAGAATACTGAAATGTTGTGAACAGCAACATATCAAAATACACCAAATTACTATGCTTTAGAAGTGTACCAGCTTTTTCTCTGCAAAGACACACCTTATCTGAAAGGTTAAAAAAAAAGGTCTGACATGGCTGAGGGGTCAGCCTCTTTCAGCTGATTGCACACGGCCCACCTCATCTCAGTCTGTGTGAAAAAGCCCTTGGCTGGTTGTTGATTGGCCAGGTCAGGTGGCTTGGTAAGTATGCAGTGTCTGATTCTCAGTGACCTTTAAAGCAGCGTGATGGTGGTGTGGGGCTGAAAACTCTCTACTGGAAGGAAATAGAAAATTCATGGGTTTGAGACACTATGAGGTTGTTTCTCAGTGTTTTGCAACTGTTCTCTCTCGCTTTCTCACTCTTTTAAACCAGGCGAAGATTTCTATGGCGGTGTTAACCCTACATCCACTGTCAGTAATGGAGCTCCTCTGGGATGTAAAATGTCTTGTCCTCAGACAACCTACACTGGCTTTCAACTGCATCCTGCTACAGTGCGGATCCAGCCTAAGTAAATTTCTTCCACAACTGTTGCCCTCTATAGAAGGCCAAAGAGAGCCCTTTTTCTGTTCCCTTTAGCACTTTCCTTTTACACACTATGCCGTGTCTTCCCCTTGACCTGAAATGAGCAGTCATCATTTAAAAATAGAGCTTTCATTTTGCTCTTTTTGCCCTTTTTTGGTTTTGTGCTTTCATGCAGTATTTCTTTTGATGTTTCCTAATATAAATGCCATTTCTTTTAGATGTTTTAAGAATTCAATGTTTGAGACATTACTGAAAAATTCAATTTTGTTTATGGATGTACTGTACATTTTATACTGACTGGAAAATATTAAGTCAGGCAGGGAAAATAAATATTGGTGCGATGGCAAACATAAATCAATGACAAAATACTTATTTCAAATGTTACTAACAGCTCCAAAAACAGAAATTATCTAAAATTAAGTTACATGCTGTATTTGTGAAGGGAGTTGTGTTCTAGCTGAGCAGAAGTTTTCTTAAATGAGAACATTCTGAACAAGCGGGGGCTGAAAAATGAAGCCAACCTGGAAGTTCCAAAAGCTGCAGTTCCTCAAATGGCCACTTGAGGCCAGCTCCAAAAACAAGCCCCATAGACTCCCATGTTAAAATGTCCAACTTTTCAGCAGGAATAAACATGTTTATGGCCTGGTACAAAAAATGGTTTTGGTCTCGATAGCTAATTTCCCCTTTTATGACAACTGTATGGGGGATGAATTTTTATATATCTCACCAGTTTTACTTATTAATTTTATTAAGGCTTAAAGTTATGCATAACTAAAGGTGTGGCTATTTTAAGTGGCAGGTGCTACCACAACAACAATGTTGGTTAGGTAACATAACCACAGAGTATTGGTGTAGCTGTAGCCATAGCCGTTGCTACTTCAGTGTGTTTTCAGTCCATGAAAATTAATTGTAACATTTTGGTCAGCTGAAAAGTCTTATTCAGTAATTGGTTGTACTAAACAACCATCTAAGGAGTAGGATGTTCAGTTTTTTTTCTAGTAAGTGCATTTTATTTTAATGGTTTTAAGCCTGTTTTTCGCTAGCAAAAATTAGCATTTGTATTAGCATTATCACAGTTAACCTTAGACTGTAAATACACCATACTAACAAAGCTAGCAGTTAGCTGCTAGCGTTAAGGTCAGCTCCACTCTCTTGTCAAAATACGGTCACTTCAAGCTTTAAAAATCCAAGATGGCAACGGTCAAAATACAAACTCAGGCTTCAAACCATGGATGTATTAAGAGAACTGGATACAGCGTCGGAGGCAGGGCCCCGTTAATTCCTATGAAATTTGCTCAGTGGCACTGAAGCCAAAAAAGTTCAACTTCTTCCACATTGCTTCTGCATCTGTTGAGCCCATAGAGCAAGTACACTAGTGACTTTCACCAGTCAAGCCGGTTACTACTGGTTTGGCCCTCCAGTTAACTTGAATGGGGATAAAACAATTCAATCATGCAGCTCCTCTAGACTTTTCGAAATGTGATCGGACCGAACTGATCAAATTCTGATAGTGAGACGAGTCATTTTATGGGAGTTGTGATGCTCAAAAAAATTATCTGCTGATTTACAGACATCTCTTTCACAATGTAAGTCTATTGTAATTACACAGTTTGGCCACTATGTCAAATTGGGGTCTTGCTTCAAACGGGGGTTCACAAACCAATGGATTATGTCATGGTGGCTAAGTCCATTGTTTTTTACAGTCTATGGTTCTAAGTATAATCAAAAAGAACATCTTTGTTTAAAATGTAAAAAAAAAAAAAAAAAGTTGTAATTATCTATTCATGTTCAGACTTGCTATCTGTAGTTTTACAGTAAGGGGAATTTGTATTAACAATCCAAATAACTCAAGCACCTTAAGATAGCATCTCAGATTTTGTTGATTTAGGTTTTCATTTTGGAGAGCTGACAGCTAACGGCTGCTGTTAGATGCCAGCAGGGAAGCTTTAAGTAGGGGGGTTTTCCACTACAACAGCCCACTGTTAAAGGATTCAGTAGAGGGAGAGTCCGCCCCCTGTGACAGAGCAGAGCAAAGCCTGTCTGCCGGGCCTCATTTGAAGACGTATATTCAAGGTCACTAACATTTCCAGGACAGAATCTTAGAGCTTTAACCTTATGTTTATTTCCACCAAAAAGCTGGAGTAGCAGAAAGTAATAGAGTGAAAGCAGAGACACGATGCAGCCCCCCTTAGGGGGGGTGGTGAACTAAAGCTTAATCAGCAGCCTTCCCCCTATACTAGCATCACTTAATGAGAGGGAAGAGCGTTGAGGATGCAAATGCTCAGAAGGCTCCTTCAAAGCTGGTGTCAGTATTGTACACTGTTTACCCATGAAGCTTGCAGAGGGTGTGCAGGTGAGAGTTCATGGTCTTGAGTTCAGCAGCGAGCTTGATAGCCTGGCTTCAAGAAATGCCATGAAATAAGCATGGTTAACCGATGTGCAAATAGTGCTCTGTGCTTGAAAAGTGAGAAAACAGCCTTGGAATGCTGTGGAACTGTAATCTAAACCCTCACTGTAGCCTAAATAGTTTCTGTATGACAGGATGAACATCAGAATGTGTTTCTTACCTTGAACATGTTTCGGAGGATTGAGGTTTGTCCAAATTGCATTAAAAATCTCAGGCCCTCACCAATGTAATCAACTTATGGTTCCATCTTCCTTTCTTTAAGCTTTTTCTTTTTGTTTTCTGCCCTAAAATCCAAACTCACCATGTGGAGTTTTGTTTTAGGCTGATAATAGGATCCAGTTTTCTGATCAGCTGTCCTTGGCAATGCTTTCTCTGAGCTAAAATGTATTCCTCTATTGCAATTTTTCAAACTCATCTGCCAGCAAAAAAAGCATCAGATGCCCACAACTAGACTGAAACTTGTGTAGGTAAGTATATTCTCTCTGCAGCTGCTTCACAGTAAAACCCTTAAAGCAGTTGAGGTGGTTATATCAATTGTTGAATCAAAACACCCTTTTGGTTTCATCATTGCTGCATAAATAATGTCCTTTAACCTTTGCTATACATAAAACAAATTATAACCAAAACACAACCAGGAATCTAATGAGAACGCTGAGAAGACAAAAGGTGCCAGTATGTGAATTTGGTGTCATTAAGTGACATGTTAGTAGCTTAAAAAACAACTTTGGTGACTATAATGTGGTTTTACTAAAAATATGTTCATTTTCTGTGTTTGCAAGGTGGTTGCAAAGTGGAACTACTTCATTTCACTTGCACAGTTGAACCAGTTGGACATTTTGCCTGAGGTTTAAATGTCTCTGGGGTTTCAGTCTGTCTTGCTTTGTTCACTATAAACCATCTTTAGCTCCCTTCCTTGGAGGTTTCAGTCTCTCATGGTGTGCAATCACTCTTCAGAACTGGACTTCTCTTACCTGACTGTAACCACTTTTGTCTAAATTGGTGCCTCTTCCTGATGTAGAGGCTCCCAAGGCAGAACACACACACAACTCATGCATCATTTGAAAATTTACTATGGGAGGGCTGCACTAAAACCCTCCACTGGGTAGGACCTTTAGTACTGAAACTGAGGAATGGGCTTCATTACAGTGTAACAAAGCAAAGTGGAGCAGATCAGAGAACAGTGAGGCCCCTATATGGTAGATGAATGGCTAGAAACAAGAATATGGTAGTAAGTGATTTCGCTGAAGCTCCAAAACAGCAAGGAATTTTGAATTTGTGAAAACTTCACAGTGAAAACAAGGTTTAACTCAGATTTTATCATTCAGATATAAGGCCAGTGGTTACTGGAGGCTGGTGTGATGGATGGGTACATTTGGCTTGAACTGTACTAAGATGTTCTTCATGTCTACACATATAGGATGTGTGTGTTGGTGCCATTGTCTTAATAATTTTAATTACTTTTGTCCCCCAACACATAATCTGTGCCTAAGAGTTTGTGCTTATCTGTTTCTATCACAAATTAATTACATGAAGAAGACACAACATCTGAAGAGGACAAGAAGTGAAATAAAGGAGCACTGAGATGCAGGTAAAGGATTGGTGTATGTATTTGCTGAATTCAGACAAATCATTACTAAAATTAAAACAGTGTTAACTTAATCTTAAACTTAACCCAAGTAGTTTTTTTTTTCTTGTGTAGAAAAATGCAATCAAACACTGTGCTCAAGGAAAAAAGGTGCATGGTGCAGAAAACAGTACCAATTTATATCAAAAATAAACACAACTCTCCTACACTACTACAAGTTCCTAGAATGAATACACACACACACACACACACTCACACACACACATACACACACACACACACACACAAACACACACACACATAAATTAAAACAATTTATAGCAATATTTTTGTAAGCATTCTCACTTTACTTTTAGTGCCTAAAACTTTATATATATATATATATATATATATATATATATATATATACTGTACTGTATATAACCACTGTATATAGATTTATTATTCCATGTGGCCTTTAAGTCAAGTGTCCTTAATCTAGTGAATTATTGGAATCAATCTTCTACTGCAGCACAACGTATTGAGACAAAAAAAAAAAACATTATTCCCAATACAATATGCAATATGTATAATCATGTAAATGTCAGTAACATCTGAAATAACGTCAAACATAAAACTGTTAATACTGAGTTCAGAATATTAAAGGTACATCACAGAAAGTGTAGAGGGATTAACACAATGTCTAGCCAAGCTACGTGGCGCAAACAGCGTGAGCATCAGCAGCTTCAGTCCTCGGTCAGTGTCTACACTGGATGCATTAGTTAGCACTGAGTGTAGATCATCCGCGTTTTGGCAGTGCTAAGAACCCAATTCACAATCATTGTAGTTATGTGCATAAAATGAATATGATCTTGTAGACAGCTGTACGGATTAAAATAGTAGTGTATCTGTTCAGTAAGTGAGACAGACAACTGAAAAAACTATAACAAGCCTTAACTCTTCATTCATCAACTTGGTGTTCAACACTTTAATCATTTAACCTCAGTTTTCAGTAATAGGCTACAATTTCAAGTTACTCTGACTTAAAGGGAAATTCTGGTATTTTTCAACCTGGACCCTATTTTCCCATCATTTTAGGTCTAAGTGACTAATGGGGACAAAAAGTTTTGGAATTGGTCCAGTATTGAGCGAGATCGCTTCAGCCGGCAGCCACAAAACAGACTGCAGTGTAATCACTGGGGGCAATTGTGTCTGTCAAAGTACGTCCACTAAAACTGCTTATTCTTGACACAGACGGACTCAGATTGTTATTACAAGTGTCTGATAACGAAAGTAAACACAGAAACGAGCCGCCTGTAGAAGCATTATGGCTAACTGCATAGGGATCTATATCTGGGGCAGCTTGCTGGCTAACTGAACCACCCACATATTCATCCACACACGCCTGTTTGTTTACAGGTATGACGCTGACTTTCACTGTTGTTGGACTGTAAAGAAACTAAAATGTTAGACATAATTCTGCTACATGCGGCTAGTTCCTGTGTTTACTTTCATTGTCAGATACTCATAATAACAATCTGAGCCTGCCGGCAGCAATAACAACCACTTTTAGTGGATGGACTTTGACGGGCACAATTTCCCCCAGGGATTACATTGTAGCCTGTTTTGCAGCTGCTGGCTGAAGCGCTCTTGCTCAACTGGACTGATTCCAAAACTTTTTGTCCCCATTAGTCACTTGACCCTAATTGATGGGAAAATGGGGTCCAGGTTGAAAAATACCAGAATTTCCCTTTAATCATCCGAGTTGATGGAGCTGCTTTTTCCAGTTGATACTACGAGCATGTAATTTAATTCACTGTGAAAAAAGTTTAACACTTTGTGTCCAAATTACATATCTGTTTAATCTTTCAGAGTTCAGTATGTTCAGACAGGCTGTGCTGGTTAGAGGTCAAGGAAGAGGACAGGCAGCATAGCTGAGAAGAAGACAAAGAAATGAGAGTACAAATGGCAAGAGCGGTCAGAGTCATATGAATTGGTTGAGTGCCCAGAACATGAGCCTATTGGATGTGTGTGTGTGTGTGTGTGTGTGTGTGTGTGTGTGTGTGTGTGTGTGTGTGTGTGTGTGTGTGTTGTTTATCTCTTGTCTCCTATAAAGCACTTTGGAATCAATCTGTTTGTTAAAAGTTGTCTTTAGGGTACTTGACTTAGACTACAGATAATAAAACAAGAAAGGTTAAAGGCACCGGAGAGAAGAGTAAAGGAAAGGAGAGGAGCCGACATAATCCCAACTTGATAGAATTAGATGTGGCTTTTGATAAATGTATGACCTTGATATCAAACTAAATTTTCTGAAGCCCCAAGAGAGGGTTGAATATTTTAAAGATACAATTCAGAGTTCAGTTGGGTCTCAACAGTGGGAATTTAATATGAAAACTGCCTTGTGTTTGTATTAAAATTTCAGATTTATCCTCGGCAGTAAGTGCCTCTTGTGCAACCGCATGTGTGAGTTTGCTTTTTCTTGAACTTCGCAGAGATACACATGATTGCAAAGTGATATTATGAGTTCTAATAGGTCTCTGAGGAATTTTGTGTTAATGAGAATGAAATTATTCCATGTAACACATATGGTTAAGCACACATTATGGTGTTTGATCAGCAAACTCTGAGTCAAAGCAAAAGTGATAAAAGTGGTTATCAGTGATTATCATGGGTTCCAATCATCTGATGACTGAGAAGTAATGGCAGCAAAGTTTAAATGTAATCCTGGCAATTGATATGCTAAAAGCATGGCAACACATCTACCATCTAACATCTTCTGGCATTGTAGGAAACACGTTCTTGGGTATGCTGTTCCATTTAAAGGAGCATTTAGCCATTAATCACAGGCCTTAAACTTTGACACTAGCCCAACGTAGCCAGATTCATTCAGGCCCAAGCCCAACAGCCAACAAAACCAGCCTGAACCCAGCACGAAGGGGTTTAGGAGGAACAATCAGATGGACTAAATTATCCACATACAACATAATCAATTTATCTTCATAAGACTTGTGCTGATACTTGTACTTTAGAACAGTATAGCCCTGTACTATAAATTAGAGACAGTAGTTGGACCTTACTTATGGGTACAGCGATTTCCAATGAAGAATCTTCTTTATACATCCTCCACGCGCTACTATAGGAATCACCTATTACCCTAAACCAGGGCTTAGCGTAAGCCATAAACTCTGCTCCATTAGATTGTGTTTGCAGT
Source organism: Thunnus maccoyii (assembly GCF_910596095.1). Classification (NCBI taxonomy): domain Eukaryota; kingdom Metazoa; phylum Chordata; class Actinopteri; order Scombriformes; family Scombridae; genus Thunnus; species Thunnus maccoyii. The sequence goes on from NC_056551.1 coordinate 8,236,462, forward strand.
TTCTTGCCAAAATGGTTACCAAAACTCCACTGATCTGCATACACAACCTGAACTTTGCCACCCTGCCCTCCCACACACATTCATTTGCAGCCACAAAATTAACAAATATGTAAGTACCAAACAATGGTGTTGTGACTGACAAAAATAGCATTGTGGGTGCATTTTTGCTTCTACTAGAACCCAGCATGTTTATCTGTTGACAGTTTTTTTTCATTCCTGAAGGAATAATATCTGTTGGAATAATGTGTGCTGTAGCCCTATGTGAGCAATTCAGAAGCATAATGTGATAAATACTGAATATTGAATAACAGCAAAATACCCCATTAAAAACACGAAATAGTTATTTATGCTCTATTTACTGTATGTTTCATTTCTATCACAGACACTGTTGCACAACTTTATTTTTCTCAAAGGGGCAATAAAGATAGATGTGTTGGGTAAAAGCCAAGTTTAAAGATGAGTGAAGAAATCTCACAAATAGTGCAGCAGTCTTGAATAATAATTAAGCTCAAACATTAAGCTCCAACATTGTTAACGGTTCTGATAATGAACATGTACAATGCTCAAATCTTTATAGACTCATTTTCCTCTGTACATATAGTCAAATCCAAAGTCCTGCTCTGATGCATGCAATCCTTTGGGTTAATCTAATTTACTTGGTGCTTTTTCATTTCCTTCCTCACTTGTTTTTATTTTTTTTCCTGTGTTAAGAGAAATTAGGCTTACAAAGTGTCATTTAGACAGAGTAATGACAACCATCTTGCACTCAGCCACCAGCCAAATAGCGCAATGCAGAGGTGTAACATGCCACTAATTTATCAGCATAATAGGCAAGGCACATTGGTCTCTGCAGGGCAGGGGCTGTGCTGGCGGGGGTCTAATGGCCGGATGGGAGGAAATTGTCAAAGAAGACCATGAGGAAGTTCCATAGAACCTGACCTCTTGACTCTTGCAGAGCTCAGACAGAGATGTCACATTCACTCACGCCATAGAAACTGGCTGGATACAGAAACTCAGCTCTGTACAAGGATTGTATTCAGTTATGTCTCTAGATAGGAAGGAAGTGGTGTATTTAGATGTGTCATTAACATATTTCATCTTTCCCTTTGACAGATGATTGAAAGTGTGTCACTGGGCCCTTTAAAGCGGTTGGGTTCTGCTTTTTTTCTCTCTCTCTAGTATTTAGGCCTTAGCGGCAACTGAAATAGATCAGATTTCATTGATGTGTAAATTCTACATACTCAGCATCCATTGTGGGGAAACATTTTCATCGACATGTGGTTCAAAATTAAATTTGAAAAAATGTCTAAGCTAAAGCAATAGAGTGCATCTGATCTTTCCTTTCAGGCTCCAGACAGCAGTCTCTAACTCATTTGTGGTCATCTTCAAGGGCACAAAAGAATTCAAATCCCCTATCGTCCTCAATCTGTCTATGCCAACAAAGCTCCAGAGTGCTCTTCTCTCTTCTTTCTAGCCATCAAAAAACGTGGTTCTCTAAAAATGTATGAGCTCAATGCAGGAAATAGATTGTAACTTCAATTGAAAAACACACAGACAAACTTTGTCTTTGAAAGTTTGTGGCATGTTATTTTTGGTAAAGCTCTTGTTTGCATCAAGGCTGCTAACTTCTAAAGAACTGAATCATGCCTCCAGAGAGTAACAAGTAGAATTCAGCTCTCATCACTTCACCATTTAAGCAGTTGCAAAGCTCAAACTGAACACCGTTATCAAATAGAGTGAGGCTCTTTTTTGGACAGCCTGACTTGCAAAGAGCTCTGGATCTCTGATGTATTTAAAAATGCATGCAAGTTTTGCACGCAGGTTTTCAGAAGTCAAGGCAAATAATGTCTTAATATATCACACTCCCCAGAGTAATAGGCTTAATAAGCTTTTGTTGTGGCTGTTGTGAGCTGTACAGATTGCAAATGTATCAGATTTTCCAATTACTGTAACTGCACGGTGAACAGAGCTCATAGAGAAAGCAGACACTACACCTCGTTCTTTGTAGATGGGTTTTCTGAACTATTCGTGTATCGCTACATTTACTGAGGCAATAACCCCGTTCAATGAGCAACACTTGAACCCAGCAGCACAATAGATCCAAATCCATAATACTCTCTCCTGGGTGCCACAGCTGCAATACAAAAGACCCCTATATTGAATGCTCTGCTGGTGGTGTAACCCACTGTTCTGTAATTCTCTTGATTTTTATTATTATACAATACCCTGCTGTTTCTGATTTATTAGCTTGTTTGAAGTTATACACTAATTAATAATGCAATGGTATTACTTCACTATGCTGGCCACATGTCAAGCTTTTACTTTATTCCATCAAATGCATGCGAACAATAGAACAAGCTTATTATAATAATTTTTAAAAAAGAGAAGAAAAATGACCTGATTAGTTCAACAACCGCTGATATGAGGTTTAAAGAACTTCCCTCTGTATACCAAAGTTTAACTTTAATCCAGTATCACCTATTAAAATTTTATTAACACTTGTTTTTATATGGTTGTTTATTTATTCACCCTGTATTAATTCATTTATTTATTGATTTTTATCACCATACTTGCATGTCTTCAACTACAATCTTACTTTTTTTAGATGCATGTGTTGCTTGTTTGCTCTGTCTCTGTGTTACATGTTTTAAAAGGGACGTATCATGCACGTTTCCTGGTCTATATTTATATTCTGTGACTCTACTGGAATATCTTTGCATGACTTACAGTTTTAAAAAACTCCTTATTTCACTTATACTGACCCTTTATACAGTCCGTCAGTTCAACCTCTGTCTGAAACAGGCTGTTTTAGCTCCTGTTGCTTTAAGACCCTACTCCCGATGAGCCCACTTCCAGAAGTTGCCCCACAGCAGACTTCTGCTATGTAAACAAACAGTAGTAGTAGGATTTCACTTATTTTTCTCATTCTTTACTCAAAATGTCAGCTTCTCAAATATATCAGTACATGTTTGAGCTGAAATCCGATATATGAGAGTGGACAACGCAAACAACACATGGAACATTAGCAACAACTGTAGCAACAAAGACTATGGAACGGATGGCCATTTGTGGGCATGTGCGAGCAATCTGACATCAGTTCAAAGCCTGAGCTTTTGACTTTCAAGGAGCATTTTTACATACATTCACCTCAAGTTTTGGAACTTTGATTATGTTTAACATAAACATTGAACATTATAATAGTATAAAATGATAGAAAATCACAAAAAGCATGTCATGTACCCTTTAGTTAGTCCCTGATAATTTTGCATAATGGTGTCATGTATAGTTAAATTATTCTACTAGCATTAATATTTCCTCACTGACAATGAAAAAATATAATTAGATAAATAAATACATCTTAAGAACAATCATTGGACATAATAATAAGCAATATCATGTAAAAAAAAAAAAAAAGAACATATTGTACTGTATATATAATACATGATTAGCTGTCACTTAAGCCAAAGCTCTAACTATCTGTCAACTATCTATAAGTTGTTGTTTTTTTTCTTCCTTCTTTCTAAAAGTCAGAGAGCTACAGTTCATCTGCCAAAGAGAACCATGTTGAGAGTGACATTTTGTCTAACCACATCATATTTTATGCTCCAACTGAGCTGAAATATGATGCATGAAGTTCTGGCCCTGCAGTGGTGGCTGGAAAATTATTTGAAATATTTGACAGGGTGAAAATTAGCCCTGCACTAAAATACAGAGCTGCACTTGCAGAGGAGCCTTTGCAAGTAGCCCCTGAAGCCAGGCCAGGTTATCTTGGACACTGCAGAGGAGACAGAAAGAGAGGAAGAAGAAAAGAGAGAGGGATAAAGAGGAGGATTAGTGGGAGAATGAGGCTGACAAAACTGAGGCAGACAAACAAACAGCTCAACAGATTGACCGGGGATGGAGGGACAGATGAAAGCCACTGACTGAAAAAGTGACTCAGCCAAAATTCATAATCTTGCCATGACACAGGGGAAAGAGAGTTGTTTTCAAAGTTGATAACCTGTGCTAAGTGCCTCTTTTCAATATTGGTATAAGTTCCTCCCTCATGAGAAATGAAAAAAGGGGGGAAATGGACTGCTGGGAAGAAAAAGATGATGTATTCTGAGCACAAGATACCTGCCGCCGCTTAATTACAGGATCAGTGTCTTAATTACTGTCTGTAATCAGCCAACAGAATGACTGTCCTTTCGCTCATTACCTGAAGCGTCAGTGTTACAATAGACTTTTAACAGTGTCTCCCTCTATAGACATGCCAAATGAAAGCTAAGTCAATTTCCATCACTTGGGTAAACATCAGCTCTAACTTTTAACAGCACTTGTGAGGAAAGGGGGAATGGTGAGAAGAGATGACTGGCAAATAGTGCCAAGTTAAGACTGACAAAATGAATTTGTGGTTGCTGGGTTTATTATGATGTTTTTGTTGCGAGATGACATCTATTTCTTCCTTGGAAGGAACCACTGAAAGCTTGACAGAAAATCACCGGCTTATTTTTTTTTATACCTGAGTTTAAGTAGGGTAAAGTGTAGGTCATTAGATTTGATGTAGTAGTTTTTAATGCAGTTCCCTTCTCTGTATGTTGAATACCAGTTTATAAGCTCCAAATGGTTTGTATTTAGATAGAGCCTTTCTAGTCTTCCAATCACTCAAATGGCTTTACACTACATGCCAACATTCACCCATTCACACACACATTCATACACTGATGGCAGAGGCTGCCATGCAATGTGCCAACTTGCTCATCAGGAGTTCTAATGTTCATTCAAACACACTCACACACCGATGGCACAGCCTTCAGGGATCGAACCACTGATCCTCTGATTGGTGGACAACCCGCTCTAATTCCTGAAGCACAGCTGCCTGTTTGTTCTAATAAAAAATAATGTCTGAGAGGTGATCAACCTCAGAATTTATCAGCACCAGCACAGAGAACCCTGCTAGGATAAACCATCTAATATAATGACTGTTTTCTCGTTGCCAAGGCAGCCAAACTAAGATGTTTTTTTGCCAGTCTTCATTCTGTCTACTGTATGTCCTTGAAGCTTTTTGTCAAGCTGCGTTGGTCTATCAATGCAAACTCAATACCAACTAAAATCCTTTGAATTCAATATATGAAGAGAAACTCAATTAAAGTAACGATAACCACAAACCCGTTGTTGAGGGTGAATCACTTTTTTATGTAAAACTTTGACAATTTCACATTTGCTTAACTCAAACTTGTCAAGGCTGAAACTGGAAAATGTAAACTTTTTTTTTTCTTTTTTTTATGAAGTTATTGTTCAAATGGGGAGATATTGAGACTGGAGCAATTATATTCCACTAAACTGTCACATCATGTGCAGAGTAAAAAACCAATGGGACCACTTAACAGGCACTACAAAACACTTGGCTGAAAATCCCAAACACCTAACTTCAGTTTTATTTGCCACTCTGTGTGGTACAGCAGAGGGAGTAGAACACCTGTTCCTACATTTGCTCCTACAGACAGGTAGGACTCTGGGGATATAACTGAGGTCCAACACCGGGTTGTAAATCTAATACAGTGTTGGTTATCTCTTTTCTTTTTTTGGTCTGTGTCTGGAATGCCGGTAGATTTAGCTAATTAGTAGGAGCCAGGTGTTAATTAGCCGAGGCGAGAGGGGATCGGTTTGGTTCTGATCCATACTGCTGTGTCTCACGGAGCTCCAACTCTTTGATCTCCCCTGCAGGGCTGAATGCGCCACTGTGTTTGTCATTTCCAATTAGGATGTTAAACAGATATTCCAAAGACATCCCCCTTGCTACCCTTTCCCTTCCTCAATCCAGTCAGATGAGTGGAACAAGAAGGATGACAAATCGGCGGAGTGATTTTTTTTTTTCGTCAAGTGTTCTCCTTTAAGCTGTCTGACAGGAAGCTCTGAACATAAGACAACACCTGCTGAGGAGGACATGGGAAGAATATAAACATTGCAACAGTTTTCTGTCGGTTTGGATAAAACCAAATGAAACAAATGTCTTACCGTTGCAGTTATTATTTCAGTGTTAGTAGAGAAGACAGTTCAGTATTAACAGAGCTTTTAAACTGGCAGCACTCAGGCTGAACGTTCTACTTGCACAATAAATACACAAGTTGTTGAGGGCCATTTAATGCATCATCAAATCTAAATGTGTCACCAGCAGAACTGGGAAGTCATTTATGCCAATCAATCACCATATTATGCTAATTAGGAGAGTGTTTGTTGGCACGACCCTCAGAGACTTACATACATGCACAAATTCCACCAGAGATGAAAGACAGAGTGTACAGCCAACTGTTTGTGGGACTTGTAGTGCAGGTGACATACTACCTCAGTACCACGGATACTGATATAAATGGAAAAATTGTCCATGGCTATCCAAGTACGAAACAAACTCCCTAACCAGCAGGCTGCCATAAAACTTTTTCATTGTGATTATTTTTTACCCAGTCAAGAGTTTTGAGTTCCACAGTTGGTGATATTAAAGTTGAAAGGAGTTGATAGATAATATTAATTATAACATAAATAACTTAACAAGAAAGGGTCAAAACATGTCTCATTGTACAGCAATTGTAAGACAAAACAACAAAGAAAGAAGAGAAATCACTGTTGAATAATCATGTCTGTGTAAAAGTGAAAAATGAGAAGCGCTAAAAGTCTGCTTAATTGATGTTAAGCAAAGCAACTATAATTTTTAGAACACAAACCAGTAAAAGGTAGCTTGACCCCGTTTGAATTTTCAAAATGTTTGCTTACAGTTCTTTGTACATAATGAAATGTCAGTACAGTGACACTCACCAGCTGTAGTGACAAAGGCAACGTGGCAAAAAGCAATGCATACTACAAAGAGAACCTCAAAATTATTTTAAATATGCTATCACATAAAACAATCACATAATATTTCTACATGTAGTTGCTAAAATAGTCATAATTTAAAGGTGCTCTGTGAAGTGTTCTTGTAAATACAGTTATGTTATTACTGCAACAAAACTTAATTGTCTAAATTCAGTGACAAAATACATAATTGATCCAAAAACAAAATTGTGTTCTGATTATGGTCAAGATTTGGTTAGTTTTAGGCACAAAAAATGATTTGGTTAGTTTCAGTAAAGATCATGGTTTGAGTTAAAGTTAGTGGACCTTCCTCTTCATGGTTTCTATAATATACACTTGGGTGCAGTTAGGGAACAACAGAGGTCATGATTAAAAGACACCTGTCTGTAGGAAACAGGAAATGAACAGCGGTCTGTTATTTTGTTGTGGCTCTGTAACAGTGACATAATACTGTCTCCTTTGTTCTTGATGGACGAGAGTCATAATTATTACAGCCATTAGAGGGCTTTGTCACTCAACAGGGTATCTTTAATATGCAGAAAGGTTCACATAAGACAGATATGAAAAGGCTGTCTGTAAGTAACTTGCAATTAATCCAAGACTGCAACTCCCAGACCTGTAAAAATATTGGTGAGTGAAGGCTAATAATGTAAGTCTAGATATAAATTATGTGCATGCTTCATGTCAGGTCCTATCATTGATGTCGGACTTGCTAATGTAAGGGCTTGATGTTTTTCTCATAGTCATTTGTCCTGGTTAAGGCAATCACATGAGTTTGCCAAGTTCTTATCATGTCTTGACATTTTATTCCAATTTATGAAAGAGATGGCACAGTGTGAATATGCATAGAAAATGGATTAGTGGCTACAGAATTTTACTGGTGTCTCATTTGCATCTCTGCAGTGCCTCAAATATCTTGCAGCAGTTGCTGCACTGAATCGTGTAAACACCTTTGTTTTGTATGATGAAAGGCAGGTGGGGGGGTTGAGGCATTTTCAGAACAGCATGCAAATACAGAATAATAGAGGATTAGAAGAGGCACATTTGCATATGAACAAACTGTTATGGGGAATGCTTGATGTCTACAGTCTATGGATGAACACTTGGATGAGTAATGTGTCTTGTGGATGAGCACGTGCAGAAATAGCTCATGGGTTTTTCTCCTCAGTAGGATCCAATTGATGGGCTTACACAGAATTAGCCAGGCTTTGGAACTATAGGATTTGGCTGCACAGACACAAATAACAGGTCATTTAACATGCTGCTGTAATGTTGTGTCGTAATTTGGTAATTGTTTGCCTGTTTAAATATGAACCTATGAGTGTTCTCATTTTGAACTGCAAATCTGTGTGAACAAACCACAGAGGAAATGGACGATTAATTGGATGGGCGGCACACATTTCCTGTGTTTGCACAGTAAATGGGATGGATGGGTAACAGTGTGGAGGAAATTTCTGGCTACAGTACGATGTACAATTGCAGGTTTTAGGACACAAAATCTCTGTGTGTGTGGGAGGAGAGAGGAGGCAAAAGGACAGAAGGCAAAGAAAATCCATCACGGATTGAAAGGCATGTCACTGAACAGAGAAAGTCAGGCAGGTTTATACACAGCAAGGGAGAGGGGCACAAAGGGGGAGAGAGAGAGCTAAAAACATGAGAGTGTGAGGATAAGGCTACAGGGGAGACAAAAAACTGCAATTGAGTGATACCCCTCTCAACTTGATTTTGAGTAAGGGAGCTTCAAGGGTTAGAATGGGGAAAGTCATTTTGAGGGGAAATCTTAAAATTGAGAGAGCTGAAAAACAGAGAGAACTGGAGGGGGAGGCGGAGGGGAGTCTTGGGGTGAAGAGATCGAGGGGAAGAAGAGACGTAGAGTGGTTGCCAAATTTAGGGCACAGCATTAATAGCCAACCCAGTCTCACAGCAGTTAATCTATAGATTTGTGTACATGGACACAAATTTTCCTTTTTTTTTTTTCGTGACACTCAACATGACTTTCAAACTAATGTATTTCAGTTGGATGTATATGTTTCATGCCTTTACCATGTTTTTTTTTTTTTTTTGTCAGTTGGGACTTGGGAACACAGAAGCTGTATTGTTTTTCTCTCATTTGTTATTAATTTTTAATTATAACCTCTACATTACTCAACAGTCAATAACAAGATTTTATCTTTTTTTTTAAATTTCTTTATTTTAATTTCATCAGTACAGTCAATGGTCCACATCAGTCTAATGGGCGGACTGGAGGACCTGCTGACTTGTTGTGTGCAGAACTCCATTCAAAAACGTTGAGATTTAATATTGCTGTCCTTTTCTGAAAGTGTGCTGCTCACATAAAACATGATAAAACCTGACAGTTTGACTGACAGACTGAGTGAATGTGACTATTTAACAACCAAAGCAGTGGGATTAAAATAAAATGTTTATGTTTTTATAACATTTTATGAACTGTTGAGTGTTGAGTAAATTGGGCTAGCTAACATTAGCAGCTTTATTTCCAGTCTCTCTGTGATGATGCATCAGCTGGTTTTGTTCCATATCTTGATTAACTTTCACTCAGATCTGTAGATACAGATTTCATGAGTTTGCGAGCTGTTTTATGTATTTTTCAATTGGTGGTAGCAGGTACTAACAGGCTACGCTAACAGTGTGTCAGTGTGTTGTGTTATAAGCAGTCCGGATGGTCTGAACAGAACTGAGGAGCTGTATGGTTCCCACCCTAAGTATGATATTGGAGGAAAATGGTCACCGTGTGGGTCTATTGTATTGTCGGCGGTTTGCGCATTCGACTCCTGTTTTTGGCTAAAATATCTGAAATAAACCAACATCTTTACTTTCTCTCAACACAAATTACCTAGATGCAGCTAAATAACTAATTTGGCTGTACTAGATATTTGATATATTCAGTAGATATATCTTTTCACAACCCTATTTACAACCCTACTTTGCAAACTCGAAGATTTGTATCAGGCTGCATGGCGCGGCTCTAGGGAATAATACTGAACTAAGAGTACACTGAGGAGTTTAAGTAGATGGTAAACATATTTGTGTATTTAAAATATCTAGTTGTTAAATGGGTGAAAATTAATTTTAACCATATTTTACCCATATTTGACAGCATCCCCAGTTGTTGACTATATTCATATGATAGCTGAGGTCAAGAGCTCTCTATAACAGTTGGTCCCATGTCTGAAGCCCCTTTGTTGCTGTATTATAAGCCTTCAAACATGCACCAAGGTCAAGGTTCAAAGCTCAGTATTTCAAAGCAGGAGCCATGTAGAATCTTCATACAGTCATATGTTACTATCCAGGCTGACGTTTAGGGTTAGGACTGAAAAGACCAACCTACTTCTGGGCGGCGGGACATCCGGTCGCCCATCAGACTGATGCAGACCACTGACTGTAGGCTACTGATAAAATTAAAATAAAGAATAAAAACAAGGATAAAATCACATGATTAAATGTTGAATAATGTAGCAGTTAAAGTTATAAATGAATAACAAATTAGAAAAAACAAAATACAGCTTCTGTACTCCTGAGACTGGGTTGGGTTGCAATAGCAGGAAAACAAATGAATAAAAATAACAATAAAATTAAAAATACTTTCTCACCACACAATGTTCATAACATGATTAATACTTAATAAATTGTGATTAATGCAGAGGAAAAGTATTATTGTTGTTTTTTTGTTTTGTACCTTTTTAAAATAGTTCTAAGAAAACAAGAATATTTGGTCTCACTTTTAAGATTCCTGCACAAATTTTAGGCATAAAATTTGTGTAAATGGTATTTGCTTCTTTGCCACAGGAAGAAAAAAAGAAAAAGCTGTATCAACCCTGTAGAAATGATATACATTTTTGAACACATCACCTTAGTAGAATAAGGATGTACCACAATAATTACAGGTAGAAAAATCCTTACATTTGATGATGATGAAAGTGGTATCTTTGATGATAAACTGTGCTCTTGACAGGAAATTGTTAAATCACACATGGCAACAGTTACATTTCAAAAAAAAAAAAACATGCTTGATGAATGATAAACACGAATCTTTATCTTCCACAGATTGCATTTATATTTTTTTGATTGATGTTTGATGTGTTTTTTTATGGTTAATGTGAGAAAATAGCAGGCTGTGGAATACTCTGTGTGACAAAGGAAGGAGTGACAGTAATGGGATGTCATGACTCCTGCTTAATGTATAGTAGACAAAAGGCCAGCAAAGAAACTGACACTATGGCAGTGCCACCAGTAAAAGGCCCATAGTGAAAGCCAAGAAAAAAAAAAAATCTAATGTAATGCAATAAGCACTGATGTTCTCCAATGGCCACCATTTCCCTGTTTTTTGTAAAGCACGTCATTCAAACTGGCCTGTGGACCCTGAAGGCTTTTATCAATCAATGTCTCTGCAGAAGCAATTATAAGGAGAAGCACTTCTGCTGTAAACCAAATCATCGTCATGCATTGCCTCCCAGTAAATGTTAGATGGCAAGGCAGCAATAGGTGGAAATTGAAAAGCACTACACAGTTATGCTTCAAGGACTGGAAACGAGTTGTTTCATTCAATCAGACAAAGGCACCCAGATGCTAATTGAGACAGCATGAATCACTGCACTCATGCTCATCAGAATATCTGAACCCATATGCTAGTTACTGCAAAAAAAAATCTCAGAGGAGGTTGTTATAAACACAGAAATTTTCTAAATTTCAAGACTGTATCCACGTCTCACCATCTTTCTTTCTCACCATCTCTCTCTCTCTCTCTCTCAGTCAGTTTTGTGATAGACTGACCTAGGGATATAAATGACATGAATTCCTATCTATCATTCCTCCTCCCTTCCCTCTCCCCTTCTTCCTCCCTTGTGCTGTGGAAATCAAAGACTGCTGAGCCAAGGGGAAAAAAGATTCCATCAATCTTCGCTTGTCCCTAACAGTCACATTTACCTGACAAAGTTGCACAGCACTCTGTGAAATGCAGTTCCTTCCTGCCAAAGCCTTGGCTTATGCCCCTGAAATACTGTTTCTTTCTTTATATTAAATTCTATTTAATGGGCTGACTTGGTGTCTCAGCAGGCGTAGGTGCATAATGTGAACTTGCAAGATCATGGAATCTGTCTCATGACCTTCGTCACATGTCTTCCTCTCTCTATTTTAAGCTTTATTTATTCAGAGAGGGTTTGCTGAGCACGCAGGCTCGCTTTCAACAATGCCTTGCTTAACATTCATACAGTTGCGCACATTCACTGCCCTGCACTGATACAGTCTTTACTGTTGGACGCTGAGCAGCTCTACTGGTGCAGCTGCACTCCAACCCTTTGACTAAAGAGACCCTCAGTGGTAGTTGTTGAGTTTCGTTGTCTTGACAGTACCTCCCAACCTGCACGTCTTCTAAATCTTGTAACATCTATCTCCTGATTAAACCTAATGTTGTGACTTATATTTGTGCTTAAATTAGATTTTTTTTTTTTTTACAAACACATGAATTATATTGTGTGTTATCATTCTAAGAATTTCATTTGACCAAACAAATTTTTTTTCTGTGCTCAATAAATATATTTGGTGTGTTTGCCATTATGCACATAACTATACAATTATAATCACACTCACTCATAGTGTTTCTCAACATATCTGCTGTGTTTGCTCTTTGTGTGCTAGGATGCAAGCTAACCAAAGCTAAAGTGCAGACTAACTTACAAACAGAATTTAATAAAGGTTCATAGTTATTTAACCAAAACTGTATGGAGTGACTATTTGCAGCCAGCAGATAACTTGAAGCTCTTTGCATCAGTTCATGACCTTGTAGCTCTCAGTGTCAGGGTATAAGACATCATCTTCTGGTGTTTATCTTTAAGCAGTTTTGTATATGCAACAACTTAAAATATTTTCTTTAAGACGACGGACTGACCAGAGAGTTTTGTTATGATTCATTAAATTATCCATCATTCCCTATTAACTGATAATCCTACTGGCAATTGGATTGGAGACAAAACAGCCAATTAGATGATCTATTCCAACTTTCCATCTGGCTAAAATTGTGGCACACTGTAAAACTTGTTCAAGTTGAGTGAGCAGACAGGCCCACCTGAGCACACACAGCAGAGATGATGAGAGAGAAAGACAGGCACTGTGAAAGAGTATCCAAGAGTTTGAGATCACACAGTGGGAGATGAGTAGAACTGAGTGAAAGAGATTATCATTGAGCACTTATGTGCATAATAGCAAACACGCAAAGATATTTATTTAAAAAATATATGTTTTTATTTATTTTTGAATTATTCTTAGTATGAGCCAGTTTCTCTACAAAATATATTTTATGTGCTTGCAAAAATATTCTTCATTGCTCAAAGTGTACCATCATGTGCTGAGGGACGAAGCACCAATATAACACCATATTCTACAGTGTACTTGATATATGGCCCCTGGAAAAGTTCTATGAAGAATTCAGAATACATAAAGCTTATCCAGACTTTCACAGCAGACACAGCAAAGTGCAGATACATGATGTAAAATTAAGCAAAAATATATTATATGAGGAAGTTAGAGCTTAAGTACTCCACCAGTAACATAAATAATGCCCTCAAGGCTTTCATGTCTTAGTATCATGAACAGCATAGTCATTAAGCTATCTCAGCTGGAGATTTGAATCTGTATCTGAAATATATAAACAAACAATATAGACTATGTGTGTACCTAATCTGATGCACACATCCTCTCGTACTTAGTGTATGCTTCCATTATATTCAGAAACACTATTTTAATCTCCATTCTTAAGTCTAATGTGGAACCAATAAAATTCCACTTCCAGTTTGTCAGAGAGCCTTTGGATGCAGTCCATGTATTTAGTTGAATTGAGTTAAATTTTGGATGCAAATCAAAACAGTGCACATTGCTCTCACTCTGTTAACAGTTTAGGACAGTGCAGCCCATTCTCCTATCAAAACAATGGATTTTGGTATGCATTTGCTGTGAGAGCCCAGGAGGGGAGCAGCCACAGTGATCCACTGTGTTTGTCCATCCCTGCTATTTTCAATCTTCGTTCAATGAGAGGTTATCTGGCCAGATGTTCATCTCTGTCAGATCAGATTGACAGATAGCAGTCTGGGATAGCAACCTCTGGGGGTATTTTACAAAGCAACATTAGCGAACAGTTCTGTTATATCCTGCCTGCATGGAGACACATTTAATGTTATGTTTAGAAAGATAATTTAATCAGATACACTGGTGATTTAAAATACAATATGCAATACACTCACTCCAGTCTATTCGAGGCATTTTTACATATCCCTTTTTTGAGAAAAATGATGACAAAACTACAACTTCAGAGGGGCCAAAAATAAATAAAATGCACACCATTTTATTTTTATTAGATTCAACATCAAAATATTTTTTTAAAACAGCAAGATGAAACAGTAACCCTTTAATAATGTTTGCATGACTGTTGATTTTCCAGGCCCTTTTGTTATTGAGTTTATACTGTATAGTCTATTTAGTCTATTTGGCAGCGCTGCTATGGGCAAAGCCTTCTTGGTATTGTTGTTTTCTCCTCAGCGTATATTTAAAAGAGCCACCAGGTTGACATTCCTAAATGACACAAAAGACACAACAAAGGTTCATAAAAAGTTTTGTCCCATTCCTGATCAGTAAAATATGGTTTATGACCTTTTACCAAGAACCACAAAAAAGCTATTTTTAATAAGATGTATAGAATATTCTTTGATTAAAGGGTTACTCCATAATCTTTCATTCCCTAATCTCTAACACATTCTTGTCTATGTTTGAGCTGTTTTAGCTTTTTTCTGCTAAAGCTTATCTGCTCTCTCTACCGTGGTTGCTGTCACTTTCCACCAAATGCCAAATTTTGAAACTAATCTCTAAAAACTTCATTTAGGCCCCACAATACTATTCAAGTGGATTTACTTCAAGTAGTTAGTCATTATATAACAGTCCTACTGTACATGAGTAATTCTTCTTTGACATATGATATGGAGATGTGCACTGTAGATATGGAATTGTCCTCGACTACTCACTGAATGAATTCCATGTTAAGGCAAAGATATTCAAAGATTGCTTTGCAGAGCTCCAAAGCTGGAGTATATCTGTCCTCATTATTCTGATATGATATTGCCCTAAGACAGATCAGACAGCAGATGCTAACTACTCCACTAAGCTTGAATAACCCCTAAAATCTTTGCCCAGACTTATTTTTCATTTCTGCATGGAAAATGTTATTGCAGATATGCTTATGATGGTCTTTCTAAGTATAGAAAGTTCCCTGGGTTTGGCTGAAAGCCTAGAGGATCAACATTATCATTGTGGGCCAGAGAAGAGCTGCCCAGAAGCTTGTCCCCAGAGGCTGCTTAATGAGAGGACAGAGAAAGTGAAGAGGAATTGAAGCACCTGAAAGCCAGCTGTTTTCAGAGTCCACAGCAGAAACAGCGCCTGCAGTGAATGTGTTGACATGGCCACGGGGCCTCTCCAGACAATGTCACAACCCCGCTCTGCCTCCCGGCCAGCCAGCAACATCGTTTATCCAACACGTTAGCCCCGTAGCTGCAGTTAGGGTGACTTAACACAAGATGACTCCACAGCTAAGGCAGAATTCCTGAGGATACATGGTTTATCTGAGAGGATACCGGCCTCATGGCATCCAATTCATTGTGTTGACACACATACAGCCACCTCTGGAATACACCATGACAGGTGTATGATCTTATTGCTCAGTATCAGGTCTACACAGATCAACATTATCCTTTTTTTTTGAGTTAAGTGTTTATCTGGATTACTGCAAGGCACATATGTGGTATTTAGCCTAGATTTTATTGTACAGCAGCTGAATGTCAAACAATTCACTGATGACATCACTAATGATCAAAAGGGCACTCACATCCATATCACAGAGAACTGTTTTGAATATGTGAAAAGGCAAATGGCATGCAATATAGCCAAGTACAGCAAAATTAGGTAAGAAACCAACATATTTTTTTGTCATTAAAAGTAGATATTTTCATTTGTTTTTGTTTTTGTCTTTTTGCCTCCTCCTTTGAGCTTTGATCAAAGACTCAAGACAGTTGATGTTCAGAGAAACCACCCTTTTCATAACAACATGTGAAAATCTTAATAGCACATCTCCGTGTATGTAGCATTGGCCTCTACTCATTGTCAGCCTCTGTGGTAAGGCTTTTTGTGGTATTGACTTTGCAGAGCAATGAAAAGAAAAAATGTGAGTAGAGCTCACAAGGAGCAGCCACACGTTGTGTGGAGGACTTTTAGCCAGAGCCATGTGAATATTAGCATTATGCTATGAAGTGGAAGCTCGCAGTGGTGAGTGTGAGGGAGTAGGGAAAGCAAAACTAAAGTTGCTTCTGGCCCTCTGTAACCTCTGCAGGAAATTAAAATGCAATAATGGAAGCACCCTCCTTTTCTAAATGAGAATATAAACCAATGATGGATAGCAATAATCTGAGCAGTCAGCAGAGCGTATCGAAGGCCCCAACGCCCACATAACCATGGTGAAACATTCAAGAAATGGGAACTGGAGGGCTGAAATCAACAATAGAAATAGCTCCTCTTCCAGAAATAACCAGAATTAAGGTGAGGGTATTGTGGACAGGGAAAGAGTGGGAAAAAAAGTGAGATAAAATAACATCAAGCAGTTGGGAACCCAGTGAAAGACAGCATCCAGTTTGGTGCTTCTGCACATTTACTCTGTGTTTGCTGTGGCCCTGTGTGTAGGTCAGCATTGCTGTGCATGTGTGTGTGGCGAGTGTTTGTCTTTCCTCCCTCTCAGATACCAGTCCAATACAATGTTTGTACCTGGCAATGGATGCAGGTGCAGAATTGACCTGAAAGTCCCATCTCACTGCTGCATCATGTTTTTTCTCTCTCTCTTTTTGTTCAGTGTCTCATCTGTTTTCTTATCTCAGTTTCATTGTCCAGCCTATTGTGCATTATGCTGTTTTATCCCAATGACTATTGAACCTGATGTCTTGACAAAACCATTCTTATTTGCAAAGAAATAAAAAAATAAAATAAAATAAATGACTGTGTAAAATAGCATTTAAAGATAACAGATGTCTTGACTAAAAAATGAATCTGACTCTCTTGCATTCATCCCTTTTTAAAATTTACATTGAATAAAGTGACTACATGTAGTTCTATGGCACTTTTCAGCCTCTTTTAGATAATTTTGTCAGTTTCACGGCATATTTACTGTCTGGTTCAGTTTCACTGCTCTCATCAACCATTTTTTCCAGCAGCAGCAGGCAGCTGTTGTCAACAAACAACCAGGGGTAAACTACTTGTCCAGCACCCAACAGCAGACAAACATAGCTAGCAACGAGCAGATAAATAAAGTGGAATATCTAGCAGCTAAAGAGCCAGATATTTGTCTCCAAAGTTGGTGAAGGACAAAACAGAGCTAGAAGAAGAGTTACATTCATCATGTGGTTATGAATATGACCCCAATGGGATGATAATGTTTCCCTGTGTCTGCTGGATGTGTAAATTGGCACTTACAGCACAATAATGTGTCAGGGTCCATTGTCTGTCCATTGTCCATCTGTCTGCTTGCTTTTGACTTTTTGTGCCCCATAGTGGCTAAAATTTACTTAACGCAGCTTTAAACATAATTTACCATAGTCTTAACTAAAATATTCTAATTTAACCGTCTCCCAAGAACAAGAAACCTAAGAACATAAAGTCAGCTGAATTAGAATGTCCTTATTTGACAAAATTCACAATTAGGCTTAAAAAACAGGACAACACACTGACCTACTGCACACTCAACCAACTTGATGAGATGACAGATTCATATCAAGGTTTCTGCCAATTTATTTTTTCACCTTTTACAAGTGCAGGTAGACTTGTTATATCTCTCAAACACTGTGTCTTTCTTCGCTTCACAATTTTGTGACTGATTATTGATTAATTCGATCTAGGCAGCATGTATTGTCTGTGAAGTCATTCTTGATGAAGTACTGTATGAATAAATTACTTGAATTGACTGCACAGCTGAATTGACTAGAAACAAGAGCACACCACCGCTGCTCTATAGCAAACAATAACAGCATGGGGCCACAGAGGTCAGTGGTATCCTCCCCTCAGAGGCCTTTTACACCACCCATGACCAACCTGCTCACCTTGGAATGACCTGGTTATTGTAGACTATTTGGAAGCAGACTGTTTAAGCCATGTCAGCTGGCCTAAATAATGCCATCACCTGAACAAGCAGGACTCAGCAGAGAGATGGGGGGATTAGCCAGCGTGTTGGCTGCTTGCTGTCTCGCCTGCTGAAGGGCAGATGGAAATTACTTGGAAAAACAATCCTTTTATCACCAATGTCAATATTAATATTAATCACCCAGGGAGCAATTCTGTGAGCAAAACTCAGCATAGATACCCCCCGAAAATACAACAAAAAAAGCTAAACATTCATTCATAGAAAGACAAACACACAAAGGTACACACTCAGAGACTTGTGCCCAGGCCAACACACAAACACACACACACACTCGCTGAAGAGATGAAGGTCACTTTAAGGACAAAGCTGCAATGGCTGGAAGTGAACTAACCCTGGATATAATGCCCAGTGTAACTTCCCAAAGAGTCATTTAAAATATTTTAAAGCATAGGTGTGATACATCTTTCAAAGACAATGATCAAATGTTTTCAATGAACAAGTCTAAGACTTGGAAGACATGGATGAGGTAGAACTGAATGTATAACATTTGTCTCAAGTAACTCTGCTCTTATTTATCTTAGACAATCACAGGGACATGTTTGCTGTGTCAAACTTTCAGTTTTACCTTAAAACCATCATCAAAAGGAGGTACAGGTTTTCGGAATCGGAATCAGAACCAGGTTTATTGCCAAGTAGGTTTGCACATACAAGGAATTTGCCTTAGTGTTGCTGTTGTGCGTAACAGTCAAAAAATATAAACAAAATTAAGTAATCCTAAGTAATATAAAAAAGAAAGAATTTACAATAGAAAAAAAAGAAAAAAATATGTAAAACATGTTATAAGTGTACAAATTTAAATTTTAAATATTAAATAAAAGAGAATGAGATGAATGTACAAAATATTGACCAGGAGTAAACAGTATATGCAGTGTGAATTATAAATGATAATAATAATACAAACAGTGTTGATGTAACATGCCATGTAAGTTCAAAGATCACAGATGTAAAATTGTGCAGTTGTGGTGTGTTACATTAATATAATGTATAATGTCCATGGGGGGGATAGAGTCCATGTCAATGGGGGTGCCTGGGCCTTGTTGATGAGGCTAGCTGCAGGTGGGAAGAAACTGTTCTTGTGACATGAGGTTTTGGTCTTGACAGACCTCAGCCTCTTGCCAGAGGGGAGCGTTTCAAAAAATGTATGTCTAGGGTGGGAGGGTTCAGCCATGATCTTTCCTGCTCACCTCAATGTCCTGGAGGCATGCAGGTCCAGGAAGGATGGCAGATTGCAGCTGATCACCTTTTCGACACAGCAAATGATACACTGCAGTCTGCTCTTGTCCTTGGCAGTTGCAGCAGTGTACCAGATGGTGATGGAGGAGGTAAGGATGGATTCATGTAGAGGAGCAACATCATTGACTTTGGCAGGTTGAATTTCTTCAGCTGCCACAGGAAGTACATCCTCTGTTGAGCCTTCTTGGTGAGGCCGCTGATGTTCTGCTTCACTTGAGGTCCTGGCTGATGATGATTCCCAGGAAGCGGAAGGACTCCACAGTGTCAACTGGAGAGTCAAACAGGGTGATGGGGGTGGATGGGGCTGTGTTTCTTTTGAAATCCACAACCATCTCCACTGTCTTTGGGGTGTTTAGCTCTAAGTTGTTTTATCCACACCAAGTGACCAAATGGTCAATTTCCCCCCGTAGGCAGTCTCATCCCAACAAGAGATGAGCCCAATGAGGGTGGTGTCATCTGCAAAATTTAGAAGCTTGATGGACTAATGACTGGAGGTACAGCTGTTGGTGTACAGGGTGAAGGGAAATGGGGAAATGATGCAGTCTTGATGGGAACCAGTGCTGATAGTCTGGGATTCAGAGATGTGTTTCCCAGCTTCACGCGTTGCTTCCTGTCAGACAGGAAGTCGGTAATCCAGATGCAGGTCAAGTCAGGCACATGAAACTGGGAGAGCTTGTCCTGGGATGATGGTGTTAAAGGTGGAGCTGAAATCCACAAACAGGATCCTGGCATAGCTTCCTGCAGAGTCCAGGTGCTGGAAGATGAATTGGAGAGCTATGTTTACTGCGTTGCCCACATACCTGTTGTCTCTGTATGTGAACTGATGGGGGTCCAGGAGTGGGTCCATAATGGTTTTGAAGTGGGACAGTACAAGGCACTCGAAGCAGGCTGGTACGTGGAATTGCAATGGCTATGAAAAGTATTCACACCCCTAGGAAGTTTCATGTTTTATAGTCTTAAAACATTGCATCAAAGGGGATTTAATGTGGCTTTTTGACACTGATCAGTGGACCCTTTAATGACACTCACGGGGTTTCAATCCATTGTAGTATAAATGCATGTGTATCTGGAAGGTCTAACTTCTTGTAAGTCATGGAAAAACCTACACATGAAGACAAAGTTATAATTCTGCAAAAAGGTGATTGAAAAGCAGAAGTCAGAGGATGAATACTAGAGATTTCCAAGTCACTGAACATTCCTTTGAGTACATGTAAATCAATTATAAAGAGACAGAGAGAGTATGGAACATCTGTAAATCTCCCTGGAGCAGGTCGTACTGAATAAGACTATTGAGGGAGACCACCAAGAGACCTATGACAACTCTGATGGAATTACAAGCTTCACAGGCTGAGATTTGAGACTGTGCATATACAGTTGGCTGGGTTATTCACCAGTTGCAACTTTATGGGAGAGATGCAAAGAGAATGCCACTCTTAAAGAAAACTCACATGAGATCTTGGCTACATTTTGCCAGAGGGCACAAGGAAGACTCTGAATCCAACTGGAGGAAGCTTCTATAGTCTGATGATACCAAACTCAGCTTTCTGGCTATCACACTGAACAGCATATTTGGTATAAGCCAAACATCATCATCACAACACTGCACATCATCATAGACATACCATCCCCACCATGAAGCATGACGGTGGCAGCATCATGCTGGGAGTATGCTTCTCTGCAGCAGGCCCTGGAGGGCTTGTGAGGGTAGAAAGCAAAATTAATGCTGCAGAATGTAGGAAAATTTGGGAGGGAAACCTGGTGCAGTGTTCAAAAAACCTGCAACTTTGGAGATTTTTTTTTGCCAGCAAGACAATAAGCCTGAATCTAAAGCCAAAGCTATGTTAATGTCCTGGAGCGGCCAAGTCAGAGTCCTGACCTCAATCCAGTCAAGAATTTATGGTTGGACCTGAAAAAGGCTTTATTTGCAATAACTTGGCTTACTTTGTAGAGATCTGTTTTCACTTTGACATTAAAAGTCCCTTTTCTGTTGGTCATTGTGAAAAAAGCTACATTACATCTACTTTGATTCAATGTT
Organism: Thunnus maccoyii; assembly: GCF_910596095.1. NCBI lineage: Eukaryota > Metazoa > Chordata > Actinopteri > Scombriformes > Scombridae > Thunnus > Thunnus maccoyii. The sequence continues at coordinate 8,257,797 of NC_056551.1, forward strand.
GTACAGTAAGACAATAAAATATGAATACTTTAAATGTATTTTATAGGCACTGTATACCAACAATTATGATTACACCAGTTATACCAGCTAATATACACCAGGTGTGCCAACGTGGTTACGTCATTTAGGCATGGATCGAAATTGTTTGTAAGATATATACCAGTACACTGTATATCAACACTTGACTAATGTAAACAACTTCAGCCCCTTTTAAAAATAAATCATATCCCTATTCAAAAATAATTTATTTCAAATAATGTTGAAATACTTCATTTAATTCATCAGGAGAAAGTAAAGAAGATCATTTGTAGACATTATACGAAAACATTGAAATAACAGATTAAAGCAAATATTTGGATATTCTAATTTATAAAGTGGAACCTATATGTTAAAACAACAAACATGCTTCTATAATTGTATGGATTAACCTTTCTTACTGTATGTACTTTTTGGATGTCAGTGAAACTGATTTGAAATAAAATAAGGCCTTTGTCAGTCTTGACAATAGCAACATTGCATTAAAAAACTATTTGACACAATGCTCAGTAGCACTTGATCTAGATATTAGATTTGTCTTTGTTTAAACATTCAAATTAGTCATAACCTTCATATATTTTAGCACACAAAAGCTTTGAAATCATCCTTTTTTGTGGAGGCAATTACTCATCAATAGCTCTACAGCCTCACTACTGCACTATATAATTGCATCTCTTCTGTCAAATGATGGAGATCATTTTTGTTGGACTGTTTCCATACATCTGATATGTGGCCATAAATATTACAAATGTCTATACAACAGAAGGTAAGGGCTGATGGATACTGAAATCTGATATATGTAAATGTTTAGCCACAGGTGCTCAGTGTGCTGGCTCTCGCTCAAGTAGAGTTAGAGCAACATATCAGCAGAAGTGGTTTGTTTTTGTCAGTTAAAACGATCTCACCAAAAAACTTCAGCATTTGAATTTTAATCTTGAGTTTAAACACAACAACCATCATTTTCTAACATTCATGGTCTAGTCACAACTCATGTAGCATGACTGCACCACATGTGATGAGAGGTTTAGAACACACACAGAATGGAGATTACATGATGGATTTTCATTTTTATTACACTTTGCCACCAAGGAATATATTAATCAGGTTTCGGGATGATATAAGATTATTCAGCTTTGTAACTGTGTTGCATGTTCTATCACACGCAGGCTCTGCCCTCTACTGGACTCTATGGGTAATACTCTCCTCCAATCACACGCACACAATCTCCCCCTGATGTTTGCATGTACGTAGCTGGCCCATCAGGACGCGCCTTCCGATTACGTGTGTCACGCAAACTATTTAAGCAGCATCTCACTGCTGGTCACTATCCTCTCTTCTAAAGCAATTCAGGACTTGTGAGAAGGGTGGTAGGTGTCAGCTGTGGTACACCTGACCCCCCCAGGAATTCTCTTATATGTGGGCATTCTCCCATGATCCAAGATGACTCGGGGAATGGGGTGTGCAGGGTCTTTGGTGTTGACCTAAGACCCCTGCAAGGTTAGGCCATGTTTTTCACCCAGCTCATGTACATGGTTACTGAGCTGGGTTAGGCCCTTACTGCTGCTACGCTTTAGTGGCTGAGATTATAAAGTAGTAGGAGGGCCACAGTAACTAACCTATAGCCAGTTGGGCTCAGTGAGGCAGTCTGATGACAAGTCAAGGTGGGGCAAACATTCATTGGGCTCCATCTGCTGTACCCATAGAGTCCAGTATAGGGCAGAGCCTGTGTAAGATAGAACAAAAGTTATAATTTTGAAACCCTAGTTCTATAAGAACAGGTGGAGCCCTCTACCGATGGACCCTGCTGCTCCTACACCGTCCACTGGAGTGGTTTTGTATAGTGAGTGGCAGTGAGACACTGCTTATATAGTATGAGACACGTGATCAGTAGGTGTGTCCTGATTGGCCGGATACATACATGCAAATTTCAGTAGGGGATTGTGTGCATGTGATTGGAGGTGAGAATTACTCATAGAGTCCAGTAGAGGGCTCCACCTGTGCTCATAGAACTAGCGTCATCATATCATAACCTTCATTTTCATCAAAATCAAAATCTACAGTTAACTCCAGTATGAGTATAAGATTATTTGTTAAATACCTAATTAACATGTTTGTCACCATTTTACATTGAAAAAAAATGACCCAATATGTGTGTTAAGCTACCTAGTGGCTAGATTATATTAAAATATTTAAAATGAAACTCATGAAATTTTACAAGTCCTATCAGTTGAACCTAACACAAGATGGCATCTTCACAAATCAAACCATATCAAGGTGACAGTTGAGGATTAATCCTAAATTAGGGTTTAAGAATAAATCTCAATTTTTTTGATTGCATTTTCAGATAAATGCATAGTGCAATATAAAACCTAGATTGAATTTAATTTGCTTTAGATTCGATCCAGGTTTAATATGTTTTGCAGTTTAGAGAGTTAAACTTTCATTCTGAATTTTTTTTTTTTTTTTAAACATTTAAAGGTAAAGTCAGCTATTCTAATCCAATACACTTTAGGTCAAATTCAGTGAGATCTCCTCATGGTCCACTAGCTGTCTGTTCTGTGTGCACTGAAAAAAAAAGGTGTACACAGCACTGGCTCTGTAAATTGGCATGTAAACACAGTGGCTCAGAGTGAACCACACAACACTACTCTGGCCAATCAGCAGCAGGAAGCATTCATGCTCGTGCACAGGAGACTCCCTGTCTTTTTTACACTCCAAGTCCGTTATTTGAGCAGGCAGCTGTTTAAATCACACAAGTATCCTACTGTATATGTGTTTTCATCGTTTCAACGCATTGATAAATACAAACATTGTCGATTTCTTACCCTGGAGTCGACATGCAAACTATTTTGGTTCAGTAAATTTCTGCTGTCAGTCAGCCTGGTGAAGGCAGTTTGTCTATCCGCTGTCCTCTCTGCTCCCCAGGAGCTGCAGCTGACAGACGGCTGCTTCTGTGGACAGAGACGCTGAACGCAGGTCAAGAGAGTAGTGGGGAGGCCTCAGAGAGGCAGAGAGTGTGGATGGACTGTTGTGCTCAGATGAGACAAATTTTTTTCCCACTCGTGATAAAGTGTGAGAGGAACAGAAGTGACTCTACAGCTGACACAGCGCTCTGAATTCTGCCATATTTCTCTTTTGGACGTTGCCTTGGCAATGCACATCCATGACTTTGGAGGGCGGAGCTTCTGAAGGAGCACGTAGAGAGGGGTGTGTTTTTTTGGGTTTGTAGTTCAAATATCAACAATCTTTCTCCAGAATGACTGACTGTACCTTTAATCATTTTGGTGCAACATGTTATACTCTATTTCATTTGCCAATAGCATGGGTGGATGGCAAGACTCTTTCCTTGTCAGGTGTGAGATTGCTGGGGTGATTGAATCAGATTCAAACAAATGGACTCAGCTGAATCTGTTTTGTAGTGATTAAAGTCCTACGCCAGGTACACTCCCCAGCTCCTCCACAGTGCTAAGCTCTCAGTTCTTGGAACAAGTCGTGAGAGCATGAAGTGAGAAAACAAAGGCGGTGCAGAAACATTGTTTTGGCATGTTAGTCTGATCCCTCCAAGAGCTGAGAGAAGAGAGTGGGATGTGGAGTAGAACTACTGGGAAATATCTCTTGGATATCTGGCAGTGGGGAAATAAATGTAATCCTTCCTTGCTACTATCTTCGTCTGGCTCATGCGTACTTGAGATAATGTCGGCTAGGAGGAGTAGAGTAAAAGCATACGCTTTCCAAATAATGATTTCATCTGATTTGCCTTTGGCTGCTGTTGGTGGACAGGAAAGTGGCAATATCTCTAAATTCTATGGCATATAGCAAAGACACAAAGGAAGGAAATGAGGGAAGAAGACAGAGGAGGGTGTAAGTAAAAATGAAGGATACATAATGATATTTGACTGTCCTCTTCTTCATGCTCTTTTAAAAGGCAGCATTCCTCCTGTGCATATACTGTATGCTTTCCACAAGTTAAAATCAATTCAGCTGTCTGTGGCATATTAGACTGCCGTTGTCCAAATCTATCAATTCAGCTGATAACCATGGGGGCTTTTGATGTCAAGACAGGGTCAGACCATATCCTGACTCAGCTTCAAGAGCAGGGGCTCTCCATCTTAATGTGCCTCTCAAAAGTACATTGAAATATACTATCTACTACTTTGCAATCTTTCCTCTGCACAGACCTAGTCTTAGAGCTACCACAAATGTCATGTGTTTTAATGTATATTTTATAGAAATATCAACTATGAATTACAGGATCATAAAAAAGACGATACATTTTTTTTACTGTGTATTAGAAGCTATCACTGCCATGTTAAATGGAACCTGCCCTTCTTCATACATGCTAAGTATCCCAGAGCCTGTCCTCCCAAGGAACATGACACAATAGGCCGTAATGTCAGTTGCCAAAAACAACCTATAGTTGTGTTTGAGTGACAGAAGCCATCTAGCGGGCGTAGTAATTATGAAGTGACGCAGTTCAGATAACGTCTATATAAGGTGACAAATTCTCTTATTTGGAGGTGGTGGGTTGGGTGGATGGTTAGATCCTAATTTGCAAACAGTGGACTTAGTAGACATAACTGCAGGAGACCATTGTTTGCCTCTCGTCTCCAACCACAAGTGGTTTAGTTTTGAAAAACGTAACTTAGTTTGCTGTGGTGTTTACTGTTGCCATGATGACAAGGGTTCTCTAACTGAAGAAGAACGTAGTAAGGGTGTGGCAAAATACAAATACATTACCACAAATAGTGTTTTTTTATGAATATTTGTTTCATACAAATAATTTAAAAATATTTGTTTTCAGGAAGAAAAAAAAAAACATGTCAAATACCTGTGCGCAGGTCGGTTATATTGCTATCTCAGTCTCTCTCCCCTGCTCCGCTGTTACGTCTATCAGCAGGTCTCAACAAGGGGAGTCACATCCACCTGCTACATGATGCACATTTCCTAATTTGGACATCACTCCCAGAGTTGAGGGTGTTCCCCAGAGATAAAGCTGAGCTAGTGACACACACGAAGTGCTCCCCAGGGACTCTCCATAACCTGTTGTTCCCCTTCTTCTTTCCACAAAGTTAGGTTGTAAAAAATAGGCAATAAATGAAAAGTGCAAAGCAAGAATCGCCTTTGTTCCTCCCTACATGTTACATGCTGTCATGTCTCTGTGTTATATATGTACAAATAGATAGAGGTCTGCCTGCAATGAGGTGATGACTAAAGTTTTAGCTCAGTAGTCAGTGCAATCGTCTATGATCTGGGAGACCCCAGTTCCAGACTTGGTTGGGGGACCTCCTTCGTAAAGTAGTTTTGTTCATGAACACTTATTGTAACACTTTAATTTTCTAAAATTAAAAGCATAATAAAAACAAAAACAAATAAAACAAAAACAGGATTTTTAAGCCTCTTTCCACTTTTATTCGAATACAAATACAAATACAAAAAATTTTGCTCCCTCAACAAATATAGATACAAATACATATACTGGGCTCTCTGCACATCCCTAGTATGTAGTAACTTAACCCACACCACATTTCAAGTGATCATTTTAACTCAAACCATGATCTTTCCCTAACTCTAACCAAGTGGGTTTTGTCCCTAAATCTAACCAGACCTTAAACACAGCATTGTCACACCATAAAACATCATTTGACAAATTATGTCGTCCTGCCAATTACTGCTGATAGAGCATGGTCAAATGACCTATGTGGCCATTTAATTTGGAAGACTTGTTGGTATCCTACGTGCAAGCGGGGTGATTTTTGTCACTTCATTATTCCTTTTGGATTCCTTATCAAAGTGCATACTGTAGCTGTGATTCTCTTTTCTGGTTCATCACACCAAATAGATCAGCCTGAGATTCATGCCTAATTCTATTAGTCATTTCAGCTCTCTTAAGGGGAAGTAGTATGATAAAAAAAAAGAGGGCAGAAATACTGGAATCCTTATCCCTCTGTGGGTACTGGCACCAACTCTAAACTCCCCCATCCTTGCCTTCCATTTACTCTTGTCACTGATTTTTTTTGTCTCTTTCTTTCTCTCTCATGCAGACAGAAACACACAAACCCCTCTCCTTAACATTGTTAAAGTCAGTGATAGAGTGATTCCGATGGGCCAATGTGTTCCCTGCTTCTCGAATTTGTTGCTGCTGTTGTTGTTATAAGTTCGATGTCTTTCTCTGTCCCCTCTCTTTGGCGTCTGTCGGCTGCCGCTGTGCCTGCAGGACACCAGAGGAGACGTCTGGCATTGTCAATGAGGAGGGAAGCAGTGCTCGCCTTCACGCTCCAGTGCCTGCACGCCTGAAGAGATGACAGGGAGAGGGAAAGGTGTAGGTTGACAGGCCAAAACAGCTTTTGCATTTATGCAACCATATGAACACATTTTCAAAAATACATATTCACGCTGAGCATTTGTGCATACAAACAGGGGCTGGACATAATAACAACAATACATGTAATGGAATCTAATATAATAGCTCTGCCTCTTATGAATGAACACCTCTGAACAAAAAAAAAAAGAAAATCTCAATAAAAAAATGAACAAACACTTCACAGAAGTGTTTTTTATGTACACCAACTAAAAAATATCCACAAAACCTTACATAAATGCACTCACATGCACAAACCACACATTAATACATCCGTAAATGCACATAGACTAACAAGCCTACAAATAACACATATTTACAGTATATTCTCGCAAATACATTAGATTAAATTCAGCCTTTTTCTTCCATTGAAAGGGGTTGATAAAGTAAATTCTTTTTAACCCAATCAGGTAGTTTCTGCTCAGTTATCAGTTCCTTTTTTCACAGACGTGTGGCACAGCCTCTACTCTTCCATATGTAGAACTAAAACCACAGGTATGCCTTCATTTGACACATGAGTGGTACTATACATGGGACACTTTTTGTGAAAAAAAAAAAAAAAAAATATTGCATGCATTTTGAAATTGTTTTGGTTTTTAGCCATGCTAGTGGCGTGGCTCTAGGGATGACAATGTTGGTCTGTGGGTTGGTCCCCAACTTTGGTCCAGACTGAATATCCATTAAAAGGTTTGCTATGACAACCCAGTCTCACATCAAAATGTGTAATAGCTATGTTAAACCACAGCACAAAATGTATTTGTTTCACAATAACAAATCTGAAACAAACAAAAATATGGCTGCCATTCCTTTCTCAGTGGAAAATGCAATATTTTAAAATAGTTTCAGCATTAAAATGTGTTTTGTTAACATTTCTTGCATGAAATGTGCATTTATTTTCATAATCTTTGTTCAGTGAATGTATTTGATGTTACTATGAGGATTTTTGCAGGTTTTCTATCATTGCTATGGTGGTTGCTATGGATGCTGCTTTCGCTGAAACCATGTAGTTGTATGTTGTTTGAATCATTGTCTTTGTGTTATGTAGTTATATGAGCTGTTATGTTATTTGTTATTTTTTGTAATTGTTGACTGATGATGTTCATCAAATAAAAAAAGTAGATTTTAGAGAGCGCCAGGGATGAACTGAATTTGAAATCCAGAATTTGATGCTTTGTGTTTGACTGACCAGAGGTCCCGCCCGGAAGTATTTTCCTCACTGTCATTGTGTTGAAGTTTTCTTTTAATGATATATTTAACATTTCTCAACACAAAAACACAAAAGTTTCCTTGATAACTTTTTGTGCATTTTGAGCATTGTATTTTGGGTGGATTTGACACATTTGACTACTGTTTTGGGCTGTCTATCATCAGTGGGCTTCATTCCATTTTAAATTGCCACCAGTGTGCCGAAACCCCAATCCAAATACCACTATCTCTATCAATAAAAGGCATTTTATAGCCTGTGATTGTAAAAAGCGAAGTTGCTCATTTAATTTTATATTTCCAAGAATATGTGGCTGAGGATATTTAATATGAAATCATCTTTCTTAAAACATATTCTTCCTCAATTAATACTGAGACACGTCATCCAATAAAGCACTCCAGTGTATCTGTGTGTGTGTGTGTGTGTGTGTGCGTGTGTGTGCATCAAATCTTGTGCCATGGCCATATAAACGGGATGAAAACAGGGTTATCAAACTGGACGTTACATTTCATATCCCTCATTTAATCCCTGCATTTGTCACTTTCATATATTTCATCACACTGGACTTTAGATTGTGCATTGCATTCAACCTCTACTATTACACAATTTAATTATTTATACACGTCACATTTAATTTTTGCTTCTGTCACCTTCATATATTTCATACACTTCATTTTCTTTGTCCACAGCACGGTCCATATTTACTTTGTACAGTCAATATTTCATTTCAAGTTTTATATCCCATCATTTCATTATTATTACTTGTTTTACCTTACTTCTTCTGTTTTTTTGGGGTTTTTTTGTTTTGTTTTTTGGGAGCAAACACCAAGGCACATTCTTAGTATGCTTGCATTGGCTAATAAAACATATTCCGATTCTTATTGAATGTGCTAAGTCATGCTGACATAAAATGCCAAAACCAAGAATCATAAAGATACAAAACATTTCCAGGTTTGTATAGTAGCCTATGCATGAGTCCGTATTTGATGACCTGGGAATGAAAACACTAACCCAAGCATTGCAGGCCTTCCTCCGAGCCTGTAGTAATGCCCTAGATTGTCAGCATTATTGTAATCTCTGAAGGTGACTCATTTTGATCACTGTTTCCACTAAAAACAAACAAACAAACAAAAAGCTTCATTTTATATATTGAACCTTCAAAGTGCTCTCTGAAACTAGGCCTGGGATTCATGTGTACATGAAATGAGAAAATTTAAAATTTGTAATAGAGCTAAACCAAATAGGTCATTGTAAAGGTCTTGACCTGGGGAGTAACATATGTAAGTATGAAGATTCTACATTGCTTCTGAAATACTGACCTTTGAACCTTGACCTTGGTGCATGTTTAAAGGCTTATAATTCAGCAACAAAACGAGCTGCAGACATAGGACCAACTGTTATAGAGAGCTCTTAATCTCAACTATCATGTAAGTAAAGTCAACAGCTAGGGGCACTGTCCAATATGGGTAAAATAAAGTTCAAATTAATATTCATCCATTTAACAAGTAGATATTTAAAATCTGATTACACAAACATATTTACCACCCCCTTGTAGTGTACTCTCAATTTAGTATTTACAACTTCCAAGGTAAAAAATAAATAAATAAAACTACAGTTCCCTAGAGCTGATACAAATCAGCACCACAATTGTAGCTCTTCCAGTTTGTAAAGTAGGGTTATAAATATAGGGTTTTAAAATGACATATCTACTGAATACATCAAATATCTAGGACAACCAAACTGGTAATTACACTGCATCTTAGATGACCCATGCTAAGAAAAAGCAAAAATGTTGATTTATTTCAGATATTTTCGCTAGTATTCTAGAAATGGGATTTGGAGTTGGTGTTCAATGTAGTCAGGAGTTATGCAGCACTTCAAACTGTGTTTAAGGAGTGTGTTTGTTTTATGGATTCAAAATATTTGTTCAACCACATCATGCATATATTTAACTGCCTCCTCAATGCTTACCAGTGGGTTAGCAACTGCAGTAGATTAACGGCTAACTTTCCTGCAATTAGAACTGATCTCAGAGTGATTTCTATGTTAACATACTTTGAAAAGTCTATGTTAACCGCAGGGGAAACTGATCTGGTGCCAGGAACATCACTATTTCTGGTCATATCATTAACCTATTGTATTGTTGAGTTATCAAATTCCATTCATCCATGGGGCAGTCTAAAATCTACTTTTTTATTGAAAGAACACTATCAAACAGTTACGTAAAATAACACAAATGACATAACAGCTCAGATAACTACACAACTCAAATACAGTGATTCAGCAGTGTCCATAGCAACCACCATAGCAAGAATAATAATAAATAATAACAGACAAACTAAACATCATATACATTCACTGAATGAAGATTATGAAAATAAAATGTACATTTCTCGTTAGAAATGTTATCAGAATGCATATTAATGCTGGAACTATATTAAAATATTGCATTTTCCACTGAGAATAAAAGGAATGGCAGACTTTTTTTGTTTTGTTTTTGTTTGAGCAGAACCTTGACAGTCATGTGACGTGGACACAGCGGACAGTGTAGGAGCAGCAGATTGCATAGGTAGAGCACTCTGCCTGTGCTTATAAAATGAGGTTTTCATTATTGTAACCTTTGTTCTGTCTGTCACAGGCTCAAACTGCTACTGGACGCTATGGGTACAATGGGTGGACCACTTATATGTTAGTCGCCACAGCCCTCTAACTACTTTATAACAGGCATATATTGCCCTGGTGAGGGGGGTGGGGGGGTCAGGTGTAATACAGTTGACACTCACACCACCTTTTCACAACTGCTGAGTCCCGCCACCCCCCCACCACCCCCAGTATTTTTACTCCACGGTTACTCCCCGCCACAGTCTGAGAACTGCCTGCTGGGTTCCGACAGGAAAGCCCATATCTTCGTTGAATTGAGCATTAGTCCCAAATATTCCGCCGATTAGGGTGGTTGGGGGTTGCTCCTCTTCCAGTTGATCACAAACCCTAACTTGGTTGGGTATAAAATGATCTGGGCTGTGTGGAAAATGGCCCATTCTTTAAACTTGGCCGTGACAATGAGGTTGTCTAGGTAAAGAAGACCCTCATGCCTTGGTTGCGGAGCAGCTGTAGTGCCGCGGCTGCAGTGCCACGACTGCAGTGCAGCGACCTCACATCTGCTGAAAGTGTGGGGAGTATGGGTAGTAGCTGAACAGTACCCTGATGTACTCGTAGGCTATCCCCTGAAAGGCAAAACCAGGAACTTCCTGTGGTTCAGTGCCACCTCAACTTGAAAGTATGCATCTTTCAGGCTGATGGATGGCTTGCCTGGCTGAACCAGTTCCAATAACCTGTTGGTTAATATGCAGAACGTCTTGCGGGTGATGCACCCGTTCAGAATGTGGAGATCCAAAATGTGAAACCCCCTCCTCTTGGGAGCCAGGAAGTGCAACCCCTTTTGTCAGTCATTAGTGGAAATGACAGACACAGCTTGTTTCTGTAACAGGTCCTGGATCTCTATGGAGAGAAAATCTATCTCCTCTTGGAAGAATGGAATGGTGGAGGTACACGATTGAGAATAACCTAGTCTCAGTCCCATCCCCCAGTCCCAGTCCCATCCATTCTGTCAATGCACAGCTGCGTTACCACTCCTCATGAAACTGCATCAGAGGGCAGGCGGCCAGCTGTGGAGCAGCGTCCAGAAAGCTGTGATAATCCAATTTGGCCCTCTCTGCTGCCAAACCTTAAATAAATGGAAATTTGGCCCATTGGGGCTAGTGTGGAAAGTTCTGAGCCAGCAGAGGGGTCTGTGAATGCATCACCATTACCTGCCCTGAAATGGTCACAGCGGCTGGTTTCACGTCACTGTGTTTGTTCCCTTCCATATTCTGTACGGAAACAGCCGAAGAGTAAGAAGACAGACATACACTCCCTTTTCTCCAGCTTGTGTGTGTGTGAGGTGCATTACTCATCAAAGAGGAGATAATGCAGGCAGACGCATTGCTCTTAACCAGAGAAATAAGCTGTGTGAGCCAGTCTGAGGGAAAATGGCATTGGCGAGCATAGCAAGAAACAGACATTTTTCCGAATGTCGCTATGTCAGGCAAGATGTGCTTTTTGACAGCATCACCTCAAACAGCACTCACGAATGGGCACAGCGCTATGGTTTCTGTGGCCATCACTGCACACAGCGGTATAGTTACTCCGGCCGTCTAACTCCACCATGGGAGAAGCAGCGAGGATATCGGCTGTGTGTGTGTATATTTCACACAGCCTCCGTAATCCGCTGATGGGCTGAGCCGAATTCACCACAGTGTCATGGAGGGCTGGGAGGGTGGAAGAGAGGGGAAAGAGTTGTACTGTCCCGCTGACAGTCATTTCAGCACTGTTGGGTTCCCACAGGCGCAGGCCTGTTGTCGCAGGGTTCTGTCAGTGTCCTGCGCACACACCCCAATGTGAGCCAAGCCACAGTTGCAAGGGGGGCGGTGATGTGGTGCTTCTGTTGAAGTGGTCTGGGGAGTGGTGGCAGTGGTGGCTGTCGGTCTTCTGCCTTGCTGGTGCGCTCTCCTCCCAGTCGTCGTCTTGCAGCGCTGAACTTTGTCTCCTCTCTGGTTAGAAGAAGGGGTGAGGGGCAGATAGCGATTCAGCTGCGTCTTCTATTCTTCCAGCCTTTTAAAGCATTGAGTGACAGACGGAATGGATCCGAAGAGTCCCTCAGAGATGACGGTCCTTTCTTTGCAGGACGGTGAGCCCTACCCACACATGGTGAGAGCCAACTGTGGTCAGTGACATCATGCATCCTGCAGTGGTCCAGTCCTGCTACTGGAGCCTTTGGTGGGGGCAGTGTAAGCCCGACTCGCTCTGCCACAATGGTCATCACTTTCGGGAAATCCTGGCAAACAGAAGTTGGCAGTGGATTACCAAAGGTCACTGATGTCCTGGACACTGATGAGAAGTTGTCATCGCCGTCCATCGACAGAGGGGGATGATCTCAGCTGGTGCTTCCAGTGGCAGACAATTGTCGGGTTGGTCTTTGATGGGGAAGTTGGTGTCAAACTCCAGTTTGCTCTCCTCACAGTGAAGCATCACATCAAAGCACCGGTAGTACCAGAGCTGCTGGTGCCTGGTCCTGGGGAGCACCCATCAGTCCACACAGGGTGGCAACTGCTCAACACCACTCTCTCTGTGGTCCTATCCAAGACACTCAAAGGAGTAAACATGCGAGTTGGCCACAGCGATAAGACCGGGGCACTACGGGCATTGATGAGCTTCTTGAAGTGGTGACTCCATCATGGAGAAAACAGATCAGTGGGAAAATTTTACCGTCGCTGAAGAAAATGAGGGGGGCAGGGGATGTTCCCTTATATACTGTATGGGACACACATATTCGGTAGGCATGTCCTGCTTGGCCGGCTATGCACATGCAAATTTCAGTGGGCAAATATTAGTGTGATTGGAGAGAGCTATCATCCATAGAGTCCAGTAGAGGGTGGAGCCTGTGTAAGATAGAACTATGTTCATGTATCATATGCTTCAGTACTGTAAAATGGAGAAAAAACAATGCAAAAAGACTGGACTCCTATTTGTGATGGATATGCTATTGCCACTACAGTTGCCATCATGCTTTGAGTGAAGAAAACAGGGAATTCAATAGCTAAAGGTTTCACCTGAGACACCTGAGCCTTTTGTTTTTAGCCTTGGGTTGTTTTCATTTAGGATAATCTTTGCCATGGGATGTCATAGGGCATTAGCTACTAGTAGTTGTTGTTTGCACTGTTACCATGGATGCACAGACAACAATCACTGGGATAACTTCCAAAGATGTTAACATACATTGGAGACACTGGAAAGAGTAAGTTCTTCTGATTCTAGCAGTATATGACATAAATTTGACTCATTTATGACACTGAGAAGAAGGAGTGCAATTAATTGTGTGCTATGGATTAATGAAAGAATATAAATATATATATATATATATATATATATATATATATATGAATGATTTCAATTATGTGGAGAAAATAAATTATTCTATCAGACTTTGGTGCTTATTCAGTATATCTGTTCATTTTTGTATGGGCTGCACTTTGACTCACTCACTGTAAACCAGCACTGCTGCTTCGTACACGCACATCACGTGCTGTGAGTAGGGCACCAGGTGCCAGAGGGGGCACCAAACAGCACCTTGGTAAAGTTGGAAATATATTAACAGATTCGAATTTTCCGGGTCAATAACTCAAAAGCAAAAAGTTAAAACCCAAATGACACCTCTTTCCTTATAAGTAAGGTAGACAACGAGTTACAACCTAATTTTCACCCAAATGCTGGACTAATAACATTGGGTTCTATGTACTGTGAGACAAGTGCGCAGGGACAGTCTACAAAGTGCAACTCTGAAAAGAGATACTGTACAAAAATATTAAATAACTTCACTCTTATACAGTGCAGTGTCCCCAAAATCACTTGACACAAAATCACAGTGATAATGAAAATATATTTCTTTGGTTTATTTTATTGAAGACGATTGCACTTTCAAATACTGGTGTGTGTGTGTGTGTTTTGGGGTTTTTTGTTGGTTTTTTTGCCTGTTCTATAGTTCTGTAGTGTAATATATAGACGGCTGTCCTTGCAAAGTTTGTAATTTGTGACTTTTCTTCTGCTATGTGTGACTAATTGTACAGTTCAGTTTTTCATATTTGTATTTATGTATAGTTATTTATTTATTTTAACAATAATGGTTACATTGATAATGAAAATATGATTATTCGATTGATTTTATTATTTTCATTTATTTACTTTATCATTGTTTTTTTTTGTTGTTGTTATTGTTTGGGTTTTTTGCCCATTCTATAGTTAGTTCTACAGTGTATTAAATACTGTTTGTAACATTTGTAACATTGATAATGAAAATAAAAAGAAGAAGATTGCACTTCCAAATATTTGTGTGACCACAAAGTAATAATGCTAAGGGCACTTGAATGGCCAGCAGCCCTGCTGTAAACTCTCTTCACTCTGTACAGTCTATTCTATGTACAATTAACTCAGTCACCCTCTATTTCATACGGGAGATAATCTCTTCATTCAAATTCTTTGAAAGGTTTTGATGTTATTTTTTCCCAGCTGAATACATTTATAGAAAGAGAAAAACCAAAGCTTCTCTAAATCTCAACCGAAAATGATTTCAGTCTTGTCATTTAATTGGGACCAACTGAGCTGTCATTAAAAATGCCCTGTAGACCCTTGTATAACCATAAGCAAAATGCCAGTTTTCACAGATTTCATGTCAGATTCCAAGGTGACTCAAATGCAAGGACAAGCATTTTGTCAGTGAAGGAACAGATTGCTCATGGCTGATCCAGCATGTGGACCGCCTGAGCTGGTGGGTGAATCTGGCTCGATGATGTGGACAACATGATGACAAATTGTCTCAGTAAAAGGTTGTATGGTTAATAAAAAAAAACTGTAATTAGATGCAATTGAATAACCTCCTACCATCTACCATCGCCACACATACTGTAAGTATATGCACATACGCAATCATACACAAGCATAATGAGTACAACATTAGTGCAACATAAGTACTTCTTGGGCGGTCGGTACTGTATATAAGATTCATGACCAAACATAAAAGAATATAGTAGAATGCATGAAGTGACTAATTAGAGGCCTTAAGACTCTTGCTGTGGTCAGTGTTATTACTGACTAACATTACACTCTCAGGCGCATAACAATTTCAACCCCAAGCAAAATATAATTTGAATGTAGTGTGGCGTGACATTTTTAATGAAATGTTCCTTGCTTTTAGCCAACAACACTTGAAAACAAGCTTTCAAAACAATCACAATTAATATAGTCAGCAAATGGTTCTTTTTGGCTAATTTCATGTATGTCAAATTGTAAATTTCTTCAATTTTAAACACTAGAAAAAACAGTTTAAAACTGAAGAAAGGAGGACAGGTGTACCTGGTGTCCAGAGGATGAATTCTAATGACTCTGGCGATCCCTTTACTTTTCCTTTTGCACCACCATGCTTCTGACATTTTAGTTTTTTGACTGAAATACAACTATTCTACAAATAAATGCAAATATATTTTAAGTTCTCTAATATTTTGGTGTATGACAAAATGAATGAGTTCATCAGTTATAGCTGTACAAATGTTAGCTCGCTAACACAATAAAACAATACGGTGAACATGTTAGACATTATACCTGTTAAACATCAGCATGTTAGCATCATTACTGTGAGAAAGTTAGCATGATGATGTAAGAAGTTTTTAGTGACTTGGAGGTTCGAGTTGAAGAACAAATAAAATAAACACACTGGAGGGCAGGAAAGAAGATAAGGACAGACTCTAGTCTCCACAATTGTAACAATGTCATGGGATCATGATTATCACAGTTGACCACCCCGTTCTCATTCCTAGGTCATCTAATACCGCTGCTTTGTCATGCCCCTCAGCGTCTGATTACTGATGCACAAGGTGCCCTTTAGCGTCTGAATGAGATGCACCAGGCCTTCAACTCCAATGTAAAACCATCCATGGCAATATCAGACGCCCAGAGCAACTGCTCCGGCCGTCCATTCACTCCAATATTAATCCTCCTGTGGTGCTATAGGACGCTGTAAGCATCAGTCAGTGGGTGGACCCGAGGACCTGCTGCCCAGAAGTATTTTCCTCACTGTCACTGTATTAAAGTGTTCTTTTATCTTTAACATTTCTCAACTCAATAACACACGGAAGTATCCTTGATAAGTCAATAATACCATAAGTTAATGTTAAGGTAATCAGTTTTAATTATTTCTTCTTTGATTCTGAGAAAAAAAAGTTTTTTTTGTCAGTTTTGGATAGCGGAAGGCTACATTACCCATGATCCTCAAACACCATTGCTATGGAGATGAAGACAGTCCACTTTGCGTTAAAACTGTTACAGAATTTATTCCAAACTGATGATGATTTTTGTGTGCAGCTAGTTCATGGAGTCTCCCTCTTCAGTGATTTTTTGTCAAACTGGAGTCTCTGTCAGTGTCTGCTCTGAATGTTTTGCGTTAAACACACACAAATCCAGTTAGCAGCAGGTAAAGTTAGCATCAGCAGCTAGCAGCCTGAATGTATCTCATATTCTTGCATATTAACATTTTGGCTTTCATTAATTATTTTTAAGAAGTCAGAATAACTTACGTCACTAATAATAACAGTAATTAATGGCTTGTTTGGGTGAAAATTAGGTTGTATTTTGTTGTCTACCTTACTTTGGTAGGAAAGAGGCGTTGTTTGTGTTTTCACAACATTTCACTTTTGAGTTATTGATCCTGTGAGTTGGTGTTTGTTAGTGTCATACATAATTATTTTGACAAAATAATCAATTTGGAGGTTTCATGACCTTTTCAACTCCTTTAACCACAGTCACAGAGCATTGAGGTCACATCGTATAGAGGAACCTAATTGGTCCTCCTGTCTACATTCCAAGCACTGATTGGCTTTGTAGATAGAACCTTATAGCACCAAGTTTGAAAATGATTTTTGAGATAGAACCTTTTCTTTTCTCAAATTTCAGGGCCAATAATTGAGAAAAAAATTTTTAAAAAGTGAATAAATGAAGCTACACAAAATGTGAATAAATTGTCAAAGAATAGTTCCATGTGAGTAACTCATTTTTGCCAAAAATGTCAGATAGAAACTTTAAGGGGACACATGAGCAACTTCACATTTTACAGTCACAGGCTATAAAACATGACAAGAACACAAGCTGGTGAAACTGACATGTCCTCTCATTATTTCCTCACTTCCTCTTGACATGCCATTATCACACATAATGTACCATACGCATTAAGTTTTTTACATAACACATTTGCAGCTTGCTTATTCTTAGCATAGCACCTGTCAGACCTATATGTGCAGGCCCATATGATCCATTATATCTTTACCAGTCATTAGTCATGGTCATTCATTGCTGGGTGAATGATTACTTTCCACATTCACTTAATTTATTTTAATACTCTGTTTTTTCAAAGTTATTTTCATACATGCAGCATTGCTGTTTCCAATTTTGACACCTCATGATGTAGAAGACATGTAATCCTAAAAGAAAACAGAAAGCAAAACAAATCAGAGAAAAAATTAAAAAGAAAACCTGTTAAATAAGTGGATTTAAAAAAAAAACAGAAGTTGCTGCATTAAATCAAAATATTTAATGTAAAACAGTAAAATCATTATATAAGAGCTATTATATTAATAACAAACTCTACTCTAAAGTTTTAACAGTGTAGGTGCTATATAAAAAGACCAAAACAGCTGAAACATAAACAAATAAAAAAAAATCAGATAAATCAGTGATAAACTAATTTTAAAATAGAGTTTTAAAGTTAATTAAAAAGAAAAAGAAATACTTTGCTGCCCTTATCTCCACAGGCTTTGATAGTATCAGAAAGATTTTGTGATCAATTCAAAAATCAACAGGTAGCCAGTGCTTGGTGAAAGGATCAGTGAAATGTGTTTCTTAGCTGGCTGCCTAATTTTGAAGGAGCTGTAAAAGTTACATTAGACAACCCCCCTCCACAGAAAAGAAGATTTTTTTTTTCTTTTTTCTGACATTATGTTTCCCGAATTTTCTCCCAACTCTGTAGAACTGTAGGTCTTTGTACATGATAGCCAAATGTATGTTGACACTAAGGCAAAAGTATGTGGGCACAAAACATTCCACATACATTGCATGATCACTGAATTGCTGCTATAACAACATCCACTCTTCTGGGAAGACTTTTCACAATATTTTGAAACCTGGCAGCAGCCATATGAGCATTTAGTCAGTCACTGATGTTGGGCGATAAGGCCTGGCCTGCAGCCGGTGCTCCAAATAATCCCGAAGCTTTTGGATGGGGTTGGGGTAAGGCAAGTTTTTCAACACCAAACCAAACATCACCACCTGGCTTTATGCACAGGCCAGGTGCAAACAAGAAAGGGACTTCCCCAAACTGTCGCCACAAAGTTGGAAGCACATCATTGCCTAAAAAATGTGTGGACACGCCTATATACAGTATAGCGACAGTGTATGAAGTTTTAAGATCCTAATAATTATGCACCATATTAGTACTCAAAGTGATGGGGGAAATGTTGTTTTTTTTCTTTGCCTATAAAGTAAAAAATAGATACAGTCCAACAGAGACATACATTGTTAAAGGAGATATCTGTGAGAGACAGTCAGTTAGTGGGGAAAGTGGGAAAAGGAGGATGACCTTTCTGTGAGGAGAGGTGTCAGCTCCAGGAGGAGTAGGAAAGGGGACGGTGTCTCCTCCGCTTCAGTGACTTCCTCTCTCCTGTACAAGAAAGCTGTCGGCCATCTTCCAAGAGGACTTGCTTTCACTCTTAAACTCAATCTCCCTTTATCTTCCTGCATATCTGCTGCCTATCTCCCCCTTCACTCTTTTTGTATGCATGTGTCTCCAAACTCCCTTTTTTCTAGCCCTCCCCTCTTCTTCTTCTCTCTCACTCTCTGTCAGCTACTGTTAAATCAGATAGATTGCAGGTGTGTTTCCAATGTGAGGGAGGATTCACTGCCACTCTATGCCTGCAACCTCTCAGCATGACACAGCACCTCTCCCAATTTACTGTGCTGTAATTTATCCTCAGACCCTATACATACTTAAACTGCATTTATGCATGCAGGCCTTATGGTTATCCTATTTATCATAAACCCCTACCTCTGCATTAATTCTGAGCTGTGATTAACTACAAATGCTGCCGTCGGTGAGCATATAAAGTCTAGCAATAAACTGCCCAACTTCATCCACTGCCCATACAGTGATGGAGATATTACTCAAGCGGCCAATCTGTGATTATTTTGCATTCATTTACCCCAGGCATTTTTGCATGAAACTAGATGTATCCACACTGAATACGATTTTCTATATCGCCTGCTGTGTTTTCAGGCATATTTTCTTCCCCATATCCTCAAAATGGCAGCTGCTATCAGTAAATGGCACCAACCTTTCTCAGCAGGGTGAAAATGACTGCCTTGTAAGCTTTGCACTGGCCTCAGCCCTCTCCCAAGATGGTAGTTAAAAAACGATGTTGACCTATGTGCGGCCACAGGACTGTATATCTCAGCCAGAACAGCACGCAGGAAATAATCCCCCCAGTTTTGAATTATTATGTGTCCCAAGGTCCCTAAATGGATTTTCTTAGGAGCAATGCGAGCCTGTAGAGTCTGGACATCAGACTATTTGGCTTTGTTGGTGGGTTTTTTTCCTCTTTTATTGATTTTAATATTACCTAGACTTCCATAATCCCACTTATACAATTAGATTCATCTTCACTTTCCCAGTAGTGCAGAACAGCGCTGATTAATTGAGTCTCTACTGACAAGCCTCAATTAATTGGACAAAGCACTGGATTCTAACTGTACAAAATTCATTAATAGCCTACTCTATATCAAGGATATTGCACTGATGGATGACTGAGGTCTGGCCTTTTAAGATCACAACAGTAAACAATCTGGTTGAGACTATCATGACATTTCCAAACCAAGTCATTTTTTTTTTCTTTTCATTTTCAGAGTGTCTTTCTGTGGGTGCAGGATTCTATATAAAACAATTGCTGTTCTGGCTCTGTCCTCACAAGCTCTCAAAGGTCAGCCTGGACAACACCAAGTGCTCTAATTATATTTCGCTGGAAAAATTGTCAAGGGAGCACAGGTCTAGCCACATTGTAGCTGCAGTACAATAAAGGTGTTTGTCTGCATTAAGGTTAAGGTTCAATCTCAAATTGCTTCAGTTTCATAGGGTTCTCAGGGTTTTGACCCTCCAAAGACAGGTGCTGCTTAAAAGCTGCTGATTGCTCTCTGCCGTTCTGTCTTTTTCCCATGCTTGCACTGTGATTCTTAAGCTCCAACAAAATAGCAAGCGACAGAAAGTTTTCATGTCAAAAGTACCCCACGTCCTCCTTCCTTGATCTCTTGTTGTCTTTATGTTAGAAACTATTAAACTGTATTTTCTTTTCCCTCGGGTGAATTTTGCAAAATCATGTGTAAAAAAATGAGAAAAAAAGGCAGGAACAAGGAGGCTAAAGCATAAAAAAGAAATCAATAAAAAATGCTTCAAAGAGAGCACCTACAAGGAGAAAGGAGGAAAAGCTCAAAACAAGTCTGATTTCCCATAATCCTTCTTTTTGCCACAATTTTCTGAGACAATAATGCTTCTAAAGTACCACAGTTGCATTTTTATTTTCAGTAACAGTGTTCACTGCTTTGTCCTTTTTTACCCTTTTTAAGTTATCATTCAGAAACTGAATAGAGTGGGAGTGGTAGACCACCACCTTATTAAGGGTTTCCAGTAGTTTTTATATGGAATATGCAGTATAAAAAGTAGGATTGCTATTGCTACAATTACTTTCATAAACTACACACAATAGCCTTCTGAGTCTATAGCATGAAGCAACAGAATCCTCCTGAGAGAAGATTTTTTTTGGCAGCATTCATTCCTTACAATGAGGTGGAGGCGAAGGTGACCCCTGCAGAGCAAGTATCTCAGTCTGAACTACTTTCCCTGTAGCTCTTTCCTGCCATGCGGGCCATCAGAAAGCCAGGCTCAATCCACTTTTCTAAATTGCTACCATTTAATGGAACACCTTGACCTGACTTCCTTCCCTGCCAAAAAATATATAAAGATATTGTTGGTAAAAATGAGGCCTTCCGACTTAGGTGATGCCTGTGGAAAATTGAGAACACATCAAACACCACTTTTACTGAATTGCTTGACAGATACTTTTCTCCAAGAGATCTTCAGTGAGCTAAATACAGGAATGGTATTTTCTGTCTCTTCCTATAGAAACTTATATGGTAACTCTTACTTTTACAGACCCCTAATTACTATTTACCTGGTAAATATATTGTAGATTATAGTATATTGTTGGGTAATAAGTACTGGTAATAAGTAAGTAAATACAGAGAACCTACAGCTGTAATACTAAGAAAAACTATTACTCATCAACTCAACTAAGTACTGTGTAGTTCTGACCAATTTAGGCTGGTAATAACTCAGGTGCGTACTTCCTAAGAAAGTAGGCAACCAATTATTAGAAACACCTCATCTATTACCCATTAATTCATGTTATAATCATAGTTATTCAACGTTTACGTTGGTAACAGCCCAAGTTTAAATATGTTCTATCTAGAAATTAAGATAGTACTTTCCAATAAATTACTTTTTCTTATATAGTTATTGTTCATGGCCACATCCATTTATAATGGGTTTATTAGATTTATCGTATACTTACCTGGTAACAACCTCCACAGGAACTGTTTTCCTCTAGTGTCATGTTACATCTTCTTAAATAGTGGGTACATTCATGCAGATGTTTTTTACAATTTACTAAGTGAGCAAACTGAAACTGTACTGTAAAAGGAAGCTTTGTTTGTTTCCATGGTATTACCATGTTCTTACTATATCCTTTATAATAATTATTCCATTGTCCATGCAGTTAACAGGAATCTGTACCATATATGTTCTACAACATTACTAAGTAAAACATGACAGTTTACTCAGTAAGTAAGCTGAAACTGTACTATAAAAGGAAGCCTTGTTTGTTTCCATTGTATAGAGTCCATCCACACAGAGGCCATTTTTCCTTGACATCACACTCAGGGTGGGAAGCCGTCAAGTAAAGTCTGTGTGAGAATGGTGAGATGATTGCTTGAACTTCATTTTTTATATGTAAAATTGAACTGATAAGCATTGGATTTGGATAGTTTTGATTGTGGCTGACTGGCGGCAATTTGAAATGGAATGAAACCTATCCACAGCAGACAACCCAAAACAGTCATTGCATGCGCCAAGTCCACCCACAACACAATGCCCTTCCCTAATCCTATCCTGCCTTTGCACTAAATTATATCAAATCTTGTACCATGGCCATACATACTAGATGAAGACGTGGTTATCAAATTAGCCTTTACATTTCACATAACTAATTTGATCCCTGCACTTGTCACTTTCATATATTTCGTCACACACTATAAAAATAATATATAATTGTACCTTTTATGGACAGCATAATTAGAAATGAAAGCATCAGTTTTTCATTTTTCAGCTAAGCTTGATATTTTAAGTTACCCCCGACACCATCTAGTGGCAGAAGCACATTTCACCTGCTTCCACAAGGATTCTCTCATTAGATTAGATTATAAGATTAGGCATCTTTATTATCCCCCAGTGGGGAAACTCATTTGCCACCAAATCAACTCATACAGAGAACAAACAATATAGACATTGCATTCACAGTGCACACCAAATAAATAAAACCATAAAAAAAAAACATGATTACAGTTTTTCTCAATCACTGACATACTATAACTGGGCCTATTAACTAAACATCCCAAACCATGATGCCATCCACCAAAAGACAGAGCCATTTCCCAAAACTATAAACACTATTACCCTGTTTTCACTCATGTGCTAATTTAGAAAGCACTGGCATTTAATATCATTAACTCAAGTCAAAACAGCTGGAACCCAATTACCACACAATTCCCCAGGTGGAAACACTGAGAGTCAAAATTGTTCACACACCTATCAGAACCTCAGGATAGATAGATAAAAGGGCCATGGGTCAGTTCACTTGTTTTGGAAGAGTGGATCCACAAAGACCTGAGGCAGACTAAATGTGGTTTCTTTCTTTATGTACAATCTGTACATACCTGTTTTTTTTTTTTTCATTGGTTTATATTGGTAAATACATGGAAATTATTTTTACTGTATTCTCCATTTTTATCAGTTGCATATTTTTACAGTACATTTACTTTTTTCACTCAAATTCAGTTTATTTTACTACATTACATTGAAGAATTAAAATGTTTGAAAATGTATGCATGTGTCTTTATATTTTGTTCATCATGTAAAGAGGTTGTTCTGGGGGAAAAACCATAAGTCCCATTATTCATTACAGTAACAGGTTTTTACAATACTGTTTTGAATTGATCTCACCAGTGTGTAATGGCTCTTTTGTCGTGTATGTGTATTTGATGGTTTAGATGTAAAATTTGGTTTAGATGTAAGATTACAGAAGTTTATGAAGCATAATTTAAAAATAAGTTTAAGCATAATTTCAAGAAATGTGGCTTAACAATTGAGAAAAACTGTAACAGCTGAAAGGTGCTATAACAATCTAGAACATATCTAGAAGCTGGAACAGAATATCTTCTAAGTCATTCAGTAGAACACTGAGGCACCATTAGTTGCTCACTGAATGAGCTTCTGAGTTTGTTAAAAACACTGTGGAATGGATGACCCTCAAAATACAGAACCAATTTTAGTTTGGCCCTTGTTCTCTTTTCTACAGTGACCTAAAGTGAGTCTGGGGTAAGGCCAATCACTGAGTCATCCTTTCTGATCATCTTATAGATCCTGTTTTCATCATTTGCAATGATGGTGCCCCCCCCCCCCCCCCCCCCCCAGCAGAGCACAGCATAAAAGAGGACACTACCTAAGATTCCCTGATAAAAAACATGAAGAAACTTCTTGCCAATATCAAAGGATCTAAGCCTCTTCAAGAAGAAGAATTTTGACTGGGTCTTCTTGAATACAACCTCAGTGTTCTTTTTCCAGTTTAATTTACTGTCCAGGTAGACAACAAGATATTTGTAAGACTGGACAATTTCTATCTGCTGACCCTTAATCATCACAGGGAAGACTTCCTCCTTCTTCCTTCTGAAATCAATAATTAACGCTTTCGTCTTCCCAACATTCAATCTTTTAAAAAAATGCACATCAGCTGACAAATAATTCAACCTCACTTTTGTAGGCCAGGTCATTGTAGTGGTTAAGTATACCCACTTGGGCAGTGTCATCTGAAAACGTTTGGATTTGACAAGACACCTGGCTATGCCTATAGTCAGCGGTATAGAGTGTGAATAAAAAGGGGGATAAAACTGTGCCCTGCGGGACTCCTGATTTAGTGAAGATAATGTCAGACAGTTCTGTGAAGCTATGCCTTGGCAAAGCCATGTCCGTGAAATGTGAAAATTAAAATTTTGTCATAGGACCAAACCAAATACATCCTTGAAAAATTCTCAACCTGGAGAGTAACATCATGTCAGTCTGAAGATGATGCATAGCTCCTGCTATGAAATATTGACCTCTGAACCTTGAACCCAGTGCATGTTTGAAGGCTTATCATTTAGCAACAGGAGGGGGTACAGACATAAGAACAGCTGTTATAGAAAGCGCTTGACCTCAGCCGTCATGTGGGTATGGTCACTGTTGGGCACCAACTGGGGGCATTGTCAAATATGCAAAGATTTTCACCCATTTAACAATTAGATTTTTAAAATCTGATAAAACCAATGTGTTTCTCACACCCTAAAACCCCCTGTGGTAAGTGCAGTTTAATACTGCCAACTTCTTATTATGGGGAATATATCAATTTATTTAAAAAACTACAATTCCCATTAGAGACATACCATAGAACCTGTTATGAAACGTACTTCTGGTTTCCAGGTTGTAATTATGGTTATAAAAAATCTTTCTTTACTAAATATATCAACAATCTACAACAGCCAAAACATATAGTATACTACATCTAGATGATCAGGTTGAAAAAAAATCACGAGGTTATCAGTTCATCTGGGATAGTTTAGCTGGTATTGTAGAAATGTGTTTTCAATTTGTGTTCACTGTTGGTGGAAGTTATGCTTTTTTGTAATCATGGCCTCCACATGTTTGTTTAGCCCTCTCAGGAATGTAATAAACTGTGTTGAAATAATTCAGGTTTGTTGAAAAAGTCTAGGGGACCATATCCATGAAAAGGCTTGGTGATAGCCAAGAAAGTCAACCAGGAGTCCCAAACTTCATTGCCTCAAGAAATAAGCCAATTGCAAAGCTTCAAATTCTGGATTTCAAATTCAATTCACCTCTGGGGCGCTCTAAAATCTATGTTTCGTTATTGAAAGAACATCATCAAACAGTTACATAAAATAACATAAAGAACATAGCAGTTAAGATAACTAGACAACGCAAAGACAAAGATTCAAATGTGGTTTCAGTGATAGCAGTGTACATAGCAACCACCATAGCAACAATAGAAAGACATGAAATAATCTATATATATATGTATATATATATATATATATACATATGTGCGTGTGTGTGTGTGTGCGTGCATATGTATATGTATGTATATATATATATATATATATATATATATATATGTGTGTGTGTGTGTGTGTGTGTGTGTGTGTATATATATATATATATATATATATATATTATGCCACAAATATGTGATTATGTATATGGTACATGTTTGTCTATTTTGCAAGGGAAAGGAAACCATCCATGAAAGGATGTGGTAAGGACTTTCTAATACCATGAGATTAAACACTGCTTTCTTTTACAGTATAGTTTCAGTTTACTTACTCTGTAAATTGTAATGACTTACTTGGTAATGTTGCAGAACATACATGGTAAGAGTTTGTGTTTATTGCATGGAAAAGGGAATACTGTACTTTGTCTAATAGTGGCCGGGGCCTTTATTTATCTCAACTGCAGAGGGTACCAAGCCTTTATTGGAAGCAGGCTTATATTAGAGAGAGGCCTTTATTCCTAATTCCCTCTGTTTGATATGTATATTTGCTCACATTGTAGTACGAAGCCTCCCTGTTTTCTGATCTGCTTGCATTTGCTCAGTTAAATTTTTGTTACTGCATTATGCTATTAATAAAATTAAAAGCCTTCATTTTCCAACTTTTATTGTGAAACATTACACAAACATTTCAATATAACTTGTGTGAAGTATGACCGGTCAAGTATGGGAGGGGAAATATGGCCAGTGTCAGTTAAAAACTAAACAAATCTGAGGTAGCGTTACGCTGGATATAAACATTAATAGCCAGTTAACAGCACAGTTAAATATCAATCAGCTGTCTCTCTAGCTCCAAGCTAACTTCCTCCCATCGCCAGCTAGCCGTGCTCTCCTCTTGTCAGCTAACAGCAGCTCACGCTTCTGTTTTTTCCAGTATCTGATTCTTTTCGGGTCAGTGTCAAAAGGTTTTGCAGCTTTCGCTCCTTCAGTTTCCTCTGCATATTGCAAAACTCTCTTTGAATTTGATGTAAAACGTCCGTCTGGTGGGTGCCATGTTCATTCTCTACAGTGTTGTGGCATTTGTGTTATGGAAAATCTAGTCACTGACACTTGTACAGGTCCTATATAGTACTTCAATTATAGCTACCGCCATCTTGTGGCACTTGTACATTACTACAAACCACAGTCACATTAGAACAGGCACCAAGAGGAGCGGGACGGACATTTCTTTTCATTTGATAACGTTAAAAGTAAAGTTAGGCTTTGCTGTCGGTTTCCCAACTCATTTTAAAAAAAGATGAGAGAAAAAGAGGGAGAGGGGGCTAGAGAGTGAATGAAGAGATGGAACTGGTAAGAAAGCAGTGAATCAGATCAATAAAAAAATATCGAATTGTTTCGCAGTGGTTACTTTCTAGAGCACAAATAAACACATCCACACCCCTGCACACCACCATACAACCCTGCAGCAGTGCGCAGCAACACCTGATTTGGTCTGAATACGGCCTCAATCCATCCTTGTTTTTTCTCTCCCCGGCCTGTATTCGGGGCCGGCCTTTATTTGTTTGTGTCGACCACAACCCCGGCCGTTACTGGAGACCCAGCTTTTAATTGAATACTGGCCACTATTAGAGAAAATACGGTAATCTATTACAAAGGATATGATAATAAAGATGGTAATGCTATGGAAACAAACAAGGCTTCCCTTTACAGTACAGTTTCAGCTTACTGACTGAGAAAATTGTAAAAAGATATACCACTACACTTGAGGAAAACTGTTCCTGCGGAGGTCGTCTGTGAAGATCCTCAGTCATTTAGGTCATGGTTATCCAAGGAGGGTTGAATCAAATGCAACTGGACTCACCTTTCATCCAAGGGGCTTCTTCAGTTCTAACTCAGTCCAAGGTATTTAACCTCTGTGGGGTCATTATCAAGGTCATTGATACAACTTGGTTCATTAGTGCTCCTGGTTGTTGTAACAAAAGTCTTTAAGAGTCGTTGGAATCACCTGAGGCCAAGTGTAAATGACGGACATTGGAGTTGTCACATGAGGCCTAATGTGAATGGTTGTTAAGTCTTCTGGGAAGGGATGAAAGGACAATATTATAAGTGAGTTTTAAGTGGTGTCATAGACCTCCTCCCCTGTTGCGAGACAGTTTCTATACTTTGATGTGGATGGTAGGGGTGTACAAATACGTTATTCAGCAAAGCACAAATAGTGTTTTATTTTATTTTTTTACGAATATTTGTTTCAAACAAATATTTTAAAAATTATTTGTTTTCGGGAAGAAAAAAACAAAACAAATACCAGTGCGCCGGTCGGTTACATTGCTATCTCAGTCTCTGTCCTCTGCTCCACTGTTATGTCTATCAGCAGGTCTCAACAAGGGGAGTCACATCCACATGCTACATGATGCACATTTCCTAATTTGGACATCAGTCCCGGAGTTGGGGGTGTTCCGCAGAGATAAAGCTGAGCTACTGACACACACAAAGTGCTCCCAATGGCCTCTCCATTACCTGTTGTTCCCTTTCTCCTTTCCACAAAATTAGGTTGTAAAAAATAGGCAATAAATGAAAAGTGCGAAGCAATAATCCCCTTTGAGACCTGGTGTTGTGACCTCCTTTGTAAGATTGTTTATTCTTAACATTTATTGTAACACTTTTTCTAAAATTAAAAGCATAATAAAAACAAAAACAGGATTTTTAAGCCTATTTCCACTTTTATTTGAATACAAATACAAATAATTTTGTTGCCTCGACAAATATAGATACAAATACTGGGCTCTCTGCACATCCCTAATGCAATTGTATCGGAGTTATTACCAACTGGTTACAACTACACAGTACTTAGTTGTGTGGATTGGTAATAGTGGAGGTCTTTCTTAGTATTTCAGCTGTAGTTTTTCTGTATTTACCTACTAAGTACAAGGGGTATTTACTTAATAATATACTATATAACTTACCATATATTTTCTTGGTAAATACTTAGTAATTAGGAGACGGAAGGGTAAAAGGAAGGGTTACCACTTATATAATACTTAGAGATCTCCTGCTCACATATATTTTACAGATATATTTCCTTAGTTGTGTGTATGTATTGGAATAAAAGAAAAAGTAGGAAATTCAGTTTCAAGAAAATAACAGTTTGCAGATAAACAGACTTTTTGTTCACATGCATTTTGAGACCTTCAGTTGGTCAGGCAGTTTGAACCAGAGGTGAATAGCAGCAACAGAAAAACCTGATTCCTCATGTTAGTTTAGTCCCAGGTGGGTGGAGGAGCAGTTTGTTGCATGACCTGCAGGTACAAGTGGAGGAGTATGAAGTTCAAACAAGAAGGGTGGAGCATTACTGCACTAGAAAGTAAAAAGAGGTTTCTTTTTTTTAAATTCAACCCTGGTTTCCATAGCAATTATCAAGCTCATCTTTTGGCTGGTAATTCCTGCAAAATTCTGAGGCTGACTTTTATCTTTCCACATTGCTGAAAACCCACATAGATATGCAGTAGCTCAGTATGACTCCTTTGACAGAGCTGAAAAAAATGCTTTTGTAACCCAGGCTCATTTCATTCTAGATGATTGTCATCCTCTGAGTGTATGGTAATCCACTCAGATCCAAGATCTTGCTAAATCAATCCGTAAAAGTATGGTCCTCTTAAAAAATGAATAGTTTGAAATGTTTTTCTCTCTAGGTTCAACACCTCAGGGGGCTCTGATGAGAATTTAAATGTAACTGGCCATAAAGCATCCCACACATTAAATTAAGCCAGAGAGAATCTAATTTGCAATGACTGCTGACTTGAGTGACAACTTGTTTATGCAGTGTGTCGATAGGAGAATTATGTTTGCCAAAACCAAGGGGATGGAACAAAATCCCCATTCTTAGCCAGTGGCTTAGTGGTTAAAGCAAACTTGATTACTTATGAAATTATCCAAATAAAGGAGTTGCCAGAGTACTTCATCAACATCGATTGACATCATCTCTTAAATGGTAATGGTAAATGGTAAATGTACTGTACTTGTATAGTGCCTTTTTAGTCTTCCGACCATTCAAAGTGCTTTTACACTACGAGTCACATTCACCCATTCACACACATTCATACACTGAACAGGTACAGAGGCTATCATGCAAGGTCCCAAGCTGCTCATCAGAGGAAACTAACCATTCACACACATTCAATTTGGGGTTCAGTATCTTCCTCAAGGACACTTTGACATGCAGACTGGAGGAGCCAGGAATCAAACCGCCAATCTTCTGACTAGTGGACGACCCGCTCAACCTATTGAGCCACAGCCGCCTCAAAACATAATCCAAAACATAATTTCCATTTGGTCTTAAAGAGAGACTAAAGCAACTAAAAATCCAAAAGGAAATGCAGACACTTTGAAGATTATCTAGACTACAGTCTAAGGAAATTACTATCTTTTAATTTGCATGTTTCTGTATTCCAACATGTCTACACCGAAGATGCCTTGACTCCAACAAAAAAATCCACTTCCCCCTCCACAGTGTTGATAAGGTGGAGGTGAATTGCAGCTGTATTTGTTAAACCTCTCACTGCTATCAGCTCTAATTGTTGCAATGGATGGAAAGTGAAGGAGGTGGGATTACACTTCCATTGAGATCCAGGGTGGTCTTCTGATCTCAGCTGGAACCCCACTTGCCTGCTGGGTGGACTTAGAAGGCAAGCTGAGAGCCCAGTACAAGCAACATGATGAACCTGGGCTGGAAGCCAGCTTTTGTAGGTGGATCTATACAACATCTGAAGCTTCCATTGATAGAAAAGAGAAAAACTGTGTCATCCATTTCTGGTTGAAGACATCTCCATAGACAGAAAATGGAATTTCCACACTAGCGGCATTTCTAGCAGGGCCTTGTGGGATTTAATGCTTATTATATGGAGCTGGAAGCAATGTTTCCAGTGCAATTAGTGTCTTTAGTAAAATGACGTGACAGCACACCAGATCTTTTAAACATGGAAAATCCCAAAGTTTTAATTTATGAAAACCAAACTTAACATGTTTCTACATTGTGACTACATTTTACCTGAACTTAAATACTTAAGGTAACAAAAGATTGTGGTTTTAGTTACATTGAAGAAGTCAATACATCCCATACTTGAAGCAGTGTTAATTTTGGCACCTGATTTTGATTTAGTCTTTTGAAGGAAATGTGTATTAGTTTTAGTCAAATTTTAGTCATTTGATTTTTGTTAGTTTTAGTCAACAAAAACTGAAAACATTTAAAGACACCTAGTTTTCATCAATGTAATTTTAGTCTCCTCTTTGTCATGCGTTTATGTCAGAATTGTTATGTTTTCTAAGCATTTTGAGGCTACAGATGTTGCCATTTTTGTTATGTACAGGTATTGTGTTCCAGGCATTGTTCTTGTCTATCAGAGATTAGTGGGTTAGGCTCTCAGTGTCCACAGTGTCACTCTGCTCTGCAGTAACACAACAGACTGACTCTCCTCAGTAAATCCAGTTGTCATTTCCAAACTCTTGCTGTTTGAACAGAACCACTCACTCCCCGTTGTTCCTGCTCACCTAGCCATAACTACCTGTTCTCTCCACTGCAGAGCGGTGAGTCATTTACAAGCTGGATTCACTCACTTGTTCACTAAAATACAAATCAATGTCTCAGTTTATCTGGGAAGGAGAAGCTAAAATGTCGGATAACAAAGTGATATTTCTTTAGTGAACATCTGGCGAAAGATTTAGATTGTTGACTGCCAATATTAATCCTGGAATTCACTCATTACTTCCAATAGCAACACAAATGACAACCAACTTACATTCATATCCACCTCACTTAATAATGTTAAATTAGGCTAAATCAACTTCTGAGCACAAAACTTTGTATTAAATCTGTAATTAATTTGTCTTTTTGTCCATCATAT
This sequence comes from Thunnus maccoyii, assembly GCF_910596095.1. Taxonomy (NCBI): domain Eukaryota; kingdom Metazoa; phylum Chordata; class Actinopteri; order Scombriformes; family Scombridae; genus Thunnus; species Thunnus maccoyii. The sequence goes on from NC_056551.1 coordinate 8,289,345, forward strand.
TCATTTGTTGAAGAAAATGTACATTAAATACATTTCATCATAGTTCAGCAATTTTTTTTTCTCCTATGAACACATCGTTTAGCAGACATGTTTGTCAGAGGTAGGGTTCTTTTATGCAATAGCACTTGTAACATCTGTGATATGTGATAATTTTGTATGGCAGATTGTGCTGTTGTATACATTGAACAAGGCTAATGTGGGTTGGGTTCCTATGTGTATGTGCATAACGCATTTCTGCATGTCTGTGTCAAAAGCTTAAGCTTGTTTTAAAAAATATAAGAGTGTTTTTGCACATACATTATTGAACCTTATTATGAGTTGTTTTTGCTTTTTTTATGGATTTTGTAATAATGCAATTAATGCAATAAGTATCTTCCCACAACCACTGGATGAAACGTAAAGACACTGATTAATAACTGATTAGCTAAGCCCATTTGTCGCCTTAGAAGAGACTGGATAGATGCATGTCCACGATGCCCTCATATAAATGCACCACTAACAAGCACTCAAGAAGCCCAATGAAAAACAGAACCTGTCTGAAAGGAGCACGATCAATAGCAGGCCCCTTTCTTTTATTATTTTCCTCCCTGGTCTCATCCACCTATGCCAATCCTGTTAGCGCTGTATAATCTGTCTCAGGATGGCACCTTTCCTAGATCCAGCCTACCAGGCTTATAGATTACTGCCTTTTATTGGTGAGAACAACAGAACAAGGACAGGTTTTACTCACTATTGGAAAACTATAAGGAGCATGTTTTGCTGTTTTAGATGAGAAATTCAACAGGCCAAAGCCAGCACACTGAGGCTATGCATCTTTTGTTAAGTGTGCTAGTGTTTTGTAGCTGTTTGAATGGAGAGTGGGGGGAGGGAAGGGTCAGGGGTTTCATACTTGAGTGCGTTTTAAAATATGGAGGCCAGAAAGGATCAGTTCACCCACACCATAAAAAAAAAACACATTATAAAAAGACAATGTGGGCATTTTATTTGCAGTGGTTTTAAGACATCACACTTCTTAATACAAAACAGTGAGTATTACCAAGGAACAAGTGAGGAATGACATGATGATTGATGAACGGCTAATAAGTAGTCACTGAATAACTGAATAAAAGACCGTATTCTGTAGTAGATAATGATGAGTAGCCAGAGGACAGATTTGGAGATCTTTATGAATAATTATGTAATGATTATCTACATACTGACCATTAGTCATTCTTGAATAAGAATAAAACATGGATGTGAATAGATGTGTAATGTATTGTGCTCTGACTATGATTTTGAGAATCTTGCTGTTTATGGTTTGTTATTTAGGAACTAAATGTGAATTTCCCAGTTACTACTTGTTAGTTTTGCAGGATTATGCTTTACTTTACTTGCGGGATGCACAAAAAGTGTAAGTAATGGTGAGATAATCATGAAGTTATGAGAGATTAGTAGCTTTTAATTATTTCTCCTTAATTATTCCCGTCATTATATATATTCCTTGATTCAGAGTTATTAAGGAACTATAGGAGTTATTCAGGAAGTATTATTTTCTACCTCATTCCTCTGCAAGTATTCACAGTTAAGTGTAGCATATTGTAAAGTGTTACCAAAATACCTGCCACCCAAACTTCTGCTCCCATCCCAATAAAAAGAATGATTGTAGTGCTCACAGCATTGAAAAATAACATTTGAGAAACTCTGCAGCAGCAGTTTGTCTTTCAAAAAGCAATGTCCTTTTTCACTGTGGATAACCCAGACCTAGCTGTGAACAGATTTCATAAAAAAACTACTTTCAACCAGAAAACTAATCCAGCCCAATGTTGGATTTTCAATGCTTTCAGCAGCATGAATTGAATTCTATTCACTGCTCCTGTATTAGGCTGACAGTTTAGAGACAAAAGCTCAGCACATAAAACTGAAACTATCTGCATAGCTAGATACCACAGGGGTAAAAAAAAAAAAGTTTATTTGTGATTTGGCCTTTTTTGATCCTTTCACAACTCCACCGTGTAGGAGTACCTTGGTGTGATAGAATTGCTGAACAAAATCTATCACTGAAGTGATAGAAAATCTCAAAGCTTTTCTCCTGTCTGTCTGTAACACATCAACATAAAACTCATTTGTGTGACTTGTGCTGCGCTGCCTTTTGTATGAGAGCATATTCTCAAAGGGCTCTACAATGTTTCTTGAAGCATACTGCACTGTATAAAGCAATACACTAACATATGAACAATCAAACAAATGTATTGAGCAGAGTCCCGTCTGAGGTTATCTCAAGCAGCAAATTATTGTTTTTTAAGCGTATTTTGTGGAATGTGCTTGTTTCAATTATTGATTTTTTCTTTTTTGTTCATTTATTTTTCAAGAGGGTTATTTTGCATGGTGATGATCACAGGGTAGAATCATTTTATTAGTCATTCTTACTGATTCATTCTTAATAAGGACAACATTTTTATTCCAACTGAAGTGCTTGTTCACTTCTGACAGACGAACTTTACCAGCTGGTCTGGGTTGCAAACCAAAATCATTGTCCTCACTGTCTTTTTTTTCGAAACCCCTTTGAATGTCTGGACATCTTTTCATCATCACATTTACCATTTCTTGGCGTGTTTTTTTGGGGGGGATTGCTGAAGCATGATTTGCTGGCGTGTCAGATGGATGGTGCAGGAAATGGATCACTTGCTTTGATTAAAGCACCCCGCTTGGCTGGCTTTGCACATCATAATCTAAGAATGGATTACTCTGCAGTAATATGGGTCACAATATTTAGCAACAGTGAAGGCAACACCACCTCAGTGCATGGGAAACAATGCTCATAGGGAAGATTACAATTAGATGTAGCTTTACACTGTGTGATTAAATTGTGGACTGTATACAGAAACTCACGGCTGCCCATTAAAAAGTGATTTTCCCACTCCAGCCATCCATATCACTCCTTTGCTCCTGCCTCTGAATCTAAAGGTGAACGTGATGATGGCTGTGCAGAGCCCCTGAGTGTGTGTTCGTGCATGCACACATGCCCGTGCATGTGATTGAGTGTATCGAGTTATTGACCTCTAGCAAGGGAGGAGCATTAATGTCCAGTGTGCCGTGAAACCAGCCTACATCCCGTGTCCAAGGTGACTGGCACTGCCCCGTCCCATGGCACACTTCTGCCTCTGATGGATTGACTGGGCCTTGGAGAAGGACCTCTTGTAGTCTACTGTGTCTTTCTCTTTGTGTGTGTGTGTGTGTATGTGAGCATGGACAAAAAACAAAAACAAACAAACAAAAAAAAAACAACAAAACTTTTAATTGTCTACAGAATTCAAGTTTTGTTTCGGCTATCTTCCTTCATCACTTGTAAAACAGTTGTTTTCATGGTAACTCCTCAGGACGATTTATCAAGACTGGGACCCCCCCTCCATGCCTCATGCTAATGAATCCCTGTACACTTTCTTCTTTCTAATGATCCTCAGGAAATGCTCCCCTCTTGTCTCCCTCTTATCACTATCTCCCATGCTCCTTTCATTCATCTAATGCACTCTTTCATTTAAGTAACGTATAAATGAAATGTGCCTGCAACATTTTCCTCCAATCATGTTCTCCTTATCTCTTCTCCTCTTTTCCCCTCTGTACACTAACCCTACTTGTGATTGAATGGATGAGCTGAACACCCGGAGGATGGTGCTAAACTCCAACACAAGACTGTATCGTACAAAACATGCCAGTTCCATTTATGGGATGAGTTATAGATTTCCCTGCACCATATGCGGAGGCAGGAATGTGAGAAAACTGCTAACAACATACCTAAGTTGGAAATTAGATTACAGGCTGCCACTTGCATCTTTGCCAGGAAATATCGAACAAAGCTTTGGTTGTCCATTGGTTGATTGTGGATGGACTGTGGTTGAACTGTGCTCAAATACATAGTTATGGTCTAGAGTTTTTAATTCTACCCTTGCCGATATTTTCAGTAAAGCTTTTAACATTATCCTTTGTGAGACAGAGCCCTTATTATCAGTGGATGAACATCTAAACTGAAAATAAATTCAGTATCATCTGCAATTCCATCCCTGATTAAATCGCACCATTTAAAACCAGGAAAACTAACCACATGTCCTAGCCATGGATAAATGAAAAAATTTGTACTATAAAACGTAAATGTCGTAAAGCAGAGCATCGGTGGGAGGCATCAAAACTCCCTGGCCACCAGAAAGACCTTAAGGCTCTGATGAAGCTTTTTAATACTGAGGATAAAAACTCTAGACATGCCTACTTTTCCCATCTCATTGAACTGAATATTTCTAATCCCAAGGTGCACTGATACTCCCCCTATCCCTTCTGTAGATGCTATTTTTGAAACCTGCAATGAGTTTTTAAACTTTTTTACTCAAAAGATCCCCCTTATTCATTAGAGTATTACCTCACCCGTAGATCCCCTGTCAGTTTGGTCAGTTTGTTTCCCAGCTAGGCCTCTTATACTTGTCTCTATGTCTTCAACCTTGTCTCTCAACCTACACTGTTGGAAATTGTCAACAAAATGAAACCCTCCTCCTGACAACCAACCCCCCCCCCCCCCCCCTAAAATAAGATTTTAGCACAATTTGTCCTTTTATACTGTGCATTTTAAATAGCTCCTTTTCTTCTGGTACTGTGTCCCATTGTTTTTGTTCAACCCCGGTTTAAAGAAACCTTAATTCAAATGATTTCAACAATTTTAGACTTACAGTATCTCTAAAACTTCCTTTTTTAGCCAAAGTCCTGGAGAAGATTATCGCAAATCAACTTTTAGCCTTTATGAATGAGAACTCTGTATGTTTGAATCTTTCCAATCAGCTTTCAGGGCTCACCACAGTACATAAACTGTCCTTCATAAGTTCATGAAAGATTTGCTTTTAGCTTCTGATGCTGGACGTCTCTCCATTTTAGTTTTCCTAGATCTCAGTGCAGCGTCTGACACAGTTGATCACACCATCCTCTTGTCCCAGCAATGGGTGGGCATCAGTGGCATGGCCCTTGAATGGTTTAAGTTGTACCTTACAGACAGGACTTTCTGTATTGGTATTGCTGAGTCTAAACTTTTTTACTAGGTCTTCCACCTCTAGGATGCATTGTGGGGTTACTCAGGGTTTGGTACTTGGCCTGATTCTGTTCACCATCTAAATGCTGCCTTTGGGACATCTCATTAGATCACACAACATCAGTTTCCATTTTTACGCAGATGATACCAAGGTTTACCTCAGCTGTGACTCGAATAACTTCAATGAAATTTCTTCACCTATAAACTGTCTCGAGGATAGTCGTAAATGGAAGGCTCAAAATTTTCTACAACTCAACTCAGAAAAGACTGAGACATTTCTAGTTGGCACCGACTACTCACACACTCAAATTACAAACATACCATGTTCATACTCTCGTATTATTACTCCACAGTGTGGAAACCTTGTTATTTGACAGCAACCTCACTTTGAACAGCCACATCAAATACATTATAAAGTCATGCCTTTTTTAATTTAGGAAAATCTCTAAAATTAAGCTATTTCCGTCTACCAAAAACCTTGAAACAGTCATTCATGCTTTTATTTCATCGCAGCTAGATTATTGCAACTCCCTTTTCTGCATCTGCAGCAAAAGTAAGTAAGTAAGTAAGTAAGTAAAGTTTATTTATATAGCACCTTTCACAAACACCAGTCACCAGTGCTTCATAGTCAAAGAAATAAAATCAAAGGCATCAATATAAATAAAAACAAAGACATCAGATAGAATACCACAAACTACCCCAAATGCCTGTCTGAACAGATGGGTTTTTAGCTACTTTTTAAAAGAGTCAACAGTTTCCAAGGCCCTTAAGCTAGTTGGAAGACTGTTCCAAAGCTTAGGAGCTGCCGACTGGAAAGCATGATCACCCCGGGTCTTAAAATGTGTGCGGGGTACACTTAGAAAGCCCTGGGTGGAGGACCTAAGAGCTCGGCTGGTGGTGTAGGGGTGGAGAGGGTCCGTAATGTACTGGGGAGATTGGCCATGTAGGGCTCTATAAGTGAGCACCAAAATTTTAAAATGAATTCTAAAATTTACTGGAAGCCAGTGCAGTGAGGTTAAAATAGGTGTAATATGTGACCATCTGCTGGATCGTGTTAAAAGCCTATCAGAAGCATTTTGGACAGTTTGTAAGCGGTGTATGGAAAAAGGTCTCTCTCTTCTCAACAATTATTCCAAAGTGTGGCTGCTAGGATTTTAACAGATACCATAAAACAAGAGCACATTTCACCTATCCTTCCATCTTTACACTGGCTGCCTGTTAGTTTCAGAGTTGATTTTAAATCTTATTTATAACTTTTAAAACCCAGATTGGTTTGGCCCCAAGCTAAATTTCTGAAATTTTAACTCCCTATATGCCGTCATATGCTCTGAGCTCCTCAAATGCTGCTTTCCTGATGGTTCCTAAATCCAGACTAAAAACAGCCCCCCAGACTTTTGAACAAACGCCCAGATCAGGAGGGTAAAGTCTATCTTCATTTAAGTCTTTTATTAAAACACACTTTTATAGTCTAGCCTCGCTTCGATCCTCCCATCTTACCTTTCCCACACCAAGTGTTTTACTTTTTTTTATGTTTTATTACTGTTTCTAGATTTTTATTTTATTTATTTGATTGTTATTATTGTTTTTATGATTAAAACTTTCATGATTACTGTTGTTTGTTGTTTTTATCCTGTAAAGCACCTTGTAAACCTTGTTTTGGAAACAGGCTATACAAATAAAAGTTTATTATTATTATTATTGTTCATCATCACTGCTTATCAGAGCTTATCAACATGCTGAAGAGCAAAACACAAATTTGTAATTAAAAGATTTTAATATTGAGTAATTTCAGAGTCAACTTACTACCAGTAAAATTTGCATGTCCAAATTAATTATTTACTGTATATTCCCTTTTTTGGATTTTACATTTTTGGATTTTGAGAGCAGGTGAAACGTGGGTGATATAATATTAGAATAATGTCAATAAAAAAATTATTTTGATACAGTGTTTGTACTTGTAGTGAAGTAAGGAAAAAGTATATTTATAGGTACTTTGTTTCAAATTTGGAATGACTTTGACCCATCATTTTTGCAAGTAAAAAGTATGTTTACTAAAGTATTTTATATACAACGTAAACATACCTCTTCCATCTCTGTATAGATTAATGCAGCTTCGATCAACTGAATTCCCTTTGATAAATAACAACCTTAAGCTCGTAACTTGTCTCTTGTGCACACAAGGCTATTCGTGTGTACGTTTTTATGAGTTTATGTAAACCTCTCATCTTCTTCATCTATTCCTCACTGTATAGTTTGCCATCAGTGCTGACTGATAAGCTGCTTTGACCCTTCCAAAACAACTCTTTGACCTTAATACCTCTATGGTTTAAGTGTGATTATGTTTAGGGGACCAAAATTATTCGTTCAAGGAGGAGATTTTCATTGGGGTTAAAAGAAAGCAATGTTGACTGTTGGTAAGAAACAGGACGCAAACTGTGGTCTCTGGTTTCTTAAGTCCCATTTTTTACATGCACTTTTAAAGTGTGGCACAATAGCAATAACATGCTGCGTTTGCCTTTGCCTCTGTAAGACAAGAGTCATTATTAGGAGGTCCTTGTCAGGAAAAAGGAAATGTTGGTGGTGTTAAGTGTGTGAATAAAAGACTAAAACTATAATTTGCCATTGTTTTTGCATAAATAAAATATTTTTTATGCATTTTAGGCATTTGAGGATTGAGGTGTGGTTAATACTTGCACAGCATCACAGTGGAGGGGAGCTGTTCCTTTTTATTGTCTTGTCTGTTTTGGTTTTGTTGTATATTTCTGATTTTTTTTTAACCTTTATTTATTTTTTTATTTATTTTTCTTAATTTTGCTGAACTCAGTCAAACTGTTTTATGGACTGTCTGTTGTTTTGTCTATACTTAATAAGTATATATTCAGTGTTGTGGAGTAATAAAATAAACTTACTTAAGATCTTAAAGCATGTGAGTTACTAAAATATGATGGGTTTTTTTTTGTTTGTTTGGTTTTTTTTTAGATTCAACTACCCAACAGTATGTAAAGTAATTCAAATTAGCTCCACCTTGTCCAGATAATACAATGATCCAATATTATTGCAGTATAAAACTCTGATTGAGCACAGTACATTTTGCTGATAATACTTGGTTGGTTTGGTTAAGTATAATTTGGAATGACTTTGACCCATCATTTTTGCAAGTAAAAAGTATGTTTACTAAAGTATTTTATATACAACGTAAACATACCTCTTCCATCTCTGTATAGATTAATGCAGCTTCGATCAACTGAATTCCCTTTGATAAATAACAACCTTAAGCTCGTAACTTGTCTCTTGTGCACACAAGGCTATTCGTGTGTACGTTTTTATGAGTTTATGTAAACCTCTCATCTTCTTCATCTATTCCTCACTGTATAGTTTGCCATCAGTGCTGACTGATAAGCTGCTTTGACCCTGTGAGTCTACATGTCCCTGCAGTCGATGAAGATGATGATCGATGTTTCAAGTGACATTTCTCAGCTAATAACCTCTTATCCTATTGATTCCCTGCCCAGATATCCTGCACTGCTCTCTTTCAACAAATGGATTTTGTCCCCTGTTGTCCTTCCCCCCACCCATCTTCTTTTCTCATGTTTCTGTATTTCATAGAATATCTCACATGGACATTCAGGACCTCTTTTTCGGTTTTTATACTCCATGTAGCACCCGCACAACCCTCCCCGGGCTAAACTCCACGACAAATTAAGAGAGAGGCCCACTTCAAAAGTCACCCTGCAGTTTGCCTACAGGAGTGACTGTCACTGCAGTTATAGTACCTCTGAAAGGGCAGAAAAGGGAAGGAATTGAAAAAGAGCACTGCCAAAAATCCAGTCATGAGTTACCAGAGTCTTTGAGGAGCTTCTCAAAGGAAATGATGTTTCTGCACACCCATATCACAAAGGCAATCACTGCACACTCACTCACATCTTAATTAAAAACTGTGGGCATAAAGTGACTGCCGGTTGTGCTGCCAGCTTCCACATTCTCATTGAAAAATTCACAGTTTCTTCATTGTGTGACTTTTAATCTGAACACTTTTTTTTAATGTTTTGTATTCATACGGAAAAAAAAGTGCAACCAAGAATAAAGGTAAAAATGGTTCAAGAGTTGGTGGAGAAACTTTAGTTGTTTGCTAATAAAAATCTGTTAACAGTAACTAAGAGATATAAGATCGATAAAAATAATAGATAAAAAGATGATTAGATAATTACATGATGTTGTAGTCACACTAACTTCATTAGATGTATCTCAATGTGCTTTTACCCCCAAAGCATATTAAATTTGCTGATAAAATGCCTAAATGCTGACACTCACTCAAGAAAAATGGACACTTTTCTGAGTTATCTGTTCACATCTGTCTTCATGGTGATCCCTCAAGTTGCATTTCTATTAGTATTGAGGTTACAGATGACAGAAAAAATGAACAGAGAATGGTTTGATTTTCTGCCCATGTGTTTCTGTGCAAATGTTGATTACAGTTACAGTATCTAGACAAAACAAGCCTGGAGCTTGATAGACCATCATTTAGCCATTGCAGTTATTTCCATGATTAATTACCCTGTGCTCATTATGCTGAATAAGAATGTCTATAAACCTCCAATATAAATGGATGCTGCAGACACTTGCACTTGACAGTCCATAAACAACCATAAAGTATAAAAATATTAAAAGTATACAGTACATACCATGGACATTTATGTTCCTGCATAATTTTGCCAAAGGATAGTTGTTAATGAAGTATCCTTGAATAGAGAGAGGAAAAACATTTAAAAGGAGCAATTCAACTTTTAGCAAATGAAGCCGACGTAGTGGCTTTATTGACTCCCGGACCACGAAGTTATTAGCAAAAAGACTTGAATCTATTTTGCCTAAATTAATTAATCTGGACCAGTCAGGCTTTATAAAAGGAAGGTATGCTGCTGACAATATAAAGAGACTCTTGAATGCATTAAATTATTTGGACACCTGTCAGAGGCCTTCTCTGCTTCTGTGTTCAGATGCGGAGAAGGCTTTTGACAGGGTTGAATGGAGTTTTTTTTTTGTTTGTTTGTTTTACATAGATTTAATGTGGGCTCTAATTTTATTGATTGCATCAAATCACTTTATAAATGTCCCACATTCAAGATTCAAGATTTTATTTGCCATTTGCTCAGGTACAGGTGTACAAGAGTATTGGGATTCTTGTTATCTCTCAGTCAAGTAAAAAAAAAAATGCAATAAAAATATGCACACAATAATAAACAAAAAAGGTGAATGTGTGCGTGGGGCAGTTTCATCCCAGTATTTGCCTATTAAATCATGCATTCATGTCATGTCTGTCATGCAGTTGCTATCCAATAAGTCTGGAAAACATATCCAATTCTTATTCTTGTGGTTAATTTTGGGAATTTACAGTGGAGGTGTAACCAGCTTATATCAAACTGGAACAGTGAGTGTGCTGTTAACACTGTTGACCATCAAGGATGAAAAAAAGAAAGAAATTTCTTTACACCAAATTATTTAGTGTTAAAAAAAACTGCAGTTTCACACTGTGTGATGCCTTCCTTATTGCTGATAATCTCATTTGTCCACCTCACAGGTTTTTTTTCCCCTCCTTGATTAAAACCTCCTTGCTTCATTTAGTAACAACTCCAGTACAGGAAACTGCATTAAATGTGTTAAAGGCGAAGGAACAGATAGGTAATTATATGTTATTATCAAGTAGACATCTTCAATTTAAACACTGATCATAATTATACTTAGCTCAGTTTAATAGAGGGATTTAATTGAGGGTGAAAACATCAACTGAAAAGTCACTGTTCTGCAAAATTTGCAGTGCAGCAGTGACATTTGATGACACAAACAACACAACACAACATCCGACTGATGCGAGTTATGGAAAAATAAAGCTCATCTATGAAAAAAAGCATTATGGTACATTTGATTGCCTATAATGATTAAGGAGCTTATCACTTTTATTTGAATCTATGCACACATCTAGATCACATTTCACCCTATCTTTTCACTGTTGCAATAGACTGATTTTCCTGAGCTGAAATAGTCTGCCTATAAATCAGAAACCAAGCTGTAGGAGCAGAGGTTCACTTAGTTAAATAAGAACACTTCAAGGAGCAAGAAGAAGTGTGACTATACATTGTGTACCATAGCAGTTTTATAATATTGTAAGCGACGTGGGTGTGAGTGAGGGAATAAATCAGTCCAATACGTTCTGGGTTCTCCTCATAACTTTAGTCACGTTCAAAGACACAGCTCAGTCAAGTCATCACACACTTCTCATCCTTTTTTCTCGTTCTCTTCCCTCAAAACTCTACCCACTGTCTGAACAGCGCCGCCAAGCGGCTGACACTACAATATCACCCAAACACTGCATCACTAAACATATGCAAACAGGCAATGTTCAACAAAACACAGTAAACTGATGTTTAACCTTACGTTTACAATATCATGTCTTAATCTTGCAGTACAGCAAATATGAGAAATTTTACTTAGGGGAGAGTCGCCTTAAATGTAACGTGTTATAGTTGTAACATGCATGTTTACTCTTGCTATGTAAATGCCATCATGATCTCATCGTGTCGGCCTGTGGCCAGTGCAGTACTAAACATCCCTGAGAAATATCAACAGGATTTATCCACTCTGCAGGAAATGGTGGCTGGAAAATGGTTTAGTACAAAGTAAGTAAAAAGTCCAGAGGTGTTTTTCAAATTTAAAGTTGTGTTTGTATGTTGTGGAGCTAGAATCTACACAGTTGTCTGCATATATCTGTTCTTCATCAGTTAGCACAGTTTTCACGTCATGTATGCTAGTTCTGATCTGTAAGGAATGCCAAAGCATGTACGCGACCAACAGCTCATTTGTAACACATGTTACATTTGTAACTGTATAGATTTGCAAGCACAGTTTGGTTAATTTTCCCCTTTGTTTGCTTGTTTGTTTGCCTTTCCAGCATGCCACCAAACAGTGTGCGGTAGAGAGGGTTAGTGAGCGGCTCACAAGAGCTTTTCTGGATGAAATATTGTTGGACTTGGTTATGTGTATCATGTTATGATGTGAACACACACATTAGAATGATTTGACCACCTCACAAGAGCAGCGTCATTTCTAGATGAAAACTCTGTCCCCCTACTCCATGTCTGTACCTTTTATACAGAACAGAGAAGCAGAATAAAGGTGCATCATTCCAGCCTTGAACAGGCTGCGTCAAAAGGGGCTGTACACTGTAAAGATACTTGAGGTGTTGTTATATTTTTGACCCTCTAGGGCTCAGCGGTCCTCCCCAAAAAGCATGTGCTGTATTGGCCAGTACTGTTCAGTCAGATGTCATTCATTTATATTCTAAATCAGATTAGGGTTGTAAAGTGATTAGATTAAGGTTGTAAAATGTAAAAACACTGTCCTCTACAGTTTGAACTATTCATAATATAAATGCAAAATGCATGGATCATTTAGCTAGACATTCTGCAAACAAAACAGTTTGTAAAGACAAACCATCATATAGCACAGTTGGCAACCAAACTAAGAAATGGCTGTTGTCTGTAGTCTCTAACAAAAATACTTCAGTGCTATAGGATTGCAATTGCAACTAATTGTTCTTTTGATGGTCTCTCACAAGTGGCAAAGAATGTGAAGCACAGACAGGGATGGTGTTGTGCATTGTTCAGCTGTGAATCATACATTAGTGCATTTCCCATGCCAGAAAACTAGTGCACTAATTCCATGCCATTGTCAATCACTGAAACCTTGTATGGCTGCAAAATAATTTAGAGGGAAGTGTGAATTTGGTCATTCAGAGGCAGACATTTGAAATGCCTGGATTAGAGCAACTTGAAAGAAGTCAGTCAGGCAATTTTGAGTTTTACACACTGACATAGTGAGCTTAGATAGAGATGTTCTGACCAGTGAAAGAACAGAAGGATCCCACATCAGTACATAGGTTTGCTTTAATCTTTCTGTCAGATGAGATGATTTGCTGATACTATCATTCAGAAATTAAAACAGTTATTAAAACATATTGTTCACAGTGACTGACCCACATGTAACCACATCTAGATATTAAACACATTTCCATTAATCACTATGAAATATGGGATTCTGATTTTATGATCAACATTCAGGAGAAAAGTTGTCCCATGTCATTTAATGGAGTTTCACACCCATATTTCCACACTTTGTGCCTTTATACATTAAATGTTAACATAGCATGGGAGTTTAGTGTGCAGCAATGCTGACATTGTCTGCACCTCGTTTATTGTATTATGCATTAACCGTTTGTGGATTCTGCACAGTACACCAAACATTTTAAAGTGGTTACTTACTATTATAAAAGGCTGTTTTAGATTAATAAGAAACTTGCACATCTTTTTAAATAATACTGTATATATTATTAGTGTTAATGTGTTGGAATATTAATATAGGGGCTTTAAGAATATGTTGAGGGGTCAGTTCTAATCAAACATTGTAAGCAAGTAAAGTTTATTTATGTAGCACCTTTCACAGACAAAAGTCACAAAGTGCTTCTCAGTCAAATAAATAAAACAAAGATAAACAACAGATAAAACACACAGGGGGAAAAAAACAGACATACAACAAAAGTTAGAATATAAAATACCACATGCTACCCAAATGCCTGTCTGAACAGATGGGTTTTTAACTGCTTTTTAAGAGTCCACAGAGTCCAGAGACCTCAGACTTACCGGGAGACTATTCCAAAGCTTAGGTGCTGCCAAGTGGAATGCACAATCTCCCCGAGTCTTAAAACATGTTCGAGGGACACTTAGAGGACTCTGGTTAGAGGAACTAAGAGCTCGGCTCATGGTGAGGGGGTGCAAAAGGTCTACAACATAATGTAGAGCCTGTTCATGTAGGGCTCAATAAGTGTGCACTGAGATTTTAAGATAAATTCTAACATTAACAGGAAGCCAGTGCAGAGAAGCTAAAATAGGTGTAATATGTGACCATCTGTTGGATCATGTTAAAAGCCTAGCTGCATCATTTTGGACAATTTGTAAACAGTCCAAGGAAGACTTATTAAGGCAGGTAAAAAGAGAATTTCAGTAGTCTAGATGGGAAGAGATAAAAACATGTATTAGCATCTCCATTTCAGCTCTTGACACAACAGAGTTTGGCTATGTTTCTTAAGTGAAAGAAACATGATTGAGCCAGCATCCTAATGTAAGCATCAAAACTCATGGACTGGTCAAAAATCACACCAAGATTACACAGACTAGAGAAGACGAGGATAAGGCACCAAGGTTCTGCCTGATCACGGAGTTAAGGTTATCAGGAGCAATAATCAAGACTTCAGCTTTATCTGCATTTAACTGCAGGAAATTGTTTGCCATCCAGTTCCAAAATTGCATTTAAACAGTTGTTCAATACAGACAATCTATCAAGCGCATCAGGTTTGAAGGAAAAATACGGCTGGATGTCATCAGCATACAAATGATAGGAGATGTTGCTGAAACTACTGAAAATCTGTTCTAGTGGAAGCATGTATAAGGAGGATAAAATAAGCCCCAGGACTGATTCCTGGAGGACACCACATGACAAAGCAGCAACCTTGAAACCTTAAGGAGAGCCGTTTCGGTAGAGTGTAGTTTACGGAAACCAGACTGAAATTTGTCAATCACCTCGTGCAAATCTAGTGTTTGAACAAGTTGTTTTTCAACAACCTTCACTAAAATTTTAGAAAAGAGAGAGAGGTTAGAAATAGGCCTATAGTTCTGTGGCAGGGAGGGGTCCAGGTTAGGTTTCTTCAACAAAGGTTGAACACATTGATAAAAGAGAGCAGTTCATAATATTAACAAAGCAAGGGCCAATGAATTTAAAAAGCTTTAAGAGCAGAGAGGTTGGTAGGACATCTAGTGGGGTTGAAGAGGGTTTCATTTTTCCTAACAAGGCTGTAACATCATTTATAGTGACTAAACAAAAGGAATCCAAGGTGGATGGATTAGAGGAACCTCTAGATAGTAGACTGAATGAGGGTGAGATGTTTGCCCTAACATTTACAACCTTATCTATAAAATATTGAAGAAAGCTATTGCAGTCACTATGAGAGAAAATTGGCAAATTTGGGGTGGAGACAATATTGTTTATTGTATTAAACAGGACTTTAGGATTTCTCTTGCTGAAAGATATTAGATTAGAGAAATAAGCAGATCTCTCAGCCTTCACCATGTCATTGTGGATAGCCATAAGATCTTTGAGATGCAACCTGTGTACTTCAAGCTTCATGGCTTTCCACGAGTGCTCATTCATCCGTCATTTGTGCCTAAAACTCTGGATAGATTCTTTTATCCATGGGTCCTGATTCTAAGTTTGAGAGGAGCTACATTATCCAGCACAGAAGAGCAGTGACTGTTAAATGATTGGACTAAGGTCTCCACATTGCCATCCTTTAAAACAATGTTGCTGTCAAACATCATAGAGAAATTAACTGCTGCAGCCTCGTTTATAAAATGGGTGCGTCTCATAGGCAAAGGAAGCTGAGACTCCAATTTAAAATAAATATCAAACAAAATACATTTGTGATCACTGACAAATAAGTCCTTAGAGCCAACAAGTTCAATATCCATTCCATGTGTAAAAAGTAGGTCTGAAGTGTACTCTTCTGTGTATATAGAGCCAGATATGTGTTGCATAAAATTGAAGGAGGTGAGATTAAGAAATTCAGAGGCAATATTACATATAGTATCATCAATATGGAGATTAAAATCCCCAACCATTAGGACTCTGTCCAGCTTTATGGTAGATGATAAAAAAAATCAGCAAAATCTGATAAGAGGGAACCGATTTGGCCTGGTTGTCTGTAAATTAAAATGCAATAAATAGGGTTTAGCTGACCAAGTCTAGACATTTGCTATTCAAAAGAACAGGAGGACTTGGTGCTTATCATCTGGCATGTAAACTTGTTCCTAAAAACTACGGCAAGTCCACCACCATGACCTATCAGCCAGGGTGTACTGACAAAAGAGCAATCTGCAGGACAAAGTTCAATTAGATGAGAATAGTCCATATTCCGCTGCCATGTTTCAGTCAGGAACATAAAGTCCATACTTTCCCTGCAAAAGAAATCATTAAGGACAAATGACCTGTTTGCCATAGACCAAGCATTGATCAGAGCCATCCTGACTGGTGGAGGCAGAGCAGCAGCAGTGCAGGCAGAGGCGTGAGGCAGCCAGCTTCTCAATGCACACACCATGGTGATAAGAGAGGTTGTTTTTGTTTTCTCCTGTAGATTGTATGCTTTTATTTTTAACTATATAACTATACAACTTATTTACCATTTGACCATTAATAGTTGGTAACACTTCTCAAATTAAATCAGTGCCTTTGGAGGAATGTGGAGAAATATGTGTAGAGGAGATGTTGAATTGATCTAATTTTATTTTAATTCTAACCAAGAATTCATGCTCTGATGCAGCTACAGAGCCTGAAAAGTTAGATGTGCTGCTGTAATTATTCAATAAATGTGTTAAATGTAAGAGAAGTGTACGACAACCTTCTTTTCTTCATAGAAAACTATGTTATATTTTCCAGTGTCTCCAAATGCATTAAGTGGAAGCATTTGAGCCAGTGGCTGCTGTGCTGTCATCCAAAGACCCCACTGACCTGCTGTTCACTACATCCTTCATGAGTTCAGATTGCAACCTTTTTTTCTCTCATACATTTTCTATTCCCAGTTTGTTTGAAGATGTACTTACACAGCTTTGTCGCCTTGGCCTTGTTAAACATTGTAATGGGACACTTTCCCATCAGCTTCCTCTCTTAAGGAACACAGAAGAGGAGGATATTGTAGGTTGGGGAAAAATTGAAACAAAGATAGATAGAGAACGAGAAAGCTGAGAGAGATGGATAGGAGGAGAGGTTGAGGTCTTTCTAAGATTTAATGAGCTGAAATGTGGATACATTTGTTAGCACTGGAAGTTTCAGGCTTACACGAGGGGGATTTGGGTTCTGGGTCCTGACTGAGGGAGCTTTGTGTTTTTTTGAGATTTAATTAGCATCTGTTCACAGGAAGAAATGCAGTTTAATTAACAGAGGTGTATTTCTAAAAGCTTTGATCAGGAAGGTCTACTCTATTAGTCAACTTTTTCAAGTTTTTCAATTCCCTGTGTGATTTATATTGAAGGTAAGGTTGGAATGAAAAACAGATCTTTGTGACTAAAATATGTTTTCCATTACATTTTACTCAGCTCAGGTTGTTTTGAGGCTCAATGTTAAGTCTGAAGTATGTATAGCTGTAAATTAGCTTGCCAATTGTCTTACTAACAGGTTTGTGATTGGTATGTAGAGGTAGAAACCTTGATTAGGGTGTCATTTTCAATGTTTTGCTCTTTTCAGATTCCTTTTCAGATTCCGCTTCTTTGCAAAGTTCCTCCTGCAAACTTCTAATAGCTAGATATGATTTCCTGTCATAGTGCAACGCTTTCTCATCAGATGAATAATAAAATGACCATGCAACGGGAAAGTGTTTTTGGTTCTGTTAAGTTCTACAGTGTGGAAAATGTTACTATAGGCGATTAAATTCATGTTGTGTTAGATGTTGAGTAGAAATAATGCAAACAATGACGAAACACAAGAAACAGATGGAAACGAGTTAATTTAGCGCAAATGAAAAAGCATCAAGCAAATTAACCATGTTTGAGAATGTTGTGATGTCTTACATGTTACACATTTATACTTAATTCATGATTAAGTGGTTAATCTGCAGCGCAAGACTAAAAATAATGTGGACCTCAACCTTGCAAGCTTTTCATTACGGCGCTGTGGAACATTGGAAACATGCTTTGTCAATTAGTGCAACTAAGTGGAACTGATTATGACATATTCATCAACGACTTGCTTAAATAACTGCCTCCTCCCCCACCAAGCACACTTATAGCAGTCCAAGTTCATACACTGAATACTTGCGTACAACATACAAAAGTTCAGCGTCTTTCAAAGGTAGCTCTTTCATCATTCTAACATGTGTTTAGTACAAAAATAAATGTCTATGTACAATCAAAAATTCATTGTTTACTTATTTTCTGTGTGTTTTTGTCAGTGGGAGAAAGAAACAAAGGTAGAGACATAAAAAATGTAAATCCAGGAATCAAACAGAGACAGACAAAAAAGACAAACAAAGAAAAGGGTCGTAGGAATAGGAAGGCGGGGGAGATGACAGAGGAAAAGAGAGCTTGCACAAAGTGAAACCAAACATCCTGTCTTCTGTTTCCTCAAGCGATTCATGCCTCTGCTTCCATTAACCTCCACGATGACAAGAAGAAAACAAACGGATACTCCCTGCCTCTCTCTCCTGCACCCAGTAGTGCATGTGCTGCTGAGGTGGGGAACGGATCACGGGCGACACAGATTAGGAGTCAACAGGGTTCCCTTCATCTGGCTGGATGCAGCTGGAGGGCCGATTAGTCAACCCAAGCGTGGGTGAGGAAGGGGACGCCCGATGCTATCACAGCCTCTCAAAATCACTTCCTCGCTGGGAACTCAGCAGAGTACCGTGAAATTGATCAAGCTCCCCGAAAAGATGTCGCAGTATGTGTGAGTGACATGTCAAAGGAGGGAAATGAGGATAACTGCTATATGAAGTTGCCTGCAGGTCATGAAAAACCTTTGGCTGTTGTGTCATTTATCAGATTCTGTTAACAGTCTGCTGACTGGAATTGAAGGTCAATTTGGTCAATTTTGCTGTTTTTCTACACATAAATCTTTGGTTTGTTCAGTATAATTGTCTTCACCCCAAATGCAGGGAATCCTCATTTCAGAGGAAACTTATTCTTGACTTATATGTTGGTGAATTTAACAAACTTTTAAGCTGGTACGGGCACAAAATCAGAAAAAAAAACAAGAAAAAATGATAGAGGAACCTATCAGTGGGCAGAGGGTAGAGCTTTACGGATAATCACTCAAAGTATTACTGTCAAAGCAGTTCAAGTTTGTAAAAATCTTCTTTCTCTGGTTATTCAAACAAGTCAGAAAATGTAATACAAAAAATGCAAAGAACTCTTGCACCCAAAAGGTCAGTTTTGTTTTGTTTTGTTTTGTTTTGTTTTGTTTTTTTCTGAACTGTTGCTCTACCCCACATAACATCTTGTATTACTTTGCCATTCTTTTTTGCAATCCCTCTTATTTTTCCAGAGGAAGCCAAGGCTTTGGCAATAGCAGACACCACCACTTTTGGCTACAGCTATGGATAAAGCAATAACTGATTGTGTTTATGGTTATTGGCTATGGTGGTAATTGTTATTTGAACCCTTCACATATCTATATGACACATGTTACCAATACACTCCAGGAATTCAATAAGAGCCTCACCACAGAGCTCAGCCAACACAATCATTCATTCATTGCATAACTCTTGCATGCAGTTAGTGTTACACCAATTAAAAACTAATTTGTCAGAGCTGTAGAAATCCCCAAAGCTAAAGTCAAAATCTCAGTTACAGCCATAGCATCATTAGCAGTAACCTGACTCACCAACAGCTTACCAGGTATAGCCACATCAGCTATACCAAGAAGCGCACACACACACATGCACATGGAATGCAAAAAATATTGCAGGGTAATTCATAAATAGTTGAGTAGCACAACTGCAGAACAAAATCTGCTCCTTTGATAATATTTTCTATTAATTTCTGTGTCACAACATCACAAAATATAGTTTATAAAGAAGAGAATAACTTAACTGCTTTATATAAAATTCCAGTAATGGCATTTATCAACAGACATAAATGAGATGCTGCTTGAATGACTCACATCAGCATGTTTAACAGATTTTCTCTTTATATTACAGCTTTTGATTTAAAGTGATAATAAATAAAAAGAAAAATATAACACAATAATATGGACTCTCAAAGGGTCAAACTGATAGGATACAGTATATGAAATGCTGAAGGTCTCTCTAGATCTAAACAAGGTAAAACAAAAACACAGTTAATAGAAAATGGATATCCTGAGGGTTTTTTTTTTTTTTCCATTTCAAGGTTTTCAATTTTTCTTTAGACTGTAGATAGCATCTCTCTTTTGAGACGGTTGAAATGATAGTGATCTCTCCCTCTGGTTGGTTTTAAACATTTGGGGGAAGGGATATCCTGCCTCCATGTCAGAGCAGCTTCCTCAAAGATACACTCTTCCTAAATCGTTCAAATTGAAAGAAAAAGGTATTTGCAGACAATCTGCCATCACTATCTAAAATGAGTTCATCAGATGTGGGCCATGGGATCTGGATCTGGGATCGCTCCGGGATTGTTTGAATGGACACCAGGACTCCCGTTACGTCCTTGTCTCCTCGTCTATCTCTCTTTCACTCTGACATATTCACTTTTTCACTGCCTGTGACCTACAATTCTTCCGATCACTCATCCCAAGCGGGAACTGGGTTAGGTTGACTTTTTATCCGTCAAACAAACAACTAAAGTGACCTGACAGGATAGAATGCATTTTGTGCTGACTTGCACATTCGTATTCTAATACAGGCTAAATTTGTTTGCTCTACATTTACCATTTTTCATCTGCAACACTTAAAAGGGGTCATACAGGAAACCACTGTCACTGTGGATGTGAGCAACATCCTTTCATTTCAGGCTGATCTTTGATGCTGGATCTGAAATAAAACAAAGACTTAAGGAGGTTGACCTCAACAACAAAGAGCACACTCGTACATCTTCAGTACATAATAGAACTACAGGTCAACAGCTGATACTGCCCTTGTCTTGTTCTATGACTGAGCCTGGTGGAAAATACTCTAAACATTAAACATATGCTTAATGAAAAAGCAAAGCACTCTATTTTTCATCTAAATTGGTCATCCAGTTCTCTACCAACAAAGGCAGGGCTGCAGAATGACCCTCTGAAGATCAAAAGAGTAGCATTAGATTGAAAGCACCATCCTGCGTTAGGAAACATTTGCATTTGATTGATTCTGGTTTGAGTTGGCGGAACAAATGGCCGTGGAAATTCTTTACAGAGTTACAGCACAACTCCTCTTACATTTACGTAACGCAATAAAGGGATAATGAGCCATCACTGAACTGTCAATTAAAGGTACAATTATGTTCTCAGTGGCTTGTTTGTTTTGTCAGCTGATATGCCATCATCTCACAATACTTTGAAGGTATTAAACATCCTCTAGAGAATTCTATATGTACAGAAAACCTGATAAGAATAGGGATTATTTAAGTAATGACTGAACTGAGTGAATTATCCTCGCTGCCTCTGAAGCTTTTCTCTCTGAAGCAAAGGGAAATGCATCCACATTACATGTATAGGGACACTAAAAGTGATACTTTACATTGTTATGGTGCTTAGTTTTTTTAAAAATGCTGCCGCAACATGTCATCAGACTGCCTCACTGAGCCCGACCGGCTATAGGTTAGTTGCCACAGCCCTCGTGCTAGTTTATAAACCAAGCCGCTTAAGCAGAGCAGTAGGGGGCCCAACCCAGCCCAATAATATGAACAGTCCTGAGTCGCACCTGCGAGCACGAACCTTGAAAAGGAGACCATTATGAACGGACAAGTCATAGACCAAGATGATGCCGTGCATATGTCCTTGACACTCAACCCACTGAATAAGGCTGTAGACGCTGTCACACCACGTGTGGAGTGCACCCAGACCACAGGGGGTGGGGGGGCAGGTGGGTCCTTACCTGTCTGCCTGTAACCTTGGGGGATGGACTCACAAAGAAAACTAGTTAGGCGCTTCTTGGATTGAGCTTTACCGGCCACTCCCGTTTCAATGGCACACGAACAGCTGTTCAGTGCGCTGAAAGGGGGCCATGCATTCAATAAAACATTCTAATGCACATGCTAAGCATAAGAGCTGCAGTTTTACCTCCCTAGCATCTCCATGGGTTGGAGGACAAAAGTTCTCTAGCTGAAAAGTTATCGACCTAAATGAACTCCTTTTGTTCTTAGGAAGAAAGGAGGGGTTCAGTGTGAGAGTAGCACCAGTGTTGGTCACTATGAAGCAGCAAATGGCTGGGTTGGACTGACAGGGCGCACAAGTCACTAACTCCCTTAGCTGAGGTCAGTGTAAGCAGCAAAGCTGTCTTGAATGACAACGCCTTTAGAGAGGAGTGCTCCAGAGGGTCATAGGGAACTCTCACTAGGACCACCAACAGCAGTTCCCACCGGGGGTCTCTGATAATATTTTATGTAACTTTTATCAATCTTCTATTGAAAGCCTTTTAACATTTTCTTTCATATGCTGGTTCAATGGACTGTCTGTGAAGGACAAGAATAGTCTAAACAGCATTGTTAAAGTCTGCTCCAAGATCACTGGAGTCCAGCAGAAAGACCTGTGCTCCCTCTGGAAGAAACATGTGGTCCAGAGAGCAAACGGTATCATTAGTCAATCTGACCATATTCTTTCTGGTGAATTCTTTTAAATGCCCTCAGGCCAGCGCTAGGGCAACTAACTGCTATTCAAATTATTTCATTCCTTCTGCTATCAGGCTGCTAAATGCCAACAGTAGTAGTGAAATGTAAGCCTGTCCCTGTGAACGTGTAAACTTGTAAACTTGTTGTTATCACCTGACGCCTCATATGCCCATATGTGCCATCCACTGCTCTTGTTCTTATACCATACGTTGACCTGTTGTCATTGACATTTTGATGTGTATGTTTGAATGCTGCTGCTAGACCAATTTGTATTTATTTTATTTATGTCAACTGGGTAGGCTGTGAAACTGAATTGCCCTTCTGGGATAAATAAAGTTGTCTGAATCTGAATCTGAGTCAAGCATGACTCCCAGATACTCTGCCTGCTGGCATGGCTTGGGGGTGCTTTTCTTCCAGTTGATGGCAAAACCTAACTGGGTTAAGTGCGGCACCAACCTGGCTGCATAGAAAATGGCTCATTCTCTGGACCTGGCCATGACAATGAGGTCGTCTAAGTGAAAGAGGACCCTCACACCCTGGTCACTCAGCCTAAATGTATCCCCTTGATGCCCAAGAATGGAGGAGGAACACAGTAGAACTGGAGTGAACAACCCAGAATATCCCCAGCAGCAGACTGACTTCTCCACCAACAAACCTTCCATGAACGGAAGATTGGCCCATGGGGGGCCAGTATCAAAAGGGCCAAGCTGATAGAGCGGTCCTTGAACGCATCACCAGATTTTGTGTCAGTGCGTCTGTCACCCTCTGTATTTCCCACAGAAATAACTGAAGGGGAGCAGAACAAGCTCAGTGTCTCTCTCCTTGGTCAATGAGCAGGCCTGGGGCATTACTCTATAAGGAGGAAATGATGCCGCTGGCCGCGTCATCATAGAGCCAAGTGGTGAGCTGTGTATGCAGGTATGACTTTTCCCGAACATAAACCAGCTTCTGCAGGGGTCTTTTGGCGCTCCTTGCTCCAGCCTGGGCCACTCTGCGGTTGCAGGAGGCTGCTGCTGCAGTGTCTCCGTCAAGGTGGTGTGGGAGGTGGCTGTGGCAGTGGGGGCTGATGGTGCTCTGCCCTCCCTTAGACCTCTCCTCCTTTGAAGAAGGTGCAAGCAGCAGATGACGGCTCAGCTGTGCCTTTTCCTCTTCCTGCCTCTTGAAGCGCTGAGTCACAGAGGAGATGGACCCGAAAAGCCTGTCCAGAGCTATGGGAGCTCCCAGGAGGTCCTCTCTGTCCTCCCTCTGTAGCGCTTGAGTCCCAGCCATATGTGACGTGAGCACACTGTGACAAGCAACATCACTCGCCCTGCGGCAATAGCGACACCCAGAACTAGATTGTTAATTTGACCGATGATGCGGCCCTGAAAATTAGCCTGTTCTGCTATGGAGGGGGTGTCCAATGGTGTATTTGCCACCGCAACACCCAACACACCCAGATTGTTCACTGCACGGCCAGCTGCACAGCCAGCTGCACAGCAAGCTGCGCGTCCAGCCAGAATATTTTGTCAAAACATTCCAGCATGCCTCTGTCCTGCATCAGCGGAGGCTGTGGCTTCCTGCTCACCATTTAGTCAGCCAAGTGAAGAATCAGGAGGGCTGTGAGGGCTTCTTCCAAGGGGAGCACACTGGAACAGCCTGTCTCCATGTGGCCCTGCACTCTCAGGAAGGAAACTAATCCCACCATCGGTGACTTCTTTTTCAGCGGCTCCTTCCAGGACGCTTCCACGCACTGCCAGATGTCTGGGAGAGGAGGCGAAACAAAGGTGGGTTGATCCGGATGAGCTGGGCTGCAAAATCCTTAACGAAGCAAGTTTGCTGACGTTAACAGCCCTAAGCTTCTGGTCATGCCAAGGTTGTAGCAGCAAAACTTCTGAGTGCATTGAATTGAATAAAGGTTTTAATGGTTATGAATTGTAAAAATGTATTTCATATCTCTTCAGATTTTGTCTAAAGTTGCTCCCTGTAAGTGAATCCTGACAAATGCTAGTAGTTGTGATGAGCAAGGTTCAATAAGCCAGAAGAAAGTAATTAGTTTACCAAGCTCAAATTATTGTCCAACAGGGTATGAGCGAATGGTATTAAACCAACCACGTGCACTCATACTTTTTAAAGCTTCTATACTGCTCTGCTACTTTTCCGTGACCCCTAACTGCCCCTCGAAATAGAATGACAGCTTAAACCACCCACACATGTTTGAAGGGGATGTGGGAAAGCTAGGAGCATCGAGAGAGCATAAAAATGCATACTGTAGAGGTCTGATTCTATCATCAAATGTCTCAGATTGTGGCTGTTGCGCTGTGCAGTTAAAAACATAATGCGCTCACTGCAAAAAAGGGCAGTTCTAGAAAGTTGTAATATTTTAATATAGATGGGGTTTTTTTCTTATCCAAGAATAAAAAATGTCATACAATCCATTTGCATTACAACGCACAGGACACAATCCCTCTTTGGTGCTGGTTTTGATTTTTCTAAAGAAGATATTCTATCTACAATAGTAATACATAGAGCTGACAATAAACAAGTTGGAAAGTGGATTGCATGTATAGATCCCAAATAAATCAGACCAACCCTAAACCTGAGCATGACAAAAAGAAAGAAAGAAAGAAAGAAAGAAAGAAAGAAAGAAAGAAAGAAAGAAAGAAAGGAAGGAAGGAAGGAAGGAAGGAAAAAAGCAAACCCACCTTTTTCTCACCTTTTCTTTTTTCTGTTTCTAAAATGTTGTTAAATTAGTTAGCCGGAAATACTCTTCACTGCAAAACTGACACATTGCCATTATAACAAAAGTTACCTGCTTTGGTGAGCTCATGATGCAACAGAACAGAGAATACACAAAATACCATAAATGAATAGAGACAACACTAAAAACAAAGTGTCTACATTCCTCAAATAAATAAGATATATTATTTATATAATGGACTATTGTGATATTGGGCTATAGTAATAAATTTGACTTGACCTTACTCAGGGCAGGTTGCCCCATTAGTATTGTATTGTAGAAAATTCTTGAAACAAGTTGAGACAGTCTTATTTTAAGAGGATATAGCTGTTAGGTGCACTCCTATATGAGAGGGGTATGTGTTGAAGGGTGGATGGTATCTTAGGTTGCCCTGATATACACCCGGTCTTGGCCTCTAAATATATCAAACTTTCAACTTTTTCAAATTTTTGAGTATCAGGGATTATGCACTCTATCTTCACTGCAAAAGTGAAATGCTAACAGGAAAATAAAGCAAGTAACGCTTTACTATCCCTCCCTTTACAAGAATCTACCAACATGTATGTATGTTGTACTGTATCATGACAATAGGGAAAGTAAGAAATAACTTACATGTTTACACTGGCACTGGCATGCACAATAAGTAGTCTATCCAGCTAACAAACTCTTACTACTGTCTGCCTCTGGTACATGAAGAAATCTGGAGAGCTTTGTAACCCCCAGGTGGTATCTTCAGTAGTCTTTGGCATATAGGTACTGTAGCAGCCTGGCATGTCGAGTCAGGTCAAGTCAAGCATACAGGTTTGCAGTAATGAATCTCAGCAGTGAGTGCATACAGTATGTACTGCATATAGTATTGTACACTGAGGGAAAATCATGTGTGAGTCAATCACCACCCCTATTTGTCAAACAGTGTTCGAATGACTTTATAATACTGTTTAAAGTTGTTTTGTTTTCATTGTCATCACTGCCAGTTAGTTTGTTAACATAAAAGCTGAGTAGGCGAGAGAAAATGAGAGCTTGTGTCAGTTGTTGGACCCAATCTCTAAAAGGTCGCAGTAAAAAATATTTATTCATTCATTTGTTTGCCAGTACTATTTCCTGGTGAAGCTTCTCAGTGTTATAAAACACAGAAGAGTTCATGTCTTATTTCAAGCTGAAATAAAAGATATATAATTTTATTGTTTTAAGCACATAGATTCTGAATGAAAGCTTTGCTATTTCAAGTCTGGTTTACTACTTTTATTTCAGATAGTGTTGTTAGTGGCATGATTTTTATCCTGGTTCCAACAAATCTTTGCTTACCACACAGGCATATTTTTTTTGCATATATCTCTACATAAGTCAATATTTTGCTTTGTAGAGGGGAATGTTTTGCAGTGCAGTGGCCAGTTATTCGGCAGGGGGCCAGCGGGAGCCGAGCTGCATGCTACAGCGTGTGTGGTGATTAATCATGCTGTGACTCTGCGTCTCTCGGGCCTGTCAACTACTCTGGCCGCATGAGGTCCGGGAACATCTGGGGATGTCTGGGGACGTCAGGGGGAGACCACGGCCCATTCGTCTCCCAGGGACAGCGACCAGACGTGCTGCCTCAATCTCACATCACCCCCCCACCACCACTACCGCCACCCTTACCTCCAGGGTCCCTGCAGACCCTGCTTGGACAAAAGGTGTACACTCTTATTACATGACACATAACACTCTGAGGAACTGTGAACAGAGGAAGGCAATGTCTTGGGGCTGTACATCAGTGACAATAACAACCGGGGCTGGTAATATGCCTGTTGGTGAGCTATCAAGAAGAACAACAACCTGCTGAGTGTGGGAAGAAGGCTTGACACATCGCTTTAGCAGGAACAGCTTAAGACAGGGATGCAGCTTAAAATACCAACAAACACACAAAGTGGCACAGGAATAGAGTGAAAATATAGATAAATCTTAAAGTTATGTTTAAAGCAGCACATCGGCTGAAAATATGCACCAATTTAAAAGCAATAAAAGCTGATTAAAAAGAGAAAAATACAAAGTGTTGTCAGTGGCATATCTTTACTCGCAGGGCTGCAGAGGCAGATCAGTGTAGCTGGAAATAACTACATGGCTTCTAACAATACAAACAAGCCCTGTCCTAAACAAAAACCATCTCAGGTTGGTGTCACAAATATGTCAAACCCTGTCCATATATGATATTCAGTTGCAAACACAGTTGTATCTGGAACTAGGTTTTATTCTTTGTAAACTAGACCCTGTGGGTTTCATTAAACATCCAGCTCCGAACTGCAGTGACTCAAATTTAAATGTAAAATATGTACTCCCACACAATTAAGATAAGGGATTATGTATTATTTAGATCACTCTGTTTGTTGTAACAATTCAGCGGCGTAACTGCTTGCACTAAATAAATCCACATTTAAATGCTGTCAATGCAGGTGACCTAAATATTAGATTTCAAAATATATGCAAAGAAAGATTTTATAAACAAATGCTTTCAGCGGGCAGACTCTTCTTCCTATTAAGACAATCCGCTGAAGTATTCTTGCAATCCGCTGAATGTTTCACTTCAGGCATTGTGTGCATGTAGCTTATTTTGTAAACATGAACCAGATTATATCAGTGGTCCAATCCTGGTGATTCACAGTAAATCAATTCAGTGGAGATAAGATAAATCAGCTGCGATGAAGTTAATGCAGATGAGGTATTTTGGGCATAAAAGAACCAGCTGATTATGCAGTGGCCTCCGCGCCTGTTCCAGGAAGCTGCTGTACAGCAGAGATACATGAGCTGTGCTTCCCCTCGCTCTGTCGGTGACGGCATGATGAATGATTGCCGGGGGGAGGGAGGGGGTTGGAGGAAATGCAGCCAGGGCAGGTTCGACATGAGGGCATCATGGGATATACATGTACTGGCTTTGTTCGTGAGCCTCTTTCCGTTTTTGTCCTTCTGTCCCTACGGCTGGGAGTTCAACCGCAACGAGAGCGGCCATGGCAGATTTGAGGGCCTCCCTCCAGTGTGACGTTTGACAGGTGGCGGCTCACAACGCATTGTTTTTTCAGAAGCTAAGATTTGGCGTTTTAAATCCTGCTTAAATCAGTGCTATTGGACTTTTCATGCACATGCACAGAGACACAGGCATGCACAAACAGATGTATAAACACACACAAACTCACACACATGGCTTTCAGTGACTTAGCTGAGTGTGACAGGATTAGCATGACTCTGGTGAAACTTTAGCAGAAACCACATGGATATAGACCGTAATCTCTAATGTGAAGGTCAGTGTAAAAATGAATTATTCTCAAACAGCACACAAGAAGATCGAAAAGCACATGAGCCTGTGTTCACACACGCACAAATATGATGGAAATTAAATTATGGAAAGTGAGCATTTGAGTTTCAGATGTGTGCTTGTCATCACAAAGCATTTTTTCACATATGTAAACAGCTGATTAAGAGAAGTTAGAGTCCAAACTGGTGCAAAGCCATAAGATCATCACCTGTGTTTTCTCATCAGAATCTTTATTCAAGATGCAGCTTTTGTCTTTATTGAGTGCTTTTAGATGTTTTAAGGGTGTAACCTGCATATTTTAATGCTCAAATTCCCAGGTGGGGATTTAACTGGAACATTCACTGGCTGTGCTCTGATAAGCATATCACCTCATAACATCGCATATCAAAACACAAGGACCAAACAATACAACTCATCTGGCTAGTTAATGGAAATGAATTCCAAGAGCGTTTATACGTATGCTCTTAAGGTTCGTCGCACGTTTCCCAAAATAGCGTTTGGGTGTGTGTGCCTGCATTTACTATTAAGAGCTTCACTGAGTTCCTTTACTTATTTAACTATTTTTACGCCATGTAATATGAAGCATAAATGAAAAAGATGGCAAAATAGAAGTATTTGCTTAGAATTTCCACTGTGGCTGTCCTGGGGTTACAGGTTTGATAGACCACAGAGAAAGTAAATGAATGTAATCACAAATGTCCATGCATTAATCAAAATAAGACTGAAAAATCTAGAAATAAATGGTGTGTTTTGCAGCCCCACCCTACCCCCCATCTCCCCGTATCCCTCCCTTTATCTCTCATCAACCCCTCCCTCCTACTGTGGACCCTGTGGACGAGCAGACATGTGTCATCTACATTAAAGATTTCATATTAGATTTCATAGTAGTAATTCCCATATGAAATATGTTCTGTTTTTGCATGGTGCATGTTAGCAGCCCAGTGTTCCATGTTTGCTATGTCTATGAAGTCAAAAGGCCATCTTTATATTTTTACAGAATGGAAGCGTAATAGTATAGCAAGCATACTGTATATTAATCGACTGACAGATAATTGCAGGGAAATAATATAGCAATGCAAATGAAAAAGAAAGAAAAAAAGGGAAAAAATGCATTTATCCACCCACACAGTCCAACCCACCCTTTCTGCCGCTTTACAATTCATAGAAACTTGACAGTTATCTATACATCAACAGTCTAACGTTCAGATAAATTTTACATTTAGGAGTTAATTAAAATACTTTACATATAGGATCGGATACACATTCATAAAGAATATGGTGCAATATGTCTTTAACTTCTTACAATCATAATCAACAATTATTACAGTATAAAATGATTCATAGATGTTATGTAGCTCGCAGATGTTGTTAGTTAAGAGATTATTTCCATTCGCTACCTTTTGTAAGAAGAAAATAGACTGACACATGTTTGTTTGATTGTTCAGATGTTCATTATTTGTGGTGTACACCAGTATATCATCAGATGATTTTGGGATTCATATTCCTTTTTTTACCAAGCACTGTGTTGCTGAATGATTAATCTATCAAGCTGCCCAGATAGCATACAGAAGTGGGCCACTTCAGGCAATGATGCGGCACAGCTGGCCTTCTTCTGGCCAAAATGGATGTGAGCCCGAAATGGCCCATATGTAAAATAGCAAATATGGCCCAAATATCCTAAATAAAATGTGGGCCTTTTTTGGTACAGATGCGGTGCTCTCAGGTATGTGTTTCCTGGATGTGGGCCAGTTCTGGTTTATCTGGTTTGTTCTTGGGTGACATATGGCTTGCTTGTGGCCCAGATCTGGGAAACAGGGGCGGACCGCCCAAGTACCATCATGCCACATGGTATGTGGGCCGGATGAAAGTGCCAAAAGTGTCGGGTGTGGGCCCGATCTGGGCCACAGCAATTTGCTATCTGGGATATCAAAAGAAGGACCTTGTTTTTCTGGCTTGCTGCTACGAAAATTCTACTCGTGAGATGCAACCCCGGCATAGTTCATACATTAGAATGTCGGTGTCCTAGAGCTGCTACAGTATTAAGACAGCTGCTGATTTTAATAAAACCCTGTATTGACACAGTTGAATTATAAATAATGGATAATAATAAATATTCCGTAAAAGATATGTTTTCATAAAAGATGTGGAAAAATTAGATTAGTTTAATATTGGAGGTACAGGCAACAAACCCTCACTTCAAGGTAAAATTGTCCAAATACATGTGATTAAGCCTACAAAATACCTAATAAGCCTACAAAATACCTAATAATCTCTGCTAATAAAAGCCTTTAATCAAGGTGCTGTGTTGTCTTCATGATGATGACTTTCACAGTACAGACTCTCACTGACGTCCTTATATGAATAAGAGGGGGAAATAAAACAAGGAAATCAATGGTCATAATAAAACAGTAGTTTAAATTTGGAAATGACCAAAAGTAATGTAAACTTTAAGTGAAACATACTAGAGGGGTGCCGAATACAAATAGGTTATTTGGCAAAGCACAACTAGTAGGTTTTTTTATGAACATTTGTTTCATACAAATATTTTTAAAATGGTTTGTTTTCAAGAAGAAAAAAACATGTCAAATACCAGCATGCAGGTTGGTTACATCGCTATCTCAGTCTCTCTCCACTGCTCCGCTGTTACGTCTATCAGCAGGTCTCAACAAGGGGAGTCACATCAACCTGCTGCATGACGCACATTTCCTAATTTGGACATCACTCCTGGAGTTGGGGGTGTTCGCCAGAGATAAAACTGACCTACTGACAAGTGAAGTGCTTACAAGGGACTCCCCATAACCTGTTGTTCCCCTTCACCTTTCAACAAAGTTAGGTTGTAAAAATTAGGCAATAAATGAAAAGTGCAAAGCAAGCATCGCTTTTGAAGTTCTTCACTACACACTGTGCTGTCTCTGTTATGAGTGATAAATACCTAGAGGTCTATACGCGCAGTAGCAATGAGCAAAGTTTTAACTCAGTAGTCAGTGCAGTCATCTGCTTTGTGAGATAATCATTCATAAACACTTATTTTAACACTTTAACATCCTAAAATTAAAAGCATAATAAAAATAAAAGCTGGATTTGACTATTTCCACTTTTATTCAAATACAAATACAAATATAAATAATTTTGCTGTCTCAACAAATATAGATACAAATACAAATACTGGGCAACACATTCTATGACATTCTATGACATACATCATACGTTATAATCTGGTTATAGCACTGTTTGTTATATTTATAAGCACTCATAAATATTCAGAATGCTGTATAACAATAATCATAATGCATTAAAATGCATTTTATAATGACTTATAAGGTCAAGTATCATCATACTTCATAATTGCTGGTCACTCACTGACATTTTTTTTTTTTGCAAGGATCATAGTGTATTATAATTCTCACATAATCCTCTATCATCTAATCTCCCTAAAGGCACATGTTTCTGCTGGAGTGACCTGAGCTTGAAGTGGTTGCTTGGCCAGCCATGTTTTCAGTTTGATAAAGGTCTTAGTGAATAGAGCCAATGTCATAAGGAGGATGATCTTGCTGACTGATTCAGCAGGGCAAACAAAAACACGGTTCTGTTTAAATAAACATCATTTTAAATAATGAGGGCAAAGTGCTCTAAATTCTGAGATAACTGCAGATCCACAGATGTGAATTTTCTGCAGATTGCTTTTTCATTCTGTTTATCATTCTTTGTCTTTAGTGCTGTGTGTTCGTCAGCACTAAAGACAGTCGAACGGTTAAGCACACTGCCTCTGGAATTACACGAGGACATGGAAACGTGGGATTGAATCCCAGCAGAGTCAAGAGGAGTCTAACAATGTAACAGAAGGTAGGAAGTGAGTAAAACAAAAGAAAAAAAATCAATGCAATAACTTCCAGCTGTAAAGAACTTAAACGAATAATAATAATCTTTATCCTTCAAAAAGAAAAATAAATACAATAAAATAATGCACACGTTCACAATGCATAAAAAACTACATATACAATGTCTAAAGCATATTGCATGAAAAAGTCAGCATGCTAATAATGTTTTCTGTAAAGCCTTTTTAAAAAGTTTTTGAAAAGTATTTCCTAGTGATAACCTGCTATGGTCAGAGTTTATACAGTCAACAACAACTCTTTTAAAATTCAAGTGGTTATGAAAACTAACTTGAAAACTAACACTTCTAACTTGAAGAATTGTTTCTAATGTACATGTAATTGATTTTTTTTTCATCTTGAGTACAACCTGCAACAGACCTCAGACCAGCTTAAACAGTTTTAGTTAAACACAATTACTACACTACTTTTCAATACATAAAAAATTTATTGAAAAGTAACTTTACTATTACTTACTTAAACTTACTCTTATGATGTATACATACGTATAATTACATTATTAAACTTGAAACTTTTGTGCAGAGACCCTGACTGGTATGCTCTGTGTTAAACTAAAGTTCAGTCTGCAGATCAAATTAAATCTCCTTCATTTTCTCCACTGTTGCAGATGTAGTTCAGAGGGTATGATAAAAAAAAACCCAAAAAAAAACAAACAAACACTGGAGCAGTGTTGAAGAACAACACATAGCTTGTTATATGAGTTTGTATTTGAGATATAATTACTCACACACTATTTTGTTTTTCTTTATATCACAGTAAGATATGATCTAATTAAAAAAGGATTAGGTCAGCTGCTTATACAGTCATATTACTTCAGTTAACAGCTTGCATAGTTGTTACTCTTCCATTAAAACATCTAATATGTTACATGAAATGTTTACTGGGTGCTTTTGATACATAATTGCAAGATAAAAGTCTCCTGTTCACTGTTGCAGTGATACTAAGAGAGGATGTAAATGTCAGAATAATGGCAAGCTGTGACATGTTAAGAAACTCATGCATCTCTGTATTACAGTATCTACAGTTCATAATAATACATGAATGTATAAATTAGGGATGTGCAGAGGGCCCAGTATTTGTATCTCTATCTGTATTTGTTGAGGCAAAATTATTTGTATTTGAATAGAAGTGTAAAAGAGGCTTAAGAATCCTGTTTTTTGTTTTTATTATGTTTTTCATTTTAGAAAATTAAAGTGTTACAATAAGTGTTTATGAATAAACTACCTTACAAAGGAGGTCCCGCACTAGGTCTCGAAGTTGAGTCTCCCAGATCACAGACGACTACGCTGACTACTGAGCTAAAACTTTACTCATCACCTCATTGCAGACAGACCTCTACCAATTTATACACCCATATCAAAGAGACAGCACAGCATGTAATGTGTAGGGAGGAACTTCAAAAGCGATTATTGCTTTGCACTTTTCATTTATTGCGTATTTTTTACAACCTAACTTTGTGGAAAGGACAAGGGGAACAACAGGTTATGGAGAGTCCTTTTGGAGCACTTTGTGTGTGTCAGTAGCTCAGCTTTATCTTTGGGGAACACCCCCAACTCCAGGACTGATATCCAAATAAGGACATGTGTGGATGGATGTGGATGTGTCTCCCTTCGTTGAGACCTGCTGATGTAACTGTGGAGCAAAGGAGAGAGACTGAGATAGTGATGTAAGTGACTTGCGCACTGGTATTTGACATGGTCTTTTTTTCTTCCTGAAAACAAATAATTTTTAAAATATTTGTATGAAACAGATATTCGTTAAAAAAAAAACAAACAAATAAAAAAAAGAACCACTATTTCTGCTGAATAACATATTTGTATTCGGGCACACCCTTAGTAGAAATACAGACCTGTGTGACAAGATTGTAGTATTTGAAAGACGCACCGTTATAGAAACACAACAGGTACTTGGTATTGAAGGGATTTTTTTATTTTTATTTTTTTAATGGAAATTAATACCTAACATATGTATGCGTGCCCTTGAAGACGCTGATAGAAATGTAGAAACGTAGACTGTTGCTTTCTAGACCCACATACACGGTATGCCTTAATGTCTTTTCTATTTCTCTGCCTCTCTTTTGTCTCTTTTTTTCTGTTATCCAAACATATACAGGTAGACATGTGCAAATACACACTTAAAGACACACACACACACTCAGCATGGTTGTGCTTAGTTTGGCAGCGCTTCCATCAATGTGAAAGACCTCTTGTCTCTGGGCACCAGTGGAAATGACTGCCCTTTCATTAATCTCCCTGTCCACAGTGCAGACCTCCCCTAATTACAGCCATTGTTTACCTTTGCACTGGCACGCCCATTGAATTATTGATGGCCGCCCTGCCCCAGTCAGTTTAAAGGCCTTGCCAATGGGCACACACCAGCCAGTGAACAGTTATCTGCCAACATATCCCCTATGTCTCCTGTATGACAGTTCACTGAATTATTATGCTAATAGCAATTTGTTTCCCTGACAGCATGCTGTTGCACAGAGAAAGGCATGCCATCATTGCATGCTTTGTTGTGTAGGTGTTTGATGATGTGATAAATCATCATTTTATATTATAAATGGCTCATCAGGTAACTTCCAAGCATTTTTCCAGTGTTATATTTCACCACATTTCAGAAAACATTACTGCTAATATCCTTGATTCTTCAAGGTTCATTCTTTAATTTATGGAATAAACAAATGACCCTTGGAAATATTCAAATCAAATGGCTACCACTGACGATCATCCTTACTGCTTACTGCATGAATTGAAATGCTTCTGAAGCATAATACAAGTCACATCCAATTTGCAAAACCTGCCTTCAGTGGCCCATTATAACCCTCTAATGGTATGCATATATACAATCCCTCTATCTCTACTGCAAATAAAAAAGCAACTGAGACCAAACCAAATCCATGAATGATTACCCCCAACAATAAGTAAATCCGCAGAACTAAAATTCAATTTTCAGCAATCCCACAGTCCTACTGCTAGACGCCATTCAAAGCTCATGAGGATTTGGACTTAAGGCGACTTAGAGGTGATTTATGCAGTAACCCAAATGGCTGTGCTAGGATGAGACGAAAGGCCCGGGCCTTCAGAAAGAGAACCTGTCTCTGTGTCATGACTCACTGTAGCTATGCTCTGCATGACAAGCTAGGGTCCTGCCTTGTATCAGATTGCCAGGGATTGTGCTCCACTGGGTGTTTCCAGTGTGCACAGCCCCTTATGTCATACAGTTAACACCAACCCTCTCTTGTTGCCTCCTAGAGTGAAAAAACAAATCAATCTTAAATGTCTAAACCATTTGAAATATCTCTGACGTGGTTGTTTAGAGCAGTTCTGCTTCAGTATACCAATAAAAAGAATTAGATTCTACAGTATATCTCAGTGGACTTTACATCCTGGTTGTAATATAATCACGAATCAAAGCAACAATGCCAGAATCATACGTGAGGTTTTAGCCTATATTGCCCTTAAGGTCACTGAGAATCTCTATCATGTTAAACATTTAATATTTACAGCAATGGGTTAGGGATGGGGACAAGATTATGGTTTAATACTGACAAAGTCAACAGTGACATGAAGCATGAGACACTTCTTAACCAAAGTGCTTTCATTACCTAAGCCTAACAACACACAGCCTCTGGTGTCAAAGTCCTATGATTTGTTTGCCCACCATCCACCCCAACAACCTCTTTATGAAGTTGGTGCAGTGATTAAACATAGCATTAACCTCACTCAAAAAAAAAAAAAAAAAAACCTCAGAAATTTAAAACAAATTAGTACTATATAAATGTAATTTGTAGGACTCAAGGTTTGATGTAAAGCCATTCATAACAACAGCTTGAAATATACCAGAAAGATATGATTTAAACCAACTGTAAGCAGAATCACAACAACGCATGGAATGTAGCTTATTCAACAAAATTCCAAAGCCTGACTGTTGTGGTTGACGGATATCATTTTCTTCTATAAAGGCACATAGTTTGAGTTGACCAGAAAAGACAGGACTGCATAGATATAACCACTGTTGTTTAGGTCACAAGCATCTTCACCTTTGTGTGATGGAAATACCTGAGGTGTTTTCCAAACTGAAAGAAAATGTGGTAAAACCTTAATTAAAAAATGTACCAATCACGCTGTAATAACAGGACATTCAGGCAGGCTGGAAAAAAATGACAAGTATTAATTTTCATAATGATCATGTCCATCAATAGATGATTATTTTACAAACTGGCATGTCTTTCCTGTCCAGCACCACCACTAGCGTGCACATTATGGAATTAGGCTGCAGCTGTTTAAGGGAGCGTAAGGCTACATGTTTTGGGGGAATTCAGCATGCATGAAAAATTGTGGTGTTAAATTGACTCACTGGGAATTAGAGCTGTGGCTTTTGGTGTTGAAACTGTAAAAAAGTGATGCAGCATTTAGGCTTTATTTATTTATTTATTTTACAATCTATCCATTTATATGTATAGATCTATAACACATACTGTATTCACTCACCAAGCAATAATTTGACACCCCATGTATGTTAATGTGGTGGACCAAATATTAGGAACACTTTTCAATATAATGCACTCCAGTACACCACCACCACCCACTACAACCTCAATAATAAACATGAATTATCACCATTCTGACAATGTCAATAAAAACTTAAAATGTATAAGCTTCGTAAAAGTAGAATTAATGGCAGAGCTGTTGGATTGGATTGCATTAGATTGCACAGGTGTTCCCAATAAAGCACTCGGTGAGTGTATGTATGCATGCACTCTATAACCTTACTGCTTCCAAGAAAGATTTTCTCATTATCACCTCGTATTGATACCCAGGGAAATTGAGTGGGTGCAGACAACCCAGTTTCACATCAAAATGTGTAATAGCTACATTGGTCCACGGTGCAAAACGTATTAGTTTTGCAATAATGGCTCTAAAATTGTGAGATGCCTACGTTTTTTTGGCCTATTCTTTTCTATTAAACCCACATCCGTCCATGTCACGTGACTGTCACGTTTCTGTCTGCAAATAAAAAAAATTAAAAAACTGCCAACCTCTTGTTCTCAGTGGAAAATGCAATATTCTAAGATAGTTGTGGCATTAAAATGCAATCTGATGACAATTTTAGTGAGAAAATGTGCATTCTATTTTCATAATCTTCATTCAGTGAATGTATATTATGTTTAGTTTGTCAGTTATTACGCCATCAGCTTTAATTATTTCTCCTTCAATTCTGAGAAATAAAGTTTTTTTGTCAGTTTTTGATAGTGGTAGGCCATGGAAAAGCATTGTGTTGTGGGTGGACCTGGCACGTTTGACTACTGTTTTGGGTTGTCTGCTGTTGGTGGGCTTCATTCCATTTCAAATTGCAGCCAGTCGGCCACAACCCAAATCCAAATCCCACTATCTCTGATATACAAGACTTAAGAAAAGGCGTTTTATGACCTATGATTGTAAAATGTGAAGTTGCTCATTTAATTTTATATTTCCAAGAATATGTGGCTGAGAATATGAGGCTGAGGATTAATATGAAATCATCTTTCTTAAAACATAGGGTCTTCCTCAATTAATATTGAGGCACGTCATCTAATAAAGCACTTCATCGTTGTGTGTGTGTGTGTGTGTGTGTGTGTGTGTGTGTGCGCGCATGTGTGTGTATGTGTGCATCAAATCCTGTACCATGGCCATATAATTGGGATGAAAATGAGGTTATCCAACTGGACTTTACATTTCACATCCCTCATTTAATCTCTGCACTTGTCACTTTCATATATTTCATCAAATTGGACTTTAGATTGTGCGTTGCCTTCACTGTTACATAATTTAATTATTTATGCACGTCACATTTAATTTTTGCTCTTGTCACCTTCATATATATTAGACACTTCATTTCTTTGTCCATAGCACCGTTCATATTTCCATTCTTTGTATGCTTGCATTGGCTAATAAAACAGATTCTGATTGAATGGACTATGTCATGCTGACATAAAATCACAAAACCAAGAATCATGAAGATACAAAAAATCTGCAGGGCTGAGTAAATAGTAGTTTATGCATGTGTTGGTATTTGAAGACCTGGCAATAAGAATAAGTTGGTCTTTTCAGCCTTAGCCCTAACCCAAGCACTTCAGGCCTTCCTCCAAGCCTGTAATCTCTGATGGTGACTCATTTTGGTCACTAGTTCCACTAAAAAAGAAAAATCAAACAAACAAAAAGCTTCATTTTATATATTGGTCTTTCAAAGTGCTCTCTGAAACTAAGCCTGGGATGGTTTGTGTCCCTGAAATGAGGCAATTAAAACTTTGTCATGGAGCTAAATCAAGTACATCATTTGGAAGGTCTCGGCCTGGAGAGTAACATATGTCAGTATGAAGCTTCTACATGGCTCCTGATTTGAAATACTGACCTTTGAACCTTAACCTCAGTGCATGTTTGAAGGCTTATAATTCAGCAACAAAAGGGGCTTTAGACATGGGATCAACTGCATTTTCCACTGAGAATAAAAAGAATGTTGTGGAAGGAAGAGTGTTTTTTTTTTTTTTCACAGACAAAAACTTGACATTTGTCACGTGACATGGACGCAGGCCAATAGAAAACAATAGGCCAAAAAAAACCAAACATAGGCATCTCATAATTTTAGAGCCATTATTATGAAACTAATACATTTTGTGTTGCAGACCAACATAGCTATTACACATTTTGATGTGAGACTGGGTTGGTGCAGAATATCCATTATTATCAGAGGCACCGTAATGTCATTCAATATCCTACATAATATTTCTGACAGTTTTTGCATTGAATCATGAATGGTTTATTGAGTTAATATGAATGTGTGTATTGTTTTATTTCACCCACAGAGTATCACAAGAGGCTATAGTTTAGTAATTTTAGAGAAAAATTAAACATTTTAAAGTATCCATTAAACAAAGGACGGTGAAATAGTATCAAAACTAAGAAAAGGAGAAAAAAAAGTCAAGAAACAGAAACTCCTTATTAACTTGGTTTCACAGAAACTTGGTCTCACACAGGGAGCTTGTTACATTACACACAGTCATTACAAAATTCAGTTATTTCCTTTTTTCCACATTTTCTCAGCAACATTAGAGCAAAAGGGAGAACAAAGTGCATTATTGCTGTTCTCCCTCTCTGTGTTCATTGCTCAATTCAGAAGATATCACATCACTGATATGTAAATATACTGATATACGATCTACCATATTTCTCATTCTGAAAGAAACCTGCTTAAATGGGGACGTTTTGTAGTCGGATAAACCATTTCTGAAAAAATGTGAGGGCTTTCATTGAGAATATGCTTTTTTCTAGTATTTTTAACATTAGTGGCTCAAATGCATGAGTGAAGACAGGCGATATAACTGATATCACTTGAACTATCATAGTAATGCTTGGTTAAAGGATCATTCTGCAGTCCTCCACCCACTTAAAATACGTCTGCTGAGGTGGTGAGATGAAATGTGGTGAACGCACGTGGCTCCTTTTTTTTTTTTTTACAGCACAGTATTATTAGTCTGCACAGGCACTTTGTAACACTCTTTCACTCCAGTGAGAACAGTAGGCAAGCTCAGGCTGATGATGATGGCCATTTCAGACATCAGCCAAAGTAAGTGAGGTGGAGGGGGTGAATAATAACAAAGACAGCAAATGGAGAGGCTTGTCAAGTGGCATTAAAGTGTCACTGTGAGAATGTGAATCATTACATCTGTAGATAGATGTTATGTCCAGAAAGTTACTCAAACCTACAGCAGCCAACAGATTATTATGTTCAAGTGAGCCATCCTTTATAACCAAAAGTACTGTCATTCAAAATAGAATAATGAAAATGTCACTTTAATATGCCCAAGATGGTAAATTGATGGTAAAAAAAAAAAAAAAAAAAAAGTCAAGACCAACTTTCAAACAAACAAAATACTGCTTTGGCTCCCCACATTTTCATGCAATATAAATATGATGTGAGATGTTTCACATATGAGCCAGAGAGCAGTGAAGCGGAGTGATAATAACGACAGCATGATACAATGTGTTTCTCAAGTAGCATTAAAGTGTCACTTTCAGAATGTCAATCATCATCACATCACTGAGAGGCTTCAAAGAGGCCATGTCAAGATGGTTACAGCATGGATGGTTTCTCACTCCAGCTGCCATGGTGAGTTTTGTACATCATGTAACGTGTTTGTTCAGTATGCAGTT
Organism: Thunnus maccoyii; assembly: GCF_910596095.1. NCBI lineage: Eukaryota > Metazoa > Chordata > Actinopteri > Scombriformes > Scombridae > Thunnus > Thunnus maccoyii. The sequence continues at coordinate 8,329,851 of NC_056551.1, forward strand.
GAACTCTTTCTAATGAACTGTATTTAACCACCAGTACATTAAACTCTTTCTTGTAGAAAACCTGAAGAAAAGAATGTGACAGCATGATGAAATTATTCCTTGCTGTTTATGTACAACAGCACTGATCAAACTATTTGTGTTTTTTAATGGAAATATATATAAAATGAATAGTAATATGAAAAGAAAATTAAATAATATGACAAGAAATCGTTAAACAATAAAAGGCCAATACATTAAAACTATTTCATATAATTTAGTTACTAGGAGTGATTTAAAAGATCACTTCAAATTTGCTGCTTTACAAGTAGGTCTTATAGAAGGAATTATGTTAACTGTGAATTTTACAACTGACAATTCTCAATATCATCATTGAAACAGGATAGCTGTCATGTCTATGGCATTATGGTTGCCAAATTTTGAAAATCTAGTCGTTTCAGGAGTGTAATCGCATGACCACATCAGTTTCAGGTGATGCCTGGTGCTTTTGCCATAAACTGTGAAACTGCTGCTTCCTCATAAAAGTCTGCTGGACTCTTGTGATATGACTACGGCAGCATCCTGAAGCACACATTCCTTCACTAGTGACATAATATACCCTGTGGTTCACTTTGCAGTTTCACCTTGTATTAATTCCCTCCCGCTCTGTCAAGCCACCAATACTTGACTTCATGTTCATGGCAATGTTTACAATCATTTTGACTTGAAGAAAAAGAGGGGACCATTTATAAATCCAAGCTCAATTCCCGCCTCATTTGCAGCTTTGTAACCAAGCAACAGCCAACTTCAGCAAAGCGTAGACTGTATTTAAAGATGAATGACATGACTGCTCTGCAGAAGTTAAGCCAAAAATTTTTTATCACCTCTTTTTTTCGCTCAAGTGGTTTCTGTCATTTTAAATAGCTCCCTTCACACTGGTAGTACATTTTTTTTGTCATTTAATGATATAAAAGAAGCAATGGGTGGCTGTCAAAACTTGGGGGGGATGTAGAACAAAGGCATGCCATCATAGCCTGTGTGAGCGAGCATATTCATGAAGAGCTTTCTGCCTTCTCGCTCTAGCTTCTGTGGCATTTATGTTTTGTTTTGCGATTAAATCAGTTTCATTATTAGTCAGAAAATTGTTATCGTAGCTCACCTATGGAAATACAGAGAAAAAACTCATTATGGAGAGCACCCTATCACTCTTGATAAGGGACTGATGGGTACCAATCCTACAATGCAGCACCTAAGGGATCTTTCTATCTTATTCATATGGACTTAAAGGGATGATCTTGGAATTCCATAAAGTTGATAGATTCAAAAGACACAGATCAGAAGACATGATTTTAAAAAATGGTCGAAAGCTATGCAGACTGGTAGGTCAAACTCCAAAAGTTCTAGATCCCATAATGCACCTCAAAAGTATCTTACACCCCCAGGCTACTTGTTATAAATGTGAAGTCTGAAAGCTCAAGTCTAGATAGAATTTATACAACATCGTCAAGGTTATTTTCTCAGATTTGACAAAGCTCCTTCACAACCACAAGACATTATACATGTTTTCACAGGCAGCATGTAGTACTGCTCTTGAGAAGTAAGACCCACTCATAACTTTAAAAGAAAAGACATGCAGGCCTACTGGTCTAAGATGCACACCATATAATTGCAATGTCCCAGTTCAATTTGTTCCATGTCATCCCCTTTTCTCTCTACCCTGTGCTTCGGGTCTATCTCTAGTGTCAGCTTTCAAATCTCAGAAAAAATAATCCTAATGCAACAAAGTGCTTGATGTTGTTCTGTTCCTGCTGCAGACTTCTGGCAAAGATAGTAAGAGCAGCAGTTGTATTAATCTATGAGAGAGCAAATCAAAGTCTCTGTGACCTTTTCCAGATTATTTTGGATGAGAATAGCCCTGGAATATTTCACAGTTGAAAGAAACAGCATGAGACCACCCAAAACATCAAAGCTGAAATTGCTGTCAAAAATTACACCTACGGTAATTGCTACTGGCTTTACTTCGGCAGACAGAAATTCGTGCCAAATCAATTAAATGGGGTTTGGTGCTTCAAAAAGAACTATTTTTGATTTGGTTTCATGTAGTTGCAGAAACCTCTGTGACATCCATTACTTTTTTTTCCTTTTTTTTCTGTGAGGTGCAGTATCTCAGAGTCATGAGCCCGCTGGAGCCTTGAGGTTTTATAGGCACACATAACTGTATTGTCAGCATAATAATGAAAATTTATACTATGTTAGTGAAAGTCCAAGTGGAAGCATGTACATTGAGGATAAAGAAAGGCCTAAAACTGAACCTTTCAGGACCACAGATGCAGTGTAATGTCTCCTGATGACAGAAGCTTTTTCTGTGTGATAGATATTCACTGTGGAACCAGTGAATATCTGTCCCAAAATCAAACTTAAAAACTTTGACTTTGAGCAGAGCAGCCTGTGCTTTATAGTGCAACTGGAACTTGAAACATACTGGTATTTAACAATGATAGGAGACAAGTTTTGCTAATAGCATCTCTCCTTTATAGTATGAGAGTATCTGTCTTGGCCTGCCTCTGCTTCTCTCTTTCCAGACTCTCCCCTGATGGTCTGGTCCCTCCCACCTCATTAAGGGATTGGTGTCACCTGCTTGGAGCCTTTATAAGATGGGTGATTCCAAGATGGATCCCTCTCTCTCCCTCCTGGAATAAAGTGAACAATAGACTAAAGAACAATTATAGACTTAATAAAACAGTGACCTGAAACTAACATTGCGCCAGACTTTCTGCTTTTTATCTTTGTGTTTTGCAATCCTTTGATGATGAGTTATATAGAAACAGAGCTGTGTACATTCATTACCATTTCCTCCAAGGTCTCAGTGTTTGCCACCGTTTCTCTCAAATGGAAGAAGACCATTAACTAACTGGATTAAAGAAATCTTTCATCCATAAGTAGTTCATTCTGGTTGATCTTTCATTTTCTCAGAACAAATGAAAATCTGATGCAGAGTGACTGTGAATGTCGTAGGTTCCCTTTTATTAGAAAAGATGAGAAAACAATATGACCATGTTTTGACCTATGTTTTGACTTGTAAAGTATATCAGTTATGTTGAGATATTGCAACAATTCTTAAAGAGGATATATCATGGGATTTTTTGGGGGATTTTCCGTTATGGTCCGACATGGTCATATTAAAAATATGTAAAATGCCTGCTCTGAATGCTTCATTTGAAATATTACTTCCACTTTGTCATCATGATAACATCAGATTGTTTGCACATGCTGTTAGTTTGCTCTTTCTTACAAATATGCACCCACAATTAGATGTACCGTTACAATACACAGCAACCAAGCAAAATTTCTCTTCATTTGTAAATTTTTGATTTGATATTCACACACTTTGGCTACCAAAACCCACTGCTGTCACCCTCAGTGCAGAGAAATGTAGTTTCACACAAATCCTGTCTGTATCACTTGGGCAGCCAATCTGCCTTGCATCATGTACTGATTATTTATTTTGGCATTAAAGACATGGAGATAAGTTTGAAAGAAAAACAGTGCAGTACTCCTTTAAGATGGTAAAGTGCAATGAGTGCTTAAAAAAAAGAAAGAGCGGCAGCAGATGATGGTTCTTCAAAATAAGCTTGAGAAATAAGCCGCTCTCACATCCTTAATCTCTTTCTGACATTTCGGCAATAAGTAATTCATAATACTGGATGACACTTGGAGTTTATCAGCCTTGCATTTCTGTGCAGCTTTTCAACATTCTCTCTTAACAGCCCAAGTGTTATCATCTGACTATGGGAAGGGTAGATTTCTGCATCATAATTGTTTTGAGCATCAAAACCATTTGATGGAGCATCAAAAAACAATCAGGCATTAAATGGTGTTGAAAGGAAGTAGCAGAGTAGAGCTGGAGGTTGGACAATGTAGAGGATGTAGGAGTAGACAGAAGGACTGAGAAAAGAGGAAAACAACAGCACATTGAAAATACTATAAATAATAATAAATTTAAAAAAAGCTCAATAAGATTTTGAAATCAGATGCACAATCACTAGAAAGGCGACTGGGATAAAAAATCCCCTACTATTAAAATCTTATGGAATTTTGGTATAATCAAAGCCAGTAGTTCAGAGAAGTCATAAATGAATTCATGATGTAGCTATGGGGGTTTATCTACCAGAACACACAGCAGAGCAGAGTGATCTTATCATTAATAAGGTGACTTGAATCGAGACTAATTATGAAAATATTTGGGAAAGCTTAAAGTAGTTTTTTTTTTGATAGCTCCATTGCCACAAAGAAGATGTCAGGGTCTGTGGAATTTTTTTTTTAGGAATTTTTTGAAGTGGAGTCTTGAATTGACAACTCTCCCTGAAAACAAAATTACTAATAAAGCAACAAAACATCATCATTGTGGTATTCTGTGTCCAAATCAAAGTTGTTGTTTTTTTTGTTTTGTTTTGTTTTGTTTTTTGTGTTGATGGTAAATTAGGATCATACTGTGGTTTTGCATGCTTTACATGCTACAAATTAGATTATGTACACTACACAATGAGGTTAATCATTTTGCAAATCCTCCTGCTGTCATGTAGAAATTTGAATGTATATTTTTCTAATGTTCCGTGCAGCCAGTGTTTTCTATTCATTCGATATGACAACTTTTTGAACTTGTTTTCTTGCTTGTAATCTATCATAGTGAATATCAAGTCTACATTTACTTTTTTTTCAGTTTCATTATTGATATGAGAAGCAATATACATTTTTCAAATCAATGTGTACCTCAAGGATAAGGCTGGTGTTATATTATTATGGCGTTATAGTTATTATATTCTGTATTTCCAAAGTCTGATTTAATTTATAATTCTGTGCCAGGGATCTTCATTTTTATCTAAAAACTATTAAAAATACCACCTGCATCTCACCCAGTACGGTGACATGTTTATTTTGAGTAAATCCTAGATTCAGTGTCCATAAATACTCAAAAAATACTCAATATGCTATTGTGCATCAGATAAGTATTAATCCACAACTGAAAATAGTCCCCAACAAATCACACAGTTTAATCCTATTTTAGTAACATGCTAAAGAATAACATTGGCCAGCAGTTTAAGGAAATTACTTTAGATTTTGTGACTGCTTTTAAAATATGTGCGTCTTCAGTAGTAACTGATTGGCTAAGTGTCTCAGATAAGGTACAGGTATTACATCACCTTATCTGTAAAACTGCATTAGCAAACAATGATACACTGCAATGGCTTACACAAACTAAACAAGTTTCAACATTATGCTACGTGATTTTCATACCACATGGAAATCAATGGAAACAAATTGCTGCCTGGAATGGTCAAACTGCACTACATTAAATCAAAAACAAGTCAGCCAAGTGTGAGGTATTCATCAAGGAGCTAAAACTTGCAAAAACACTGGTTTTGTCTTTTGAAGGCAATGAAGGCAAAAAGGGACACTGCTCATTGTGGTCTACTTAGTGACTAGTTTGGTTATTTGCATAAACATTAACATTAATTATCTGGCTTAGTCCCAGAGCTGCAGAGCTCACCAATATAACAAACTCAATATATTCTCTCTCTTCAGTTGTATATTTGTATTACACATCTTAAAATCTGAAGTCTCCAGGCTGGGAATACTGGTTCTAGCTGTGCGCCTCTGCCTCCAGTCTATCCCTTGGCACAGGCAAGTCTGTGGTAATTTAATGCTTGCCGCCCAGGCCCTATGATCCTGTGGGAGTGCCTGTGCCCCTGTAAGTGAGGCTGAACGCTTTATCCCGTGGCATTAGTCGTCCATGTTTGAGTTAATACCCTAGAGTAGAGCTTCTATCCAGAGGCATTAGTGTCTGACACTCTACAGCTCAGAATGGGGGAGGCTCTCACTTCCTCCTCTTGCACCAACACTCCCCAACTCTTCTGTGTTGTGCTGCTTTCATCCTTGCACTTAGGTTTTTATCAGAGTTGGTAAACTTAGCTCACACGGGTACTTTCCTCAGATGAAAGATACATGATGAAGTTGGTTGTATCCGGATGTGCTGATGCTTGGGTTCGGGAAGTGCATCAGAAATATTCCAATAATCTGTCTTGACTGGGCCTGACATTTGTGATGGCAGACTTTCTTTTTATTATATCAGAGATGTACAGAGAAGGGAGTTGCATATTTGTAACATTTTAAAAATAACTTGTCCTCAATAGTTAGTTTATACTTGAGCTTGTTAATTGTAGTTTTCCCAGTGGCAGCAAGAAGGATTCCTATAAGCTTAAGGTTTGGTTTTTGCTGGGGTTTTTTGTCATAAAAATGTCACGTGAAACTTCATCAGATTATGAAAAGAGATAGAATAGCATGTTAACAGTATTTAATAACTTACGACTAACGTTTGCGTTTGAATGATTTAAGATCCATTAGGATTTTCATAATCTGCATTTTCATGTAAATATAGTAGATGTCTGTTTCCCTACTTTCACTGATGCTGTTTTAACACACCTACTCCCTACTGCCAACACACATACTTTTCTAGCCCCTCAGCACTCACTCATGCACACACGCACACACACACACATACTTACGCCCGTACCACATGCACACAGAGATTTGAATGTTATGTTCAAAGATTAAAATTGTTTGTGCCATTATGGTAATGAAAGACAAACAATGTCTCCTGTCATTTAAAGCAATTAGAGTAGAAAATCCCTCTACTTTAATCAATTCATGTTGTATTTCTGTGGCGCATTCCAAGACTAATTAATTATTTTATCTTTATTTAATTGATTCTAACCTTCTAGATTTTAGCTGTTATTTCTGTGCACAATTGCTATGATGCCAGTTTTGTTGATGCACTGCATCAACAAAGCATATGACCAAAACATAACTGTGCAATTAAAAAAAGAAAAAAAAATCTCATCTGATTTGTAAAGGATATTTATAATAGTCTTAAGTCCCAGGAGGATGTTTCTTTTTTCCAGTCTGCCACCAACAAGACTGATAGCATTAATGTCTGCAGATAAACTCACTGACCTGTCATTTCACGTTATCACATTCATAGCCTGTGCACTGTATTCACGACCTGTCTCCTTATACTGGTGATAACCTCGGGGCTGACAAAAGCAACTGCAGGTTAGTATTTCACTTCATGGAGTGGGAACTCTCCAAAAAGTCCTTCATGTTAAAAAGTTATTTC